>NC_080539.1:316103827-316426015 GCF_028640845.1 Ahaetulla prasina | reverse complement strand
AATTTCTCCAGCAAAATGTTTTGGAGCACAGTGTGGCTGTGCAAAATTATTCAAATCTACTGTAGATGTTGGTGTTCATGCTTTCTGTCATTTGCAGTTGCCGTGTTTCAAAAGTTCTCATGGGAGAAAAGGGAATCCACCTCACCTTTACATAAATACTGTAAGGAATGTAAGGCACAAGAACGAATGGAGACAGATGGCACATTTCTCTATTTAGAAGTCTGTAATATGCTTTGGAGTGTTTCAGCTGAGACTGATAACCTCAAACGGCAGGTATCCTCCCCCCCCCCTTTTAAAAGCAGCGGTAAAGTAGACCACAATGGCTTCAGTAAATCTGTCGGCAGATAATATTCCCTTATTTCATTCATCCATTCATTCATAATTACAAAGCAAAGCAAGAAGCCTTGCCTTTCTGGGGTGGGGGGGGGAAGGGGATGGGAGCGGGGGGAGGAGGGTGCCTTGAACAGTGGTTCGATATCTGGATCGAACAGAGGAACTTTTTTCCCCCTTAGGATCTTGCCTAGAGAAACCTTGACATGCACAAAGTCAGAAGCTAGACAAAGTTGCCCTGGTGAGAACGATAAGGTCACCCGTGGGATTGCTCAGATTATCTCTGTCAAGCACTTGGACAGCATGCAGTCAAATGATGCATCATGCAGTCATTTTCAGGGGGGGAAAAATCAATTTCTTCACCAGGTCGCTATTTGCTTTTCAAAGTGCCCTTGTAGGCCTTCCACCACCAAGCATTTATCAATTTAAATGTTGTAAACTGATAATGCGCTCTGTCCCCTTGTACTGTTTCTGGATCATTTTGATACTTCTATTTTCGCAATTGTCCTGCACCCCATTGTGTTTCTATCTTTTAAAATGAGTTCCTCTTCTCTCTTTTCAATTAAATGTACTTATAAACAAAAACACACCTGGGTTGATTAACGTTTTAATTAATTTTGAATGGTTAAAACAAATCTCCCTCAAAGCTATATGATTATTAATATGTTTGTTTCATATGCAATTATATGATGCTTATTTAGTGTTTTTTTTTTAAATGAGATGAAATCTTTGTGAAACACTATCAATAGTGTGGTGAGGATATATGCAATGAATATTCATTATTCTGGGCAGGGGCATTCAAATTTACTGAGTGGCAGAAAAAAAAGATGGCAGTGTGTTCTTTCTTTTTTTTTCAAAGCTCCCTTTTTTATGTCTTTTAAACTATATACAAAACCATTCTCTTTTTCTCACTAAAAAAATTCTCTATTTTTTTAAAAATGAAATTAAGTTGCAGCACAGGAAAGGAATACAAATATCGACATTTCTTTGAAAATGTATTGTAACCAAACCAAGGTAATAGCCAGATACAAGCTTCAAATACATTTGCATCAAAACCAGGTGGGACATAGTTGTTGAAGCTTGGTTTTCAGAAAAGCAAAGGAATTACATGTCAGTTTGCAAAGCATCCTTAACCTCCAGTGAGTTATTGGCTCTTAGCCAAGTTATCAGGGGAATCTAATTCTTCTTTATTATTCAAATAAACCACATTTGGCACCCTGGTTCCCTTTCAGAATAGCTTTACAAATAGTGTGAGTACTGTCATTTATTTGACCTTGTTCTTCTATGCTGTTGCTCTAATTTTATTTGCCATTCTTCATGACAAATACTCAGGAATCTAACATACACAGCTTGGTTTGTTATTATATGAGCAAAACAAATAAATATACCACTTCAGTTTCACCTGTTTTGTTTTTTAAAATGACCCAACCTAAACAACAACTTACCCTTTATTCCCCTTCACCTCTATTAGCTCTCATTATGTGTGCAGCTGTACTCTTCCCTTTTTAGCAGAATCTTTTTAAGAGGGCAATTTGCAACCTTCTATGTATTCTGGGTTGCCGAAAGCAAGAACAGAAGCATATTTTGAGGTGAGGCATATTTTTAATTTAGAAAAGAGAAAATTCTGATCAGTTACAATTCAATATTTAAAGAACTCATTTTTTAAAAAAAGGTTATTCTAATATTACCTTTTCTGAAAGGCATCAAAGCATTGAACTCTCTTAGTTTCTATGAAATCTATATTATCAGTTTTCTCTTTTCAAGAATGAGTGATCTTGGTAGTCCTTGGATTACTTAATTCATGAATACAATCCAATCTGGCATTTATCCTCTTTATTAAAGGCATTAATATTATGTAATTCCAGTCCACTTTGTTGTCACAAACATCCATATCATCCAAAATCTGAATGAACCAGAACAAAAACTTGGAATTCACATCTGGACTCAACAACATGCCTATGTCTCCTATATCCTCTTTCAGTTCCTTACGTTCTGAGCTATGATGAGAGGTAGGTTTTGGGTCCCATTCAGGCTCCAAATTCAGATTTCCCCTGTGAAATCCTGCCACTTTAGGAGGAAAATTCTGAGCAACCACAATCAACAGGGCTAAAAGATTCCTGGTATATTCCAGATGATCACCAGGGGGCAGAAAAGAGAGAAACCTAACACTGCTGTATAACAACTAAAATGTGTAGATATGACACAGAGATAATAACTGAGAGCATGATTTGATCAAATCTCTTTTGAATAAAATTACTTCCTCTAAGCTTTGTACAACTGTAGTAGAAAACAATCTTAGGGCTTTAAGATACGGCCTGCAAAATATCTGGGCAGCCACTAGATGGAAACAAAGCGAATATTAAAGCATGTATCAGTAAATAAACACATCAACCAAGATATATTATTTATTATCAGTATCATGCACACATGATCAAGCATAAATTACAGAAATGACAACTCTGAGATACTGCTATTATGCAGTTGAGCTTTCTTATGGAGGATTGCCAAAATAGAAAGCTGCTCGCATTTTATAAACAAAACAACACTGGGAGATCTCTAGACCCTAAATGATCAAAAAATAATCAGGACAGAAAGGGACATTAATGTAGATTCAGAATCTTTTTTTAAAAGTAGTTCTTTAACCTTTGAGGTCACTGGTCAGATGTACCATATCAATAACATATTGGAGTATTCATATTTTTTTTAAAAAAATATTTCATGAGCTCTTTCAGTGGGACTAATCTAAACTAACTAAATATGACTGCACGTAAATGGAGATTTTATTGCAACAGCTATTGTGATGGGATGAAAAATATCCCAGAGCTGCTACTGCTCTCTGTGTGTCACAATGTGTTCCACACAGTGGTGGGATTCAGCCAGTTCGCACCTATTCTGGAGAACCGGTTGTTAACTTTTTAAGCAGTTTGGAGAACCGGTTGTTGGAAGAAATCTTATTTTGGTTTTTTCCACTTTACAGGGCTAATTCTGTAAGGAAAACAAGAAGGAAACATTCTGGTGTTGTTTCTAGCCTAAACTTTATTGCCCTGCTTACAGAAACTGCCTCTCTGGTTAACCCTTATTACATTGTAACAGCTAAGGCGAAGCACCTATCAACCTAAGTGACATTGAGTTGGCCATGCCCACATGGTCACATGACCACCAAGCCACGCCTACCCAGCTGGTCATTAGGGCAGAGAACTGGTCGTTAAATTATTTGAATCCCACCACAGATTCCATCCCCAACCCACCCGAAGTTGCACTAAATGCCTTTGTCAAGTTTCTCCTGAGTATAGAAATTGTTAACATGGCTGTTTGACTTTGGGGCAATATATTTTCCCTGCTGATATCACTCTTATAAGTGTGAAAGAGAAACATTCGAAATGTGGACTAATTTACTTTTGCAATACTTGCATTTATGTTTATGTGCCATCCAGCTGTTGTTTCCTCTTAGACTTTATTTATGGTCATCTCTTGCCTTCCACCTTTCCCAGACTTCTCAAGAGACTTAGCTGTTCACATAATGTTCCCAAAATATGAAAATTTGTTCTTTAAGTGAGACTGGTTTGCGAATTGGTCGATTTCTTCTATGATCTATTTATTTTTCTTTTTGGCTCTGGATTTGATTTGTCCTATGATTTATATATTTGTTTTCTTGGCTCCTCGGGAATTTTCAGGTTTTTTCCCAACACCAACACTCAATGTCATCAATGCTCTTTCCAACCTGCTTCTTCAAAGTCTTTTGCTGCATACAGTATCAAAGGGAAAACCATTTCCTGCATTATTCTGATCTTGGTAAGTATAGACACATAATTGATATCTTACCAAGTGCTAATCTGCCACATATTTTTTTTTACTGGTTATTCTTTTATTCTTGACATTAGATCCTAAAAGGAAGATGATCACCACCACTTCTATATCTTTGCTGTTAATTCTAATACTGGTTGCTGTATCTGTTCTCATTAGTTTGGTCTCCCTTATACTTAATCACTTTTTTTTTTGCTCCTTGACTTTCATTACTAGAACTTCTCTAGATTTAAAAATATACTCATCTTCCTCCAATCTTGCCTCCCTCAATATATATTTAGGATATAGGTTTAATAAATAAGAAGAAAATATACAGCCTTGTCTTACTCCTTTGTTAACTTGCCACCAGTCTGTTTCACCTTGTTCTGACTGGATTGTGTCTTCTTGTCAGGTATATAGGTTTCACATAAAGAAAATGAGATGTTTTAGGATTTCCATTTCCCTAAGGCCATTCCACAACTTGACAATCAATCAAAACAATGAAAGAGCTTTCTATAATCAAGAAAGCATATAGTGACTTCATTTTAGAATGATTGGCTTTCTCAGTTATCTAGTGTGCATCGACAATATCATATTTTGTTGCTCAGCTTTTTCTAAAACCAACATGAATATTTGGCAACAGAATCAAGTTAAGAAAAGAACCACTCTGGTCCTCTAGTCAAAGTTTTGGAGTAGAACTGTGGAAACCCAAGATCAAGCCTGCACTCATCCATGGAAATTCTCTGAGTGACTATTTCTTAGCCCAACATATTTCATAGGGTTATTATGGGAATTAAATTAAGGGAGAATCCCATAAAAGGTGCTTTATAATTCTGGAGAAAAGACAGCATATACACTATACACATAGATAGAAAGACGTCACTGAAGCATTACTCTCAAAAAATAAAAACCCAACACTACTGAACAATTAAATTCCTGAAAAACTGTAAAGTTTATGTAAAGATCTGCAACCGCTGCCAGCTAATAGCAGGAACTCAGCAATGTTTATTTTATGGCAATTACAGTATTACGAATTCAAAGCAAGTCCATAGCCCTTTAAAGCTTGTTCCTGGCACTTTTATTAAAAACAAGAATTCAGTAACATAACAGGTCGCTACAATGATCTTCACACTTGGAAAATTTTTTGAGCTTGCGCTGGCACAGTAATTTCTGTTGATGTTCGCTTTCTTCTGCAGTAAATAAAAGTTTTAGAATGCTTAATTTAGTGTGGATTATTGCAATCAGTGTTAGTGATGAATACTGAAAACATCATAGCTGCTGGAAAGGCTATTAGACTGGCAATCTCTGAACTCTGGGGAAAAGGTAGCATGATACTTGGAATAGTTTATAGATTTGTAACTTAAGCATCCATTTATTCTTTTAAATATATTCACTGCTTTTTCTTTTCCAAGATTTTTTTAAAAAGAGGTTTATAGGCAAATATATGAGCTGCTGAGTAACAGTCTCATATAAAATGCAGCTCTCCTAATTTGAAATATACAATGCCTTTGGGATACAAATTACTTAACATACCAGAGATCAAAGACACAATACCTTAGAACTAGAGCTAGAACTGTTGCATCTAAGGATGCAAATTTGGCCATAAGCTTTGATTCCCCTCCCTCCTGAATGATCAGTATCTTTCTCAACTGCTCATTTATATGAAGAATTGTTGCTCACTGTGATCACGTATGTTTCATATTTCCATGACTGTCTCAATGCTTCATAGTCAGCCTAAGTCGCAAGGGGCTATAATACTTTTAAGAGACAAACCAAGCATCCCTTTTCTTCCTTTATTTGCAATCCAAGATGGAGAACAATTCCCCTCCTGACTGACTCCACTGTAGCCTAAACCTCAATAACGTTCCCTCTCTAGCCCTTTCCTGCATCCCACTGACAGGCAATGGTGGCAGGCCACAAAGGGACAGAGTTCTCTTTTCCCAAAGCTTGACTGGTACTTCAGCAGGGAGCAACATCCTGTCCCATTGTTGATTTATCCATTTGGCACACCATATTGTCAAGACTCTGAAGCCACTTCAACCTGGAAAATATGTTAAAGATGAGTAGAAGGGTATTTCTGGGCCCTTGGTACTGGAGAAAGTGGGAAAAGGGAACTTTTATTTTTAAATAATAACCCAAGAAATAGAAAATTGTCTGGAAAGGTTTTCAGCCCAAAGCATCATCTATATTTGTAACCATTATTATGGGCTGTATGATGAATTCTGAAAAACAGGAAAGATGGCACAAGGTCTCCAGATTCTTTCAGAAAAAAACAGGGAAGATGAAGTAAAAGACAGCATTCTTGGAGTCTGGAGGAAACAGTGGGAAGCGATCTCATCAGTTTGCCTTCAATAAATAGCTATTTTATGATCTGATACTAGGTAACTATTTTGTGATTGGACACATACGGATAGGAAACCAACTTGTCAAAATACCCAGAATGTCAAAGATCTGTAAAAGATGTGTACACAATTCTGCAAGTCATTCCAAAGAAAATGATAATGAACCTACCACTAATGCTCAAGCTGCAAAGAACAGGACATGAACGATAGGGATATAGTATGAAGAAAAACCTTTCATGAACAAAAATACAGCTCCCAAATCTTACCTAGCTAATTCTGCTGGTCGTTTTGCCACGAGGAAACAGACAAGAAACTTCAATATATTGTATAGAGATTAAATAATGCCCCTCTTCAACTCCTGTGCCAATCTCTGTTTTGGCAGGCTCTGCACTTCCTCTCTCAAAAAATGGAGAGAACAGTACAGCTCTTCCCCAGGGCATCAAAAGGGCTATGCATCTGTCCACTGCATCAAAGTGTTCTCAGTGGGATCAAAGCTGCTCTGAATGGATTTGCACTGCAACAACAGCGAAAATAATCACATCGGGGATCTTGAGCAATATTTCCTTACATTTTTAAAAAGCAGCCAACTTATCCTGAACTCAGTATGATGCCCCCTTTCTTTTCCAACCAAAGGCTGGCCCCTTGAAACAGAATATTTGACCTCAGGAAGCAGATTTTACTCATTTTATTGGCAATTACACCGTCCTATTTTTAATCATATGTTTTTCAGCAAAGCACTAACTAAAAAAGAGAAAGGTGTTCCCTATTGTTTGGCCAGATGCTACAGTCAACCGACTATTGTAAGCAGAAAAGCAATAACCTGCCCCAGAGTCTAGGTTCTGGTTTATGGGAGCTGAAATTGTAGGCAGCTGGAGGGTCCTAATCTGTGGAAAGATGGGTCTGCCTATAGTTCAAAAAAGTTTGAGTAATGGGGCTGTAGCTCACTACAGGAGTATGCTTTCAGCAAGGAGGATGCGGAGAGGGTTAAAGCCAACTTTTTTTTCTTGAACAGATGATATTTCAGATGGTGACACTATTCCAGATGCATCAATTTCCTTGAAAATCGAATCCATATATGTGCATATGCTGTGCTGGCAGGAGGACTGCCTAAAATGGCCCCAGCCCAAGAGCTAATATTCTTTTGGCCAGAATAATGCAATTATTATTTTCCTAGCTATCAGTCTAAGCATACAGAGCCATCTGTTATGCAAAGCAAACATACACATCTCAATTACAGAAAATGCAGTTGCCTTGACAGAATTTGGATTACACCACTAACCAGGGCTGTAAAATTTGTTTTCAGATAGTGTATAATGGATACCTTTCAGGAGTTTCCTAATTAGTATTTACCTGTTTAAACTGATTAACCATCCTTCTTTTCCCTGCTTTGTTAAAAAATTTTGGACACCGCATAAAACAGATTAATATGTAATATGATGAACCCAAGACAATAATAAACAATAATGTATTCTGTGTTTTTTTAAAAAAACTCCATTAAGAAATGGAGTTTATCATGTGTGATTTACCAGTAACAAATTATGAAACATTTGAAACGGATACCCAAACCAATCAAAGCAGGAATTACATCCTATTACCTAACTAAGATCAGAGTGAGATATAAAAATACCATATTGAATTTGTTCTTAATTCTCTCCCCATTTTCACACACACACACACACACACACACACACACACACACACACACACACACACACACAATTAATGTAAACAAATATAACCAATGGACATTTCATAAATAATACTCTGCACTGGTATTTAATTATTTTAAGTCCTGGGTATTTTTCTTTTACGCAAGTTATTGTAATTCTTGTTATTAGGTTTTTATCCTGACTTTCTTCTAGATATTCATACTTGCCTAGCCAGCACTGCTTTCTTCACTTATTCATATAATTCTTAATTGATTATTTCAGTTAAACATTTTCTACTTAATTTAGGACAACCAATTAAATCATAATGTTTGCAATCCAAGGACTGTCTTTAATAATTACAGCGATGCAAGCAAAACATCCAATACGGCTCTTCATTCTAAGCAAAAAAAGATGTAATGTTATCATAGTTGAGTTCTTCAAGTGTAATTCAATTATAGGCACAGTAACCTATTTTGTAATCATCATGGGAAAAAAGCCTCCAAGGCTTCCCAAATGTTTCAGGATAACTTTGATTCCACGGTTACTGACTGCTCAGTTTACTGTAATAAATAAAAAACAATTCTTCCTCTTCATACAATCTTAGACTTTAAAATGAAATGATACAAAAGAACAATTACACTGCACTGTTTCATGAAACTCTTCTCTAAAAGAGCAGACTGTGTCCTTCTTGAAATCCTCCCTGTAAGTCTTTTTAATGGTTTCTTTCAGCATTTTCTGATTCCAAGAGACTCCCTGCCATTGTGTCAGCTCCCAGGATAACGTCGGGTTCTCCATAAACATCCAGTAATAGGGCACAAGGGAAGTACTATGTCTCTGTCCCTTTCCTAACAGCTATGGAGGTTTAAAGTTCAAAACAACTGAGAAAAGAAACTTCATTTGTTCTCAATAAATTAGTAATGATTTTTATGGGAGAAAAGGGTTTTTCAAGTTCCTACTTTTTCTTTTTCCACTGGAACATTCTTTATCAACTTATACCTTCTAGGATGTGTAAAACCAAGCCATTAAATTATAAATTCAACCTGATGTGAAAATTTCCAGAACGTCTTACCATTTTGAAAAGGGTGAACCTTAAAATGGAATGTGCATCATTAAATGTTCTACTTACTTGGGAGAGGCCAAGATAAATGGAGACCGTTTCCGAAATGTACAAAAACTTTCCCTCTTGGTTTAGTGCAAATACAAATCCATCCAGTGACTGCAAAGAAAAAGAAAAGAGTTGAAAAAGTGAGACATTACGTACAATGAAATATATACAAACAGATAAAACGTAACTGTCATAAACAATGGATTTTCCTTACAGACATTAACACATTAAAATGCATAAAACATTATTTGTACTTAGAAGAGAAATGACAAGATGTTCCTTTCAAGAAAAACAGAGAAGAAAGAAATGATTGTGAATAGTAGTAATTTGAAAATTAACAAGGAATTATGATCCTGTCTTTATTCACAAGCATGCCCACACATTTACTGTTTTATTTAAACACAACCAAAACTAATCAACACATTTCTGTCAGATAGGTTCACATTTGAAAACACAGTGATCCTGAAAATGTAATCTTTTCAGTATAAATGTGTAGATTTAAATTGTATTCTGACAGGTAGTGGGGCTTTAGATATAGTTGCAAGAATAATTTATGACAGAACATTGATGCTGGTATATAAACATTTATGAAAGCCATGTGAAACTTGCATCAATTAATAAACCATCTTATTTCAAACTGACACAATACTATTGTATATAAGACACTGTTTGTGGGACTGGAATAAATATTCATCCTGTGGTTGCAAATATAGAAATTTAGACTGTGTCTTATGGGGAAGTGAATGCTTTAAGATGGCTATGCTGAATTTCAGCTGTTTACTACACAACTACATTTCTCCTCTTCTATGTATTGCCATTACACAGGCTCTATGGCTGCTTTTAAATTCCTGATACCTGGAAAAATTGGTGTTGGTGGGGGAGACGGGGACTATTGCCAGATATAAACTAAAAAGAAAAATCTGGCTATCTGCAGTTTTACATTTCAAATTCTCTCAAATTGTGTCACTGCAATAGGTGGAAAGAAAAACAGCTGTTCTAGATACTAAATGTATTTATTTAGGAATACATACTATGCATTACAAAAAATATTGAGCTCTTTTTAATAAGAAAAATAAGAAAATGGCTATCCCCTGATTTTTTTTAAAATAAAAAAATTGTAAGGATGAGTAACAGAAACTCTGGACTAGCTGCTGTGTTATATCCGGTGGTGTAAGAATTTTTAGAGCTGACGTTTGGGAGGGTTTGAGTGAGACATGAAATCAAGAGGTAGAAAGAATAGTGAGAAAGAAATTTAAATAGCCCTACCTTAATTTGCTTTAGTCTAAGATGAGACAGAGAGAACTTAGACAAAATTCTGTTCATGACTAAAGATTTTGTTACTATACCCTACAGCCGTGATGGCGAACCTATGGCATGCATGCCACTGAACCATATTTGTGGGCATGCGAGCTCAAAAGCAGGCTTCCAGCCCTACCGGAAGTCAGCAAATGGGCAATTTCCAGCTTCTGGAGGAGAGTGGGGAAGGCTGTTTTTGCCCTTCCCAGGCTCCTAGAAAGGAGCCTGGGGAAAGCGGAAAACGGGCCTATGGGGCCCACTGTGCCATTGTATGCCAAAAGCGGGGGGAATGTGGGAAGCATGAGAGGCGCATAGAATTATGGATATGGGCACGCACGTGTGCAACTCCCCCCACTTTCGGCACGCGATGGCAAAAAGGTTAGCCATCACTGCCCTACAGCAATAAATCCTTCCAGTGTCTATTTCCTGCCTGGCCTATCCCGGAGGGTTCAGAATTGGCCAACTCTATCATCATTTGTCAATTGCTGGGTGATTAGTGGTAGATCGAAGAATCATAACCCTTTAGATCAATGAATGTGCATGTGGTTTATCTGTCAACCTTCCTAAACTTGGTATCTTCTGGATGTAGTCTTAAACCTCCACAATTTTGAACCCACATAGTCTTGTAAATCTTGAAGGTGCTCCCTCGTATTTCTTCCCCTCCCACTCTAAACTGATCCAACAGAGCCAACAGCATAACAATTGGACTGGGGCACATGTAGTAAGGGGGCTTCCATTAAGTTCTGACACATGACCCTGTCAGCATTTCACATTCCAATTTTACTTCACATCAGGTGCTTGCGAAACTGTATTTCTCAGGAGCTTAAATGTATGGGACACTGTTCCGATTCATGCCACAATAGACATTGTGAGAATTCCGGAACCCTGGTAACTTCAGTTCTTGGGATTTGGCAATCAGGATTCTGAATGAACTGCCATTGTCAGCTCTCCAAGTAAACCAGACAGGAAAGATGATAAAATGAACTTATTCTACTTTATTAAGTCTACATTAACAGAGTCTTGCAAGTCTGAAAGTACAAACTTCTCATTGCCATTTTTAATTGCTTGATCCATTAGGGCAGCTCCTTCCTAATTTTTTTTTCTCTGACAGTTAAGGCAACCCTGCCTCTTTTATCTGATTATTTTCCAGGCAGCATCTTTTCCCCTCTTTCTCCAAGATCACCCACACATTCCAGTACGCTTGTTAAACCAGTATAGGGAAGTGTTCACAACTGGACCATATCAAAAGTGCTACTGGTTTAAAATTTTAAGATAACTGGAACAGATAGAGAATAAAAATAAAGATAAAAACGACTCTTATGTTACAAATGGGAATTAATGGCAGACTGTTAAGATTTCATTTTAATGAACCTTTCCTTTTGTCTTTCCACAACAGTCTTCCACATTCCAGTATACATAAATGAACCTCCTAAAAACACAAGCTAATTCATTTATTTAAACATAAAGGAATTCTTAAATTCAGTAGGGGGAATATGAAAACAGCTTTAGTTGTTCATGGAGAATGAGTCAGTTATGAGAAAACAAGCACTAAAGTTAATGTATTAAAGAAGGATCTTCAATTTATATTTATGAATTAATAAAAATGTAAATCTGCATAGATTTTAGTCAAACACAAGAATTTATACAAGCAAGTAGTTTATCTAAAAATTATCATAATTTATTTTCAGATGATTAGCACAAAAACCTTGAACACTGACATCAATTACTTGGGAGCAATTTCAAGTAACAAACTTTAAAGCTGATCCAAACAAGAACATATTCAGGCATTTTTATATTTAAGAAACAACATATAAACTATTACTATGGAGAAGCTTCAGCATGTTATCTGTATCTATTATATATCTATGCCATTAGAATCTATACAGAAATAGGATGAACTACAATTTAAAGTTCAATCCTCAATCATATATATTCTGAGCTATTGTAATCTAAAACTCCTCCAAGTTTCACCTCTTTCACCTCTAAATAGGCAAGAAAAACAACATTCTCAAGGAGGATAATAGATACATAAAGTGATGATTCAAAAAATACACTGATAATCTTTCTTTGCTTTTAAGAAAACATGTCACTGAAAATATCAGGCTGGGAATTTAAACTCAGAGAATATGCAGCAATGGCAAAATTAATAGTATATATTCAAAACAGAAGAGTAACTAAATTTAAGCAAGAAAGGTTTCCATACGTACTACATGTTACAGAGCAAAGGCAAATAAAAGTATCTAAACTATGGTTTTTAAGGAAGGGCAAAAAAAAAAGCTGACTAAAGAACAGAAATCAGAGACACACAAAAACATTTAAATGTCTATAAAAATTTAATTTATTCAGAGTAAAAGAAAGGAGAAGTTATAATTTATATAATATTATATATTGTATTATATACATAATGCTCTAGCAGTTTTTTCTTTTTCTTTTTTGTATTTGTAAGTCATAGATAGTGGAGATTTCGGCAGTTAGCTCAGATATTTAAACTCTTACTTACATTGTCAAAACAATTTAATGTAGTTAAATGAAACATAGTACTTTTTTATTGTTACTAATCAAAAGTACACTGAGCACTAACTATACAATCTTGATAATTCCTTGTCCATGTATAAATAACAAATCAGTATGTAGATTCTTGTGGCACATGTATGCACTGCCAATGATACAAAGCAAGTGTAAATGAACCACCAATAGATGGGCCACCATTACATTTTTTGTTACTTTGTGTAGCACCCTCAACATTAGAGAAAGAAAATAATAATTTATTAAATTTATTTGCTGCCTGATTCTGACCAATTGTAAAACAATTCATTAAAAAGAAAAAAAATCTAACATCTGTGTGGCATATACAAGGTTGGATGCTTCTGGTTTTGAGTCACAACACTCTTGTATACTATAAACTTAGTACATTTCTACTCTAGTGATAATAATCCTGGTTTCAGATCTCTTACAAATAAAGGTTAAAATAAACAAGGTAAAAATATTAACCCTTTTTATTTTGAAACAAGTGAATACAGATAGTCCTTGACTTATAACAGTTCACTTAGTGATTATTCAAAGTCGCAACAGCACTGAAAAAAAGCGGCTTATGACAATTTTTCTGAATTATGACCTTTGCAGCATTCTCAAGATCATGCGATCAAAATTCAGATGGTTGGCAACTGGTTCCTATTTATGACTGTTGCTGTGTCCCAAGGTCATGTGATCAACTTTTGCAACCTTTTGACAAACAAAGTCAATGGGGAAGCCAGATTCATTTAACAACTGAGGCAAGAAAGGTCGAAAATGGGGCAAATTCATTTAATAAATGTCTCACTTAACATCAGAAATTTTGGGTTCAAGCGTGGTTGTAAGTTGAGGACAACCTGTATTGGGGAGCTTTATATATAATATAGATAAGAATTTTTTTTTGCCAGCTCGCCTCTCTTTAATATTAGGATAAACAAGTAAGAAGAGTTGAACAATTGAATGAACTAGATACATCATAGACAAAAAATGTTCTTCATATAATATAGTAAAAAATTATGGTATATTTGTAGCATCAAAGATGACAATGGACTCTAATAATGGGCCTGAAAATGGATTAGAGAAATGGATGGATATAAAATTCCTATTCATGATGATTTTACATATTATAAACAGTATACTTGTCAGCACCAACAAAGATGTAAGAAGAATGTTGCTGTTTTTCTTGTGTGGGGTTCTTAGCAACTGATTGGTCTATAAAAACAGAATGCTGAACCACATCCATTCTTGAACCAAAGGTTTGTTACCTTTGTTCACCATCAAGAAACAGAGTTCTCCAAGTGTGGATATTGTATGGTATTTGAAACTTCTAAACTCATCTAATACATGAAAGAGGCAAAAGAGGAAAACTTGTCTTCCAAAATTCAGAGCAAAATCATTTTCTTGGTCTTTGGATAACATAGCACTTGTGTCAGAAGCACCAAGGCACTTCGGATTGAAAGAGTAGCTAGTGACATCAACGTTGCCCAGGGGACACCTAGTGGGGGAGTCTCTTTTATGTCCCTGGCAAGAGCTGGGATGAAGGATGGGAGTTCAACCCTGCCCCGCGGCAACACCGGGGACTTGAATGTGGCCTTGCTGCTTGTCAACCCAGCATTCTAATCATGTGAGTCACTATGCTCCACTTGATCTTTGGATCAAACATCTTAAAGAAAGAAAGAATCCAAAAGAAATGTAGCCTGTCCAGGCCCTTAAGAATCTTTTAATCGTTTTTCCATTTTAAATGGAAGCTGCCCAAAGTTATTATGGAGTCGGGCACCTTCTAAATCAAATAAATAAGTGACAGGAGAAATCACTAGTTTTCAAAAGCCCAACGTATTATGTCCCAAAGGTGCTTTTTTAGGAGGCAAATGGACTTTCTTGGGTTTTTTTTTTTCTTTAAAGACATTTTGCTTCTCATTTTGCTCAGAGCTGAAGAAGCTTCTTGGATGAGAAGCAAAACATCTTCAAGGGGGAAAAAAACCCAAGAAAGTCCAGTTGCCTCCTAAAAAAAGCATCTTGGGACACACATGACCTGGATGACTGAGAATCTCTACAGACCTAATGTAGAATAAATGTTGGAAAAATAATTCCCAATGAATATACTGAAACAGGTCTAACTTTGAGTAACAATGATTATTGAAATGGTTTTTTTGAAAAGTAGATTAATTAATTTTGATGCAATGAACATGAATTTGGGCAAACTCTAGAAGACAGGGGAGGACAGGAGAGCCTGGTGTGCTATGGTCCATGGTATTGCAAAGAGTCAGACATGATTTAGTGATTGAACAACAACAAAAGCTTAATTTAGAAGCACTGTATCTCTATCTTTATCAATAATTTGATTTATTGAGTAAGATGGCTTTGAGAAAGAAAATAGTGTAAGCCGCCCTGAGTCTTCGGAGAAGGGCGGGATATAAATGCAAATAAATAAATAAAATAAATATATGTATATGCATAACTATCAACTGCCAATGTCCAATATTGATAACATTCCCTGAATCCTTGGATGTCTAACTAAATAATAGATCCTTCGCATTGCTACGACAGTGAATTGTCTTAAATGTTGGCAAGGAATATAACAAAACAAATAAAGGCAGAGCCAGAACTAAAAGACAGAACAAGAGAAAGTATTGGTGCCTCAAAATGTTGCTGAGCTACATGAATACTTGCATGAGTAACTGTGTTTCAATGCTCCGCATGCTTCAGTTATAGCTTCCTCAGGGGCAAAAACATAGTCAGTTAGAGTAATTCAATAAGGCATTAAGCCCTAGGCATGGAAATGTCTGATGCAAGGTTTTCTTCATCACTCAGTAGAGAAACCAATTGGTATTTATGCGGTACTGAAACTCTGTCAATAAACAACAGACTAGATTTTTTAAAAAGCAATTTGTTGTATAATCATTTCACCTTTAACAGCAGCAGAAAGTGTGACTATCGCTATGGATTTGCATACAGTCCTGTTATTATGAACCAATCTCATCAAGATGTAAATTATAGTTTTCATCTCCAACATTAAACAATACTTTTCCTTCGAATATGCAGAACTCTTCTCTCTTGAACTGATTTCTAAAAGTTGACAATGTAAAAAGAAACATATTTTGTAGAAATGTGATCATCCCTGATTTTAAAAAGAGTAGGTAGAAATGCTGGTTGGTTTAATGACCTTTTTCTCCTTTGGGCTATATACAAAACACAACTAATATTCTCCAGCATTGCCTTATTTTGATTTGGGGGAGGAGGGACTTATTATGTATTATGCTATTTCAATCACCACAGGCAACTTTTTTTTCAAACTGCCCCACTGTTTTCAACAGGCACCAATTAAGATTCTGGGGTCAAAGAGTTAATTACATCTTCTTACCCACTATGTCGAATTTTCTGATTATTAAACAAGGTTGGATTAAGATGAAAAAGTACCGACACAAATGTTAATACATGCCCCTCCTTGAGAGGATTTATCATAATACCATGCCGAAATCTACATTTTTCTTACCCCCAAAGTAGTTTAAGACAAAATCTTAGAGGAAACACTAAAATAAACACTTTAAAGACATCCAAGTATCTGATTAATGGAGATAGTTTTCTTGGTCCTGAAAACAACTCTAATCAAGGCAGAAAGCAACAGTGGGATTTTCTCCTTGTCAGATCTTAGAAAATTTATTTGGTCAATAGGAGGCAAATTATTTTTAGACCTAACAAGGAGCTGTGGCATATTTAAATAATGTTGCTGATAAATTTTAATTCATATGAATCAGAACAATATGCAGGGCAGATATATAAAGCCCTATTGTGCTTTCATTTATTTATTTATTTTTCAATGCCATTTTTGCCCTTTTATGTCACCTTCACTGTTTTTGGAAATTACATAGCGTGAAATCAACCCCCAATTATATCACTCATGCTTGCAACTCTACTTGATGTTTCTTAACTATAGTGTAAAAAATGAACTCTCTCAATCTAGAAAACTGCACAATAATTGTATCTTGTTCTAGAAATGTTGCAAAAACAGAGTTCTCCTCATATAACTGGACTTTTCTCCTTTTCCCCCTTCTTCCCCCGCTTTTCCCACCAAATCATCATTTTTTGACTCCCATGGTGTCAGAGTTAGATAGGATATAATTCATTATATTCCATAAGTTTCCTTGATAGATTTATTATGATTAAGAGTACTTCATTATCTGTGAATATGCGTGTTCACATATGTGCATGTGAAGCACATACAAGCATGTGCAGAAGGTATATAATCAGGAGTACAATAAGAAATTCTGCCTCTCCTTGGCTGTTTTATATTGAAAACCTGGTTCTATTAGAGGAAGAAAGTGAAGAAATTCTGGATTTTGGCATCTGTGCATAATCTTTGTTATTCTACCCTTTAAGCAAATGATCAACACTATTCAGGTAATCTTCAATTTATGACCACAATTAAGCCCAAAATTTCTGTTACTAAGTGAAACATTTGTTAAGTGAGTTTTGCCCCATTTTACAACTTTTCTTGGCACAGTTGTTAAGCGAATCACTGCAGCTGATAAATTAGTAACATGGTTGTTAAGTGAATCTGATTTCGCCATTGATTCTGCTTGTCAAAAGGTAATCACATTGACCCCTTGGACACTGCAACCATCATAAATATGAGTCAGTTGCCAAGCATCTGAATTTTGATCATGCGCCCATGGGGATGCTGAATGGTCCTAAGTATGAAAAACGGTCATGTCACTTTTTTTACGGATATTGCAACTTTAAACAGTCACTAAATGAACATTGTAACTCAAGGACTACCTATACAAACTAAAAGCATCAACTATTTATTCAACCCAAGCAGTGGGTATTCAAATACATTGTAATGTACAAAAATCTCAGTTAGTGTGGCATTGTTTTTATCACAGTTTGCAAGTTCATTGTGCTAGGGATTTTTCTTTTCTTTTTTTTTTGTTTTCTTTTTTTGATACAGTATATATAAACATTATAATGGCCTCAACCTTATGTTTTGGAAACAAAGGGAAATGTATACTATTCCAATGTATTTTTTTACATCTTAGTAAGAAACTAAATATAAATATAAATATAATATATTCATATTTATATTAATATAATATATTCATATTTATATTAATATAATATAATATATTATTATATTATATTATATTATATTATATTATATTATATTATATTATATTATATTATATTATATTATATTATATTATATTATATTATATATTATATTATATATTATATATAATATATAATATAATATATTCATATTTATATAAATATAAATATGATTAAATAAATAAATAAATAAATAAGTCGTTTTTTTTAAGTACATCTTTTTTTTAAAAAAAAACACTTTTTGCTTTTCAGTGCCCAGATTCCAGTTGGACTGAAGAGGGTTTTATATGTTAATAAAGGGGAGAAGAGTACTTTAAAACATTATTATATTACCCTTGGATGGAATATCTTTGAACACAGCAATGTTGTCCCTGAACTTCTCAATGCCTGAATTATAAACCATATTATCCTTCCCATCTCCCCCCCCAAATCCTGTTACTCTGACCTAAACTCCAGTTAGAATGAGGGATTACCAGTAAGATAAGCTATTTTAATGATATATTATTTTAAACTAAGCCTTCACCATCTGTTCTTCTCTCTAATTATGAATGCAAAAAGAACATATTTCACAATTACTTCAGTTAAAAGATATACATGGTTTAAATGAATATATGTGTTGTTGCCCAATGCAGCAGGCATCTGTGATGTTTTCTTTATAATTTAGACTATGATCAACAAGGAAACTGCTCACCCCTGATTAACAGACTCAGTGATATACTAAACTTTCTCCTTGGCAAACAGATAATTTTAATTAGAACTTTCTACTGTTAGGATATAATTATATTATAACTGGAATTAAGCATTACTTTGAACACAGGGTTGTCACCAATTAGATATGTAGCATCTGATAGCAGCTAAAGTAATAATTGGAGTAGTACTTTTATTTATCATGCTTCTGTAAGTGTAGTACAGGATAACAACAGCAATTAATATGTAATATACTATAAACAATTATATAAATAATATAATAATCATAAGGTAAAGAGCTTCAAGATTAAAAGCCCAGTGACATATAATAACATTAACATCTGTACATTTATTTATTTCTAATTTTAATTGTTAATAGCTTTGCAGAGGCTCCAGAGAATTTTTTTTTTTTTTTAAGTTTAAGTATTTTACCTCTAAACATAATTCTGATGAGTCAATTTCAGCTTTTGGGGAAAAATCACTCTAATCTGTAGTGGCTATTTTAATTTGCGGGAAAACCAATTGGCCCTATCTCTCCTACAGACTCATAAACTGGACACAAATCTTTGGCAAGCAGAGGAAGGAGTAGAAATAAAAAGTGGTTGGAATTTAAGTAAAATTCAGAATAGTTTGCATTACAGTGTTTTACCACTAGCAAAGACAAGGCCATACTGGGCAGGCCATATGGAAAAGCATTTTTTCTTTGGCCGAAAAAATGCTTTTAAAAGTAAAAAAAAAAAGCCTCTAATGATCGTGCGGCTCAGCTGGGATCGTCAGAACCCTTTAAAAGCATTTTTTCTATAACCTCTTCGGCTGAAGAAGTTGTAAAAAATGCTTTTAAAAGGTTCTGGCGATAAAGCAACTCAGCTGGGATCGTCAGAACCCTTTAAAAGCTTTTTTCCTCTGGCGATCCCAGCTGAGTTGCCTGATCATCACAGGCTTTTAAAAGCATTTTTTTACAACCTCTTCAGTCAAAGAGGTTGTAGAAAGAAATGCTTTTAAAAGTTAAAAAAAGAAGTTGGCCACGGCCATCCAGTCACATTACCCCCCCAAGCCACGCCCACAGAACCGGTAGTAACAAATTTTACATTTCACCCCTGGTGCAGGGGCAACTTTCGGGTGTGTGTGTGTCAAGAAAATCAAGATCATAGTCATAAGTGTGTGATTGAATCCCTGCCCCCTTTTCACATGTATGAAAATGAGGTAGTGCTTTGATCATGTAACTGAAGTCAACATTTTGACTTTTTTGATCGTCTCCGTTGACCCTTCTCTGTATGCGCATCTGTGCGTTTCCACACAGTGAAGAAAATCAAAAGGTGAGTAGCAAGATTGGAATAAAATAATGCAGAATGCCTAAAGCATATTAATAACATTAACATCTGTACATTTATTTATTTCTAATTTTAATTGTTAATAGCTTTGCAGAGGCTCCAGAGAATTTTTTTTTTTAAGTTTAAGTATTTTACCTCTAAACATAATTCTGATGAGTCAATTTCAGCTTTTGGGAAAAATCACTCTAATCTGTAGTGGCTATTTTAATTTGCGGGAAAACCAATTGGCCCTATCTCTCCTACAGACTCATAAACTGGACACAAATCTTTGGCAAGCAGAGGAAGGAGTAGAAATAAAAAGTGGTTGGAATTTAAGTAAAATTCAGAATAGTTTGCATTACAGTGTTTTACCACTAGCAAAGACAAGGCCATACTGGGCAGGCCATATGGAAAAGCTTTTTTCCTTTGGCCGAAAAATTGCTTTTAAAAGAAAAAATAAAAAAAGCCTCTAATGATCGTGCGGCTCAGCTGGGATCGTCAGAACCTTTTGAAAGCATTTTTTTCTATCACCTCTTCGGCCGAAGAGGCTGTAAAAAATACTTTTAAAGGATTCTGGCGATAAAGCAACTCAGCTGGGATCGTCAGAACCCTTTAAAAGCTTTTTTCCTCTGGCGATCCCAGCTGAGTTGCCTGATCATCACAGGCTTTTAAAAGCATTTTTTTACAACCTCTTCAGTCAAAGAGGTTGTAGAAAGAAATGCTTTTAAAAGTTAAAAAAAGAAGTTGGCCACGGCCACCCAGTCACATTACCCCCCCAAGCCACGCCCACAGAACCGGTAGTAACAAATTTTACATTTCACCCCGGTGCAGGGGCAACTTTCGGGTGTGTGTGTGTCAAGAAAATCAAGATCATAGTCATAAGTGTGTGATTGAATCCCTGCCCCCTTTTCACATGTATGAAAATGAGGTAGTGCTTTGATCATGTAACTGAAGTCAACATTTTGACTTTTTTGATCGTCTCCGTTGACCCTTCTCTGTGTGCGCATCTGTGTGCGTTTCCACACAGTGAAGAAATCAAAAGGTGAGTAGCAAGATTGGAATAAAATAATGCAGAATGCCTAAAGCATATTAATAACATTACAATAATCATAACAGGAAATATATTTAAAGAACACCTGTAAGTGCAGCAGTATATTGAATAGAGTACAATATTACAATGAGAAACCATGATTTGCAGCCTAAAAACAAGCCAGTATTACATGGAAAGAAAATGCTGCTCTAAAATTTGGACTTCAGCTCTTTCCTTTCAAAATAAAAGGTTTTTGAATATCAAAATCCCACTGAAATAAAAATAAAATTTAAACCATTTTTTCCTAAATTCTCACATTCTCATTCTTCTCTTGAAAGAAATAGCATTTCAGCCTCTCCTCAAGGACACATTGCTGGATCCAAGAGAATGGGACTATTTTCATCCTGTCTGCAACTTTTCCTTTTTGGGATTTAGACCAGATTATTGTACTGAAGCAACACTTATTGAAGTTGTTGGTGACCAGCAGCAGGCTTGCGACAGGGCACTATATTTATCCCAGTTTTCATGTTTCAACAACTTTTCATACCAATGTTCATGGACTGGGTAGCAGTTTATAAGTAGAAAGCATAGTCTTGCAGCAGTTCCTTTTCTTTCTTCAGAGATGGGATACAGTTACTGTTGATTAATTACTCTTGATTAGATCTAGGCCTGGAGGCTGTGGAAGTCTTGATTAGGAAAAAGAAGCTTCAACTTAATGCTAGTAAGATTGAATTTCTGTGGGTTTTAGGATCCCCAGATCCATAACTTTCATATCTGAATGGGATAGTACTCCCCCATGAAAAGCTGGCACACAATTTTGGGTTTTCTAGGACTTGTGGCTGTTGCTTGAGAAGTAGGTGGGAATAGTGACCAGAACAGTTTTACATAAATCCATCTTGTTTGCCAACTTTGCTCATTCCTGAATCAGGAGATTCTACTTAAAGGTCATTAAAAATCATCCCTTGGTTGAACTACTATAATGCATTCTACATAGGTCTGTTTTAACGAGCATGCCAAGAGGAAGAGCATGTAGACTATATACCACTTCATAGAGCTTTCTAGCCCTTCCTAAGCTATATTTCAGCATATTTCCCCCAACAATCTGGGTCCTCATTTTACCGATCTCAAAAGGATGGAAGGCTGAGTCAACCTTGAGCTCGTCAGGACTGAACTCCTGGCTGTAAGAAGTTAGCCTGCAATACTGCATTCTAACCCGAGTCACCTATGCATTCAAAAACTGCAGAAATATAGCAGGTGTAATATAGCAAATGTAGCATAATAAGCCCACGTAACAATAGTGCTTTATGCACCAACTCCTAATAGGGTTAAATTCTAGCAACTGAATTCGAAGTATTCGAAGTATTACTTATCTCCTATAAAGACCTGAATAGCACAGGACTGAGTTACTTGTAGAATTGGTTGGTTGCATTCATCCCATTAAATCCAGCAAAATAGGGATGCTTTGGGTCTTTCTGTGAAACAGAAAAGGGACCCAGTAAAAGGGCCTTGTCTGAGGAGTGCCTGCCTTATCGAATAATATATCTCCTGAGAGTTATATGACACTCAATCATGATAGCTCTATCAAAGACTTTAAAAATATGGCCTTTCACTCAAGCACTGAGGCCAAAATGTTAATGAAGCCTGATATATATTGTGATGAATCATGAGAAGTTTATTAGAAGCCTCATTTGCATTATGTTATTGTTTATTATACAGTGCTATTTTATGTTGTATGTGTTGTTAGCTACCCAGAATCAAAAATATATTTAAAAATATACAGCACTTTTTGACAGCATTTTGTTAATTAACCCTCCCTTCCTGCTAATTATGCCACTGTACATGGATCTAAATTGTTTAATATATTCTTTCTTCTGCACTACAATCCAAGAAGACGCTGATTTGCAGGCAAAATCTATAGCAAGGATAAAACTGCTATTTGAAAGTTGTCTGATGTTTCATGCAAAGCTAGCACAGAGAAGTCAACTAGAGGGATCAGTTTTAATTTATATGCTAGGTTTTACTAGGATTAAGGTTTTAATAGTCTGATGACCGGCTATAGTTTGAAACTCTTGGATGGCTTTAAATTCCAGAAAGTAGTAGGTATCTAAGTGAAAAGCTTTCACTAAGTTGATATGCTGTAACAGGATAAATTGCTATTGAATTGTATGATTTCCAGAGACTTTATTCACATTTGATAATGCCCTTTGATAAATGCCCCTTGATAAATGCAGTCGGGTTACTTATCTTCTTTTCAACAATTTCAAAATATAGCTACCACTTTTCTATGTAAGGCATATAATAATGTAGGTATTCCTTCTTTAAAGATGAGCTGCACCTCTTTCTAATGTGTTTTTATTCACATGGCAATATTTGAATCTTGTTTGCATCTTTATTCTAATGCTCCAACGTGGATGGAAACATGAATACAAACTTCCAAGATTTTTAAAGGGGAGAAATTAAAGCTACTTTTTTTTAAAAAAAGGTGTATATTGATAAAATAAAAAGATCTATAAGGTAATGTGGAGCGAGATTTTGTGAGGGAGGAATAAATGGCTGCCATATGCAATTAAAATTTCCTGTTGTGGGAGTTAGATATTAAAGCATTGACCTTTCAGAGGATGCCTGTTCATGCTGAACATATATGATTGAAGTAGTTTCTATAGTTTTAGTACCAGAGAGATCAGACAAAAGATCACAAGATACTCAGTGCAAAAAGGAATATAAATACTCAGAATTAAAACTATCATGCAATGGACATTTTTTCTCAGGGTTTAAGAGCAGGAACACCCAAAGCTGATTTTTGTGTTTGTGTAAGGGCGGGGAGATTTGATTTACACAGCACATAGTGTACGTCTGCGGCCCTTTTACAAAAGAAAAGCACATAGAACATTGATAAACTGAGTAGAATAGCTTGTAAATGTTGAACTGAGAATACCACAATACACTTTCTTTTCCCCTCTCTATATTTTACCTCCTAAAAGATCTTCATTAAATTACCTGTGCTTCAGATCTATAATTTAGATGAGAATTTAGATCTGAAGCACATGTAATTAATAATTTAGACTGCAGATTTACTTTCTTCTTTCTTCCTCACCCCATTTGGCAACTTCCGCTTGGTGCTTTCTCAAACTAGGGCTTCATAGAAGGGCTAGTTTACATTCCAGATAAACAAGCATGTTTTGTAGATAGTTTTTTTTTTATTATGTATTGAGCGTGCATTGCTTTTTACAGTGGAAGTATATGCCACAAAGCAGAAATGTCTATTCATACTAAAATTAATTAGAAGATTCAGTCTGAATGTTTTCAGAACAGTGGCCTCGTTTACCTTTACTGGGTACTGTTGGATTAACCTTCCATCACTGTCTCACAGCTGAAATATAAAACCAGGTAAGAAGACAATATGTAACACACTTGTCAATGGGACGCCTAATCCCACTTTAGCCTGCAGGAGGATGTTACTTCTCCCTCTCATCTCTCAAACGTAATGGCTATTTTATGCCTATGTAGGTTAATATGGATCTCACTAACTTCCAATATCCTTGCTTAAATACAAGCATATCAGCTTCCTGATAAAGTGATAAATTACAGTGAAAACTACAGAAATTAATTCTAAATACCCATAATGAGGACTAGCCATACATTTACTTCAGAAACAAACATAGTGGTTGACAAGTTGTAACTATTATTCATATTATTGCACAATCACATTGTAGTTTATAATGGCGCATAACAACAATATTTCTCAAAAACATTTCTTTAATTTTTTTAGCCTTATTTCATGTTCAATTTACATTCCATTTAATTTAAAAAAAAAAGAATCAATGAATGAAAGCCAGAAAAATATTAAGGAATGTTTTCTTCCTCAATTAAGGAAGCAAAGAAAAAATAATTTAATTTATATAATTTAGGTACTACCCAGTGAGTCTAGTGGCTAATATATGAACAATAAGTTTAGAATAGAATAGAATAGAATAGAATAGAATAGAATAGAATAGAATAGAATAGAATTTTATTGGCCAAGTGTGATTGGACACACAAGGAATTTGTCTTGGTGCATATGCTCTCAGTGTACATAAAAGAAAAGATACGTTCATCAAGTTACGATATGAACAAGAAAAAACAAAATAAACTAAGAAGAAGAAAAAGTACATAACCAGGATGGTGGTCTGGGCAATAATACACACACAAAAAACTCATATAGGGTGCCATCTACCCTATTGTAAGGCCTTCTGGATGCATCAAGATTGGAATCACGTGGATTTCAAGAGGAACCTCATTCCAGAGGTCAGGTGTTGTGAGAGTCATGAAAGATAACACTGTAACTGACAGAACTGAATGTATATAGCAGCTGGAGAGCATATAGCAGCTGGAGAGCATATATCAGCATATACCAGCATATACCAGCCGGAGAGCCACAAGACAGATGGTCCCTCAAATAACCAGTGTCTAAGTGATGCAGAGTTTTATAGATCATAACCAACATTTTTTACACTGCTAGGGACAACTTGTTTAGATCAGTACTTTCTAAATTGCTTTCTAGATGTATTAGTCTGCAATGTTTTTAGTCCATGATCTCACTGATGGGAATATCAGGATAAATAAACACAAGATTCCTTATTTATTTGTTATATTTTTATTTAAAACATTTCTATAGCTCCCCCAATTCTCTTGGCTCACAACAACAACAACAACCAACATCCAACCTAAAACATCACCTGGGTAAAAAAAAAACAGGTCTTGAACCTGGAAGCCTAAAAGAGTAGAAGTGCAAACCTCTAAATCAGGGGTCTCCAACCTTGGCAACTTTACGACTTGTGGACTTCAACTCCCAGAATTCCTCAGCCAATGTATTGTTCCTTCCTGACAACCATGCCTTCTGTCCCTTTGTGCATGACAGCCGAATCAATTGTGAGGCTAAATTCAAATATCATCCACTGTATTTGTGCCCATATCATGGTACCATATCATAAACCAAATGTTAACCCACAGCTTGAATTGAGATGAGGATGTTCTGGGTCCAAGATTGAGAGCCACTCAAATTTTAACTATTTCCATTTATATATATATATTCCATTTATTTTTATATATATATATATATATATATATGTTTATATTTAACTATTACAATCTCCAGTAGATGTTTTTTTGTTATCTACCTCATATTACAAACCCCACAAAGAACCTGAATTTCAAGGAAAGCAATTTTCTTTGTTCAGGTACGTAAATTGAAAAAAAAAGAATACAAATTAACTGATGGGTATAATATTTATAAAACAAGGGGTGCTTCAAAACATTAATTATACACCATATCGAAACACGGGACTGCAGTGATTTTACATATGTAATACCCCAGCAAAAATTATTCTTCCAAGTATTATAATCTTAAATAGCATTTACTGTATTGCAAAACACAGCAGGGGGCAAAATGATTCTGCATTGTGGACAAACACATATGTTTGTTGAGCCAAACGTTTAGAATAGATAAACCTATTTTCTAGACCTAGGTTTAATGGAGTAGAAATGAATGGAAAGTCAACTAAATCATTGTGCATATGCTGGAAGGAAACATGCTGCGTCAAGTGAACTTGGTAATATCAAATGCTGTGCTTAAAACAACATAAAAGCAGAGCATAAGTCTTGCCACAATGAATGGTTTTCCTCCACTTCCTTCCATTTACTGCTTTCAAGGATATGACAGTACCAGACTGAACATCATAGAGGTGAAACACAAAGGGGAAAAGCAAGAGCTCAGTCTTTTTCAGTCTGAAATCGATGGACAGAGAGAGAACATTAACCAAGAGGTTAATAAAAAGAGTTTGCCCTAGACAGTAACATAAAGAGCTCTGATATATCTTCCTTCCACAAAAAAACTGTTCATAATGCCAATTTTCCCTGGCACTTGCAATACGTTTTCCCACCTCACATTTTGCTTTGTCCCAATTTTATGCTTGCATTTTATTTTCCCATCTCCTATGTACTACTCTCCTGTCCCTTTTCCTACCTTGATGTTTACAGAGATCTTTCCTAGAACTGCAGGATTTAAAGAGATTCTCTTTTTTTCATAGCAATGCTCATACTTCTTTCACAGGGAATAGACAAGTTTACCTGGATTAAAAAAAACAAAAACAAAAACGAATGCAGCCTTTTTGCTCATCAACAAAGTATGCCTTTTTGTAGCCAGGAATAAGTTAATAAAACAGGGGGAAAGCTTGCTGCCTTTTTTAAAAAAAAAGAAAGCTCCTTGGGGTTATAAACGAACAATGTTGTTTTTTCTTCCCAGCGTGCAAGGATTTAATTAAGTGATAACAGTCACCTTGGGGTGGCTGCAGAAGGCAATAATATCTAGGTGAAGAAAAATGCTGAAGAGAGTTGAGTACAGTCAATTTATCTTCAGAGAAGGCAATAAATGAACAAAGGATAGGTATTTGGCTGATTGTTTTGGAATGTTTCCATTAATGATAAGTATCAAAATAAGAAAAGGACAAAGATTTGGTATTTTCAGTATCTGAAAAGTATTAAATACAGAAGGAAAGGAAGGGATAAATCGGCATGAGATCATGTCCTGGAGTTTAATTGCAATTTGTTTGGTAATTACTCAGACTTAACATGGAACAAGGGAATTTTAAAATAGACAAAAAGGAAAATACATTTTAAAAAATATTTTAGAGAGCATATTATATAGTATACAGAGTAGATATCAATCTGCTGTGGAGGGGGATAGGAAGCAAGTATACAAGGAAAAAAAATAACTCTAACACGAATCCAAAACCATGACCCTAAGAACTGGAAAGCTGTTTACAGAAATAGAAATGAAATAAGCAATATGTTAAAATGTCATGACAGGTATTTGTTTTGTCATTTGGTAAATATTAGGAAGAAAGGAGAATTGAAAGAAGGGAGG
The DNA here is from genome assembly GCF_028640845.1 of Ahaetulla prasina. Classification (NCBI taxonomy): domain Eukaryota; kingdom Metazoa; phylum Chordata; class Lepidosauria; order Squamata; family Colubridae; genus Ahaetulla; species Ahaetulla prasina. The sequence continues at coordinate 316,397,965 of NC_080539.1, read as the reverse complement.
AACAGGGTAGAATAGGAAGCAGTCTGAACCAGACCTTCTAAGGCTTTGCCCATCCCTCACCTTTCCCAATGGAAATATGAAGGTTGGGCAAGCTGCTGCTTGGATACCCTGAAACAACAATTGTGGGAAGTCATATGGAATCAGGCAGAGAAACTGAGAGAGGGCAAGGGGAGGGGGGAGGTGAGAAAAGGTGAACATTGCTTAATGATATCATCTAGTCCCCAAAAGTCAAATTGCCTCTTTCCTGACAGCCATTGTGTGGATGACCCAGGAGGTGAAGTTGAGATGGTGATTGGCAAAAATACATTTTCATAGCAGCACACAACTTATGGAATGAATTGTCTTATTTTGTGGTAACTTTTTATTCTATCTGCTTTTTAGTTCTCTTTTAACCTGCAAGGTAAATAGGTATCATTGACTATATAGATCCTGCACTAATTAAAATTGTCTTGAATTTAGGTTTTATGTCACCACATATTTTATTGTTTTTAACTTCCTTTCTTTTAGGCATCTCGGGAAGGACAGCTTCCAAAAAGATTAATACAAAAGCAGGAAATGTAAATGAAAGAAATCCTTATGGTATATGGAATGCAAGCATTGTTATTGGTAACTTTTACAAATTCATGTTAATGGATACAATTTTGGAAATATTACATCTTTATCACTGTAAGAGAGTAGAATCTAAACGACAGTCCAGGCTCTTCAGTGTGAAGATGATTGATATTGTAATGTATTACTGTAAGTTTTGGCGGGAGTTTTAGGCGGGAAATATCTCGTTCCTGATTGGTTGCAGCCTCAGGCTGAAGTGTATATAAGGAGAGGTTTTTCTCCAGAGTTTTTGCTGGGTCACACTATATTAAAGAGCTGTTGTCACTAACCTGGTCTCCTGCCTCGTCAATACCCGAACATAACATTGGCGACGAAGGTGGGATCTTGAGGCAGAGCACCAGAACAGAGCTGAACTCACTACGAGAATCAAACCCAGCAAGGTGATAGCGAATGCAGCGATGACCGGCTACACGCCACCCACTCCGTTTGACCCTGCCCAGGAAACATGGGGGATATATATGACCCGTTTCGAAAGTTTCCTGGAGGCAAACGAGCTACAGGGAGTCTCCGACAACCGCAAACGGGCTTACTTCATAAGCCACTGTGGGTCCGCAGTCATCGCCGTCGCAGAAGCCCTGGCGGAGCCAACACCGCTACACTCCGTGTCGTGGCAGACCCTTCAGACCCTCCTGAAGAATCACTTCGCACCGGCCCCGTCCAAATACGTTCGACGGTACGAGTTTGGGGAGCGCAGGCAACAAGAAGGCGAGTCTATCAGCGACTACATGGCAGCCCTGAGACAAGCCTCCAAGCATTGGAGTACCGCGATCTGGACGAAGAGCTGCTGGAACAACTTATACGGGGGGTCAGAGACATCCGTTTGAGGAGACGGTTGCTAGCCAAGAGCAACCTGACATTGGCAAACGCTCTGGACGAAGCCAGAGCCCATGAGATGTCCAACCATGCAGCAGACACCTTACAAAAGCGACTCACGCCGATGGCGGGCGCAAAGCCGAGCACAGTCCACCACGAAGAAACCTATCGTGAGTCAACCAGCGAAGAGGAGGAAGAAGTCCACTACACCGGAAAATCGACAAGGGAAGACCCGGAGGAATGCGGAAGCTGCGGGGGGCGACATCAGCGCCAAAGATGTAAGTTCAGGGACGCCATTTGCCGGCGGTGTGAGAGGAAGGGGCACCTGGCCCAAGTCTGCCGAGCACCCCAACCTTCCCGCCGAAAATTCAAATCGGCCAATCAGAGCGGCTCTGAGTCAGAGATGCAAACCCCACATTCCCGCCGAAATTTCAAACCAGCCAATCAGAGCGCGAGATCGGCAAGGCGACCCGCGATTGGCCAGGAAAGAAAGAGCGCGAAGTCAAACCGAATGACTGTTACCATAGACCACGCAGCTACCCGCATCGAAGAAAAGATCTTCACTAACCCAACAATTGAAGGCGTACCGTGCCGGCTGGAAGTAGACACAGGATCAGCTATCACAATCATGTCCTGGGACACTTTTGTGAAAGCCTTGCCGACATCGCAAAGCGCAAGCTACAGAAACAACGGCCCGGGTGCAGGATTACCAGGGCAACCGCATCCCTGTTCGAGGGACAACGACCGTCGAGGTCAAGCACGGACATACGAAAAGACCCTGCCCATCACGTTAGTCGAGGAACCTTGCCAAGCTTGCTGGGGCTAGACTGGTTCCGGGCGTTGGGAATGGGGTGACTGGCGCCCACCGAGCGGATGCAACCTGCAAAACGCCCTAATGGAGGAATTCGCAGACGTATTCGAGGACCGTTTAGGCAAGTACAAGGGACCCCTATCTCCTTCAATTTAGACCCCAAATAGCTCCCATTAGGTTAAAGGCAAGGAGGGTTCCTTTGCACTCAAACCTAAAATCGACAAAGAGTTAGATAAATTAGTCAGCCAGGGGATACTAGTGCCAGTTGACCATGCCAAATGGGAGACGCCAATCGTCACCCCTATAAAACCAGACGGGTCCATAAGAATTTGCGCTGATTACAAGGCTACCTTGAACAAAGCATTGCAAAAGAGCGCCTACCCAGTTCCAGTAGTGCAACACTTATTGCACTCACTAGGGCACGGACAAGTTTTCGCCAAATTAGACTTGGCACAAGCTTACCAACAGCTACCCGTAGATGCTAGCACAGCGGAAGCCCAGACCATTGTAACGCACCGGGTGCCTTTAAGTGCACCCGGTTACAGTTTGGGGTGAGTGTGGCCCCGGGGCTATTCCAAAATTTGATGGAGCGACTCCTACAAGGGTTACCGGGAGTCGTGCCCTATTTCGATGATGTGTTGGTATCAGGGGAAGATTTAAGAGAACTGGGGAAGCGATTAAGGAAAGTTTTGGCCATTTTTAGGACAGCAGGATTAAAAGTTAAAGCAAGCAAGTGTCAGATAGGGGTCGAATCTGTTGAATTTTTGGGTTATAGAATAGACAAAAAAGGGATTCACCCCACTGAGAGCAAAGTCAAGGCGATAAAGAGAGCCCCAGCACCCAAAAACAAGACAGAACTCCAGGCTTTCCTGGGTCTGGTAAACTTTTACGCCGTGTTTTTAAAAGACAAGGCAACCGTTGCTGAACCGCTGCATAAATTGCTTGGAGAAACACTGTTTGGTCGTGGGGAAGTCAGAGAATAGGGCATTTGAGGCAGTAAAAGTTTGCTATCAAGCGATAGCCTGTTAATACAATACAACAACAGACTGCCGTTAGTATTGGTTTGTGATCGTCCCCTATGGAGTAGGAGCTGTACTTAGCCACAGACTCCCAAACGGCACTGAAGCCCTATAGCGTTCTATTCACGAACGATGTCCCCGGCTGAGAGAATTACAGCCAGCTAGATAGGGAGGCTCTAATAGTGTCAGGGTGAAAAATTTCACGAATACGTTTTGGGAGAGACTTTGAAATTATCACTGACCACAGACCGCTATTGGGATTACTGGCTGGCGACCGCCCAACGCCAGTGGCACTATCACCTAGACTGACCAGATGGACTATTTTTTGGCCGCCTACTCTTACAAACTGCAGCATCGACCTGGAAAAGAGCTGGGGCATGCGGACGCACTGAGCAGATGCCCATTGCCAGGGAAATCGAGGACCCTACTCCGGCACCCCGTTCTACTAATTGACTCTTGGGACTCTGGGCCAGTCACATCGCAGGAAGTGGCTCGGGCCTCCTACCGACGTTGTTTTAAGAACTGTAATCGGTTGGGTTCAAGGGATGGCCAGCTCCGGGCGACGTTTAGAGAATTTGTAAAGAAAAGAGGGAATTGTCTGTGCAAGGGGTGCCTGCTCTGGGGGATAGGGTGGTAGTTCCAGAGAAGCTGAGGAAAAAGTCCTGGAACTCCTGCATGAGGGTCACCCAGGAATTGTAAGGATGAAGGGCTAGCCAGGAGCTATGTCTGGTGGCCCCTAATGGACAGGGAAATCAGTGACAGGGTTGGCCGATGCCAGGTATGTCAGGAATCCAGACCACTACCACCCACGGCCCCAGTGTTGGAGTGGGAGAAACCCCAAGGCCCTTGGTCCCGCATACACATTGATTTTGCCGCCCTTCCACGGCCAAACATTTCTAATTGTGGTGGATGCATTCTCCAAATGGCTGGAGATCATCCTAATGAAATCCACAACCGCTGGAGCTGTCATTTCAGCACTAAAACACCTATTCGCCACGCACGGGCTACCGGACACCCTCGTGTCCGATAACGCCCACAGTTCACCGCAGCATTATTTGAAGGGTACCTGGCTGAAGAGGGCATCCGACATGCCTCTCAGCGCCGTTCCACCCTGCGTCGAACGGCCTTGCTGAACGCTTTGTTCGGAGTGCGAAAGAAGCGCTATCACGAAGCAGCCCGGAGACTGGCAGGCACAAATCGACGCATTCCTAACCGTCCAACACAGGACCCCTGTGTGGCCACCGCCGCAGCCCAGCCGAGCTATTAATGGGCGGAAGCTAAGGTGCCCGCTAGACCGGCTACACCAACTACGTGCAGGACGGGTTCAAAACAAAACCAGATAGACTCCGGGAATTAAACATAGGAGACTCAGTGTGGGCACATAATTACAGCGACGGCCCAAACTGGAAGAGGGGATAGTCATAGACAAACGGGCCCCAAATCTATCTAGTGGAACTAGACGATGGCAGAGTTTGGAGGCGCCACATAGATCAATTAAGAAACAGATTGAGCGATAAGGCAGAATTAGGCGAGACAGCCCTGACTATGATTTAATTAACCCCACAGCTGACTGGAGCCGAGAACAAACAGAAAGCATAGAACCAAACAGAGACTTATCTGAGCCAGGCGAGGTCCAGCGACACCCTCAGGCCCCTCAAGAGGACAGCAGGTCCGAGCCGGCGAATAATCCAGGGCCGGATGGCCGGGAGGAGGAGCTCAGAGGAACGAAAAGTCCCTCCGGCAAGCTCGACTCAACTCCAGAAAGTGAACTGCGCAGGTCCGGGAGAGTCAGGAGACGTCCCACGTACCTGCAGGACTACGTAGAGAAGTAATATGCAAATATTGGCAAAGTGCCTTCTGGGAGGGAAGGAGTGTAATGTATTACTGTAAGTTTTGGCGGGAGTTTTAGGCGGGAAATATCTCGTTCCTGATTGGTTGCAGCCTCAGGCTGAAGTGTATATAAGGAGAGGTTTTTCTCCAGAGTTTTTGCTGGGTCACACTATATTAAAGAGCTGTTGTCACTAACCTGGTCTCCTGCCTCGTCAATACCCGAACATAACAGATATCATATCATATCTTTGTGTTGTTAAACACATCCAAATTTTTGTTTTGGATTTACCTAAAAATTTCCTGAAAATTTTAAAAAACAATCCCAAAAACAAACCACAGTAATTCAGATAGGAAGTTACCTACATAAATTGTTCATGTGAAAACTTTTTATTCCATGTAGATGCTTTGACATAAGACTGAAACTAGACATCCTGAACATCAATTCATCCTATTCCTCAAATGATAGAAACAGACGGGTCAGCACTTTCAAACCATAAGCCAGGTGACTTAGGGAGTGTAATTCTCTTCAGAACAGAAATAATTCAATTAACCCAGGTAGAAAACATACAGAAACATTATATTCACAAGATAAAGGTCCCAATTCATGAAAATTAACATATTTTCCATTGACACTAGTCACTGACTGAACCATTCCTTCCCCTACTTGCATTTCTCTTTTGTAAAGTTGTCCTCAACCGTATAACTACTAATTTATTAAATTTTTATGGCATTCAACTCCCAGTGACTCTACACTACAACTCTTATATATCTTGATGCCATTATCTGTTTTGACATCACATCCTGGTGCTCCAGGCATGATAATAATGTTCCTGTGTTATTTGGGCTTAATTTCTTGACTACAACAGAAAAGGCAAACAATCTGACTTTTTAATAATGTTGTGTCAGTAGAGGGTAATGAAGTGGCTTTGAACATAAAGAAAGACATTCTTTGTTACTGGGAAATGAACTATTAAGTCCATTAACTAAATAATACCTATTTTATTTGATAGCCAACATTAGGCTTCCATGTTAGTGAATGAATCAATTCTTGATTTTAAACTTTTATTCCATGTAGATGCTTTGACATAAGACTGAAACTAGACATCCTGAACATCAATTCATCCTATTCCTCAAATGATAGAAACAGACGGGTCAGCACTTTCAAACCATAAGCCAGGTGACTTAGGGAGTGTAATTCTCTTCAGAACAGAAATAATTCAATTAACCCAGGTAGAAAACATACAGAAACATTATATTCACAAGATAAAGGTCCCAATTCATGAAAATTAACATATTTTCCATTGACACTAGTCACTGACTGAACCATTCCTTCCCCTACTTGCATTTCTCTTTTGTAAAGTTGTCCTCAACCGTATAACTACTAATTTATTAAATTTTTATGGCATTCAACTCCCAGTGACTCTACACTACAACTCTTATATATCTTGATGCCATTATCTGTTTTGACATCACATCCTGGTGCTCCAGGCATGATAATAATGTTCCTGTGTTATTTGGGCTTAATTTCTTGACTACAACAGAAAAGGCAAACAATCTGACTTTTTAATAATGTTGTGTCAGTAGAGGGTAATGAAGTGGCTTTGAACATAAAGAAAGACATTCTTTGTTACTGGGAAATGAACTATTAAGTCCATTAACTAAATAATACCTATTTTATTTGATAGCCAACATTAGGCTTCCATGTTAGTGAATGAATCAATTCTTGATTTTTAAACTTTTATTAGGGTGAACAAAATGTTATATAATTTATTCATTGTTGAACATCACTTAAAAATCTCAGGTTCGTTTCTGTTAGTTTTTTCACAATATTGTATAATGAAAACAGGAAAGTGAAATAATTATGAATAACTTGATGAAATATATTTAAGAATGAACATACTGTTTCCTTTTTTATTTCTATTGCAAAAGGCTCATGGCACCTGGCCAACCTTGCCTGGGTTTGGAAGCGGAATCTCGGGGATAATAATTAGAGGGAACAGTTCCTTTCCCACAAAAGCATTCTAAAATGCTTTTAGATAAAAATGGTAAACTATTATGTATTTTCACCAAAAAGAAAAGTGCTTCATCTTGTATAGTATTAAAACATGACAAAAGAAAAAGGACAGACTTTTCCCCATTTTGGGCTACAACTCTATGAACTAGGACATGTTGACTATTGCAAAAGCAATATTTTTGGGTGACTGAAACTCTTGTTTCTTCTTGGATCATGCACAATAATCCATGCAACTATATGCATAATGTATAATCTTTTGAAATCTGGCGAGATTTTAAAAGAAATTTTAAAATAAAAATTAGACAATTTCCACAGGCCAACTTCATTTCTGGGAGTCAATGCAGTTTGTTTAACCTAGAGGAGGCACTGTGAATATCCTTTTTCCTAAAAATAAAGCATTCTTGTGAAAACTTCCATGAGAAGAGAGTTAAGTGACTAACCCAGCTCGTTTGGATCCCATCCAAGCCTTAGCAGTCTGCAGTAATGCCATACCAAACTAATTTAATAATAAAAGACATACAGGCAGACTAGAAAGGAGGGGAAGAACAGGAAAACACAAATTGGAAATTGGTTTGAGGCTCACAACTGTCCCATCAAATAAACTGTTCTGCTCCTAGTTCAGCAGAGTGAAATAGAGTCTTGTAGTAGTTCATCCTTTTAATGTGATGAGACTTTGCCTGCAGCAAGTATCAAGGAGGCTGATATCACATCTAAGAATGGGCACCATGACAGAGAAAAGTGATATTTAGGATGCTGCTAGATTGTACTCTTCTGGGAATTAAACAGGAAATAGACAGATTCAGTTTATTTTTTTTCCCTTTATGTTAGGAGAATCCCATGGATTGTCAATAACATATTGGTTCACAGTAAGGAAAGGAATGAGACAATGATTTATACTATCCCAATAACTGTTTAACTTACATTTATTTGTTAAACAAATATACTGTAAGAATGGCAGGGCTCAAGATACAACAGCCAGAATTAAAAACTAATGTTCAGACACAATCAGGTGAAGTCTGTTAACCAGTGGAACAACCTGCCTTCAGAAGTTGTAGGTGCTTCATCACGTTTCTTAACAAATTCTTTGAACCGTTAAGCCGGCGCGGCCACCTCTCTGTACCCAACCGAGTACAGTCCTTAACACAATGTCGGTATGATGCCCGAGCCACTTCCTTTGATGTGACTGGGCCAGAGTCCAACGAGTCAATAAGGAGGATGGGTGTCCCCGAGTGGGGTCTTCGGTCGCCCCGGCAGTGGGCATCGGCTCAAAGCGCCTGCATGCCCCACTTCTTTCCCGGTCGATGCTGCAGCTTGTATGAGTAAGCGGCTAAAATATAGTCCATCGAGTCAAACGTGGCGACAGTGCCACAGGTGTTGGCGGTCGCCAGCCAGTAGTCCCAATAACGGTCTGTGGTCAGTCACGATTTCAAAATTCCGCCCAAAGACATACTCATGGAATTTTTGACCCTGATACAATGGCTAATGCTTCTTTGTCTAATTGGCTGTAGTTCCTCTCTGGGGAGGACATCGTTCTAGAGTAGAACGCTATAGGGCTTCTGTGCCGTTTGAAGTCTATGGCTGAGTACAGCCCCACCCCATAAGGGACGATCGCAAACCAGCACTAGGGGTAGTGAGTCGTGATATTGGATGAGCAGGCTATCACTTGAGAGCAGGTTCTTTACTGCTTCAAAAGCCCTATTTTCTGACTTTCCCAAGACCAAACAGTATTTTTCCTAAGAGCCTATGCAGCGGTTCCGAACGGTTGCTTTGTTCTTTAAAAGACCGCGTAAAATTAACCAATCCCAGGAATGCCTGCAGCTCTGCTTTGTTTTTGGGCGCTGGAGCCTTCCTAATTGCCTTAACCTTGCTCTCAGTAGGGTGAATTCCTTTCTTGTCTATCCGTAGCCCAAGAAATCGACCGATTCGACCCCTATCTGACATTTATTTGTCTTGACTTTAATCCGCTGTCCGGAAAATGCTCAAGACCTTTCTTAACCGCCTCCCCAATTCCTCCATGTTTTCCCTGAAATTAGGACATCATCAAGTAGGGAACTACCCTGGGAGCCCTTGCAGTAGTCGTTCCATCAGGTTTTGGAACAGCCCTGGTGCCACACTAACCCCAAATTGCAATCGGTGCACTTGAATGCCCCCTGTGCGCCACAATCGCTTGGGCTTCGCTGTGCGGGCGCTACTGGCAGTTGTTGGTAGGCTTGGGCCAAGTCTAACTTTGCAAAGACTTGCCCTTGCCCCAAAGAGTGCAATAAGTGTTGCACCACGGAACCGGTGCACGCTTTTCTGTAAGGCTTTGTTAAGCGCCGCCTTGTAGTCAGCGCAAATTCTAATTGACCCGTCCGGTTTAATGGGTGACGATTGGCGTCTCCCACTTTGCGTGATCGACTGGCACCAAAATCCCTGATTTATGAGCTTGTCCAGCTCCTTATCAATTTTGGTTTTAGGGCAAAGGACTCTCCTCGCCTTAAGCCTAATGGGGGCTACCTGGGGTCTAAGTTGAAGGAAAATAGGGGTCCCTTGTACTTGCCCAGGCAGTCCTTGAAGACATCTTCGAACTCGTTAAAGAGAATGTCTTTCAAATTGCAGTCACTTCTGTAGATGCCAGTCACTCCCATGCCCAGGGCACGAAACCAGTCTAGTCCCAACAGACTGGGCAGAGTTCCTTCGACGATCGTGATGGGCAGGGTCTTTTTGTGAGGGCCGTACTCCACTCGGACGCAGGTGGTCCCTCGAACAGGGATGCGATTCCCCTGGTAGTCGTGCACTCGTAGCCGCTGTGCTTGCAGATGGCGCTCCGCGACGGACGGCAGCGACTTCGCCAGAGTGTCCCAGGACATGATGGTGATCGCTGATCCCGTGTCTACTTCAAGCCTGCACCGTACTCCCTCGATCTTGGGCTTTGTGAAAATCTTCTTTCCACTTTGGTTGAGGCGCGCCTATAATGACAGTCGTTTGGTTAGACTTCGCCTTTCTTGTTTGAACCAATCGCGGGCCGCCTTTCCGGTTCCGCTTTGATTGGCCGATTTGAATTTTCGGCGGAAGGTTGGGCCGCCTGCAAACCTGAGCTAAGTGTCCTTTCTTCCCACACCGCATGTTGCATCTTTAAACCTGCAGCGTTGGCGCTGATGCTGCCCTCCGCAGCTTCCGCTCGCCACGGTCCTCAGTGTCGCTTTCGGTCCGCAGACCCTTCCTCATCCTCGCCTCACCTTCGGATTCGGACTGAATCTCCTCCTGGTGTACTGGCGTTGGCTTTGGCGCCGCCTTTGGATTGAAGAGGCTTTGCAGAGTCTCTGCTGCTTTAGTAGACATTTCGTGTGCTCTGGCTTCGCCAGAGCGGTGGCTAGTGTCAGGTTGCTCCTGGCTAGCAGTCGCCGCCGAGGCGGATGTCCTGACCCTCGGATGAGTTGCTCGAGTAGCACCTCGCCTAAGTCTCGGTATCCGCAGTCCTTGGACGCCTTCTTAAAGCGGCCATGTAGTCACCGGCGGACTCGCCTCCATCTGTCTCGCCTCCGAATTCAAACCGCTGCACGATTTGGACGGCGCCGGTGCGAAATGGTTCTTCAGCAAAGTCTGCAGAGTCGGCCACGATACCGATTGTATCGGCGTTGGCTCTGCCAGGGCTTCCGCAATCTCGATGACCTCCGCCCGCAATGGCTTAGGAAGTAAGCCCGCTTGGTTATCAGGGATCCTGTAGTTCGTTGGCTTCTAGAAAGCTTTCAAACGGGTCATATATGTTCCCATTTCTCCTTGCCCGGGTTGTACGGTGCGGGCGGCGTGTTTGCCATTTCCGCGTTTCTGCCCTGAGTTTGCTGGGTTCGGAACTAGCGTGCTTCAGCTCGGTTCTGGTTCCCCTTAGCCTCGAGATCCCACCTTCGTCGCCAATGTTATGTTCGGGAAGTAACGAGGCTGGAGACCAGGGTAGTGACAACAGCTCTTTAATATAGGGTGAACCCAGCAACAGGCTGGGGGAAAAACCTCTCCTTTTATACAGTTCTGCTGGAGGCTTCGTCCAATCAGCAACGTGCTGATTTCCCGCTCAAATATTTAAAGGCACAACTGTTAATACATAACACTGTCAATATTACACCACCTATACATTTCTTCATAAATTCATATGTGTATGTGTTTGTACTTCAGTCAGCTATTTCAGGCAAATGTAAAATAATTTGGATCTGCCCTTGTGAACATGCATGGTAAGTGCTTCAATTTTTGTATTTTAAGTTGTCTCTACCTGCAGAAACGTAAGATGGAAAAACAGTTTCTAGTTCAGTGTAGTGTCTGGGACTACAATTGAGGTTGGTCTTCAGTTGCGCCACAACTAGTTTCATATCTACTTTCTGACATGGCAACACTTTGGGTGACTTAAGGTAGCCATTCTCTTTCAGCTCAATCAACTTCACAGAGCTGGTGTTAAATAAAATAAGATTCCTATGTAAGCCACTTTGATCTGCTGAAGATAACAGCTGGATATAAATGAAAGGAAAATAAAATAAATACAATCCTTTAATGAACATTTTAAGCAGAGAGCAATTTCCCTAGAATTTCTCATTAAGATTCTATCATGTACCACACAATACCATATCAAGTGGTTTGCTTAAAAATAGTTCAGTAACTAAATTGCAATTAGCTGGGTTCATACAACAGTTCATGCAACATTTAAAGCAGGTTTCAGAGCGTAACATTAAAAATAAGCTCAAAGTGAAAATATAATCTAGGAATTCCCTATTTGTCACTTGGAACTGTACCAAGATTCTTTGTCATCCCTTCCCATAGTTGAAGTGGAAGGGTTGCGTTTCACACTACATAGTAGTGTAGTTCTGGTTTGTTAACAAAGTTTTGTTAGTCTTTCCAAAAAATGCTCATGTGAAAGACATCCTTCTATTTAACAGCACTATAAACTCAATATGAGCTGCTTTTGTTAGTAAGATAATTATGTTTTTTTCCGTTGCTGAAAATGAGCATCAACTATACTGTGTTTATAATCTTGCAGGGGCACAGATTCTTTACATCAAACATTACTGTTATTTTCAAGACATTTTGAATATTTTTTCTGTTTCATGCATAAAAGTCAGTTTTTTAGTCAATTTCATGTCCTTGATTATTGTGATTACATTTTTATTAAGACCATTTTAAGTTAAAAATAAACAGTAAGGGGTTGTATTAAGTTATTTTTGATGTTAAATTTTAGAAATATTTAAATGCATTCAAAAATTTTACTTTTCTAATCATTCTGCTACTATCTTGTACACCAAACCTCTAGAGAACCCAGTCTGCTGATTCTTCACGGCTAACAAGCTGTTTAATTCACCAAAGACATTTCTCATCACTTCAACAATTTAACTTGAAGGAGATGTAAAGAATTGTATTATAAAATGAGAGCTTGAGCTGCAGGTAATATTATAAAGGAAAAACTATTTCTTAAATGTAATCTTAGTATCTTAAAGATACAACCCCATGCATATGTACCTGAGAATTAGATTAGTTGGTTAGACAATGGTAAACATGCAGAAAATTGTGCTATGCATATTCACTATGAAATAAGTCTGACTAAATTCAAAGTAGAACTATATGCCTGAGAATATGAATATGAAAATATATATAGCACTGAAAATAGTGCTAATAATTAATTATTTTTTAAGTGATGCAGGACTTTTAAATTATTCGTATCCTAAAATAACAAAACGTCTGTTTATATATATATAAATAAGTGGTAAAGCTGTTGTAATGACTAATTGAAGTTAGAAGTAGCTAAGATTGGTGAAAAATGGACCCGTAAGGTGTACAAGTGTATATCTTTTTGACAGCTAATGTGGTATAATATTTAAGATGCTGGACTGACACCAGATTTTCCAAGTTCTAGTCCAGCCTTTGCCACAGAAGCTCACAGAATAATTTTGGGTCAATAACTCTTTCACATACAACACTTTGTGCAAAATGACTAATGTTCTACAAACTCCTTTGTATGGCCCTGGAAGTGAACCTCTGAGTCTCTTTAATGAAGAGGGCTTGGGTTATCTTAAACAAGGGTGCTGGAAGACCATCAATAATAATCTATAAAGTCGAAAATGCAAGGTAAATCTTAATAGTAGTTCTAATCCATGTTTGGTAGACTTCATTCTTCCTTGACTTCCTGTAGCATTCTAGATATATCTTAACCAGTTTCATCTCCTCAGGTCAAGTGATGGGTTTGATGGGCAGAAAAATGCTAAACATCCAGTTCCATCAGATGTTGAGGGTAGGCTGTTTAAATATATATCCAGATAGATAGACAGACAGACATGTATACACATACAGTTCGAGTATTTAGTTATAGGTATCTGTGTATATAGACATAGAGAGAGAGAAAGATCTGTGGATTGTGCAGTATCCAGCATCTTCTCCTAATACTGTGATTGATGATGGTGTGTGGGATCACAGTGATTAACAATAAGTGATATTACTGTATTTCTAAGAGCCCTGGTGGTGCAATGGTTAGAATGCAGTATTCCAGGCTAACTCTGTGCACAGTCTGGAGTTTGATCTTGACAGGGCTCAAGGTTGACTCAGCCTTCCATCCTTCTGAGGTTGGTAAAATGAGGGCCCAGATTGTTGGGGGCAATATGCTGACATTGTAAACCTCCCAGAGAGTGTTGTATAAAGCACTATGGCAGTGTTTGCAAAACTTTTGGCTGAAACTTTTGAGTGCTGAAATGGGAGCATGCACATGTGCCTGTGTGTCAAAAACTGGAAGAGCAGCCACCCTGCGTGCTGGTCTTCCAGTTTCTGGTGCGCATGCATGTGGGAAGAGTAGCTGGCTGGTGCGCATGTGTGCACTGGAAACCAGAAGTGTCACTGTAGCGCCCCCCACCCACCACCGAGAACAAGCCAATGCAGCCCTCCCACCACCACTTCTGCCAAGGGAGAGTGACCGCTTCCTGGCTGGTGCACCTCTTACCCCGGTGGCAGACAGACAGGGTACTCAGCTCCTGCGCAGCCCCACTGCCCCAGAAGAGCAGCAGAAGCAGTGGCAGCCCTGGCTGTGGCAGGAGTAGTGGATAGGGCAGCTGGTTGGGGGCAAGGGGGCGGCAGTGGTTCTCATGCTGCCTCTTCCAGCCAGGATGCTGGAGCAGGAGGAGCCACTGTCAGGGAGGCGAGCCACCCCAAGAGGGCTGGAGGGGAGCGCAGCTCCTCACTCATGGTGACACCACCGAAGGCCCAGCTCACCAGCGGGGAAGCAGCTGCTGGGGCTGGCTGGTCACTCCTGTCCCTTGCCCTGTGGCTGCTGCTGCTGTTGTTGCTTTTCTGGAGCGCCTGAGCCAACCAGGCACTCTGGAACACAGATGTGCATCAACATCATGGGCTGGAGGGCTGGAGCTGTGCAAGAAGCCCATTCTGGAGGGCGGGCAGGGGAGGGAAGCCCTGGCCCGCCCATCCTGCTCTCCTAGGAAGCAACAGCTGGGATTCCCTCTCCACGTCTTTGGGCATGTGAGCCATCACCCATTGCTCTTCCAGGTTCCGGCCAGCTCTTCCAGGTTCCGGCCGTTTCCAACGGGAGTGCTGGAAACCGGAAGATCATCATACATGCACAATGGGCACCTGCTCTTCTCATTTCTGGCAGTCTTGCATGCATGAAGACTAGCTGGCTGGCAAACCAGAACCCAGAAGAGCAACAGGCAATGGCTCGTATGCCCGGAGAGATGGCTGTGCATGCCACTTCTAGCACGCATGCCATAGGTTCACCATCACGGTACTACGGGGTGGTATATAAGTCTAGGTGCTATTGCTATTCCTTGCTATATTGGATAAAATATTAATGGCTTACTTTCCTTTTCCTTCTCTCTTGATTCACTGTCTAAAGAACGGAAGAAAGGTGTACTCCCACTTAAACTAGCTGGGCAAGTTTACTAAATAGAGATCCTCTGGCAGTATTGAAGATTATAGTGTGCAAGAAACAGAAACATTATTTAAGGCAAAAGATGATGTAGATCAATTGCTACTGTTCATCACACCCCTTGATAAAGGGGGAAGTAGAGTTAAAGGGCTTTTCAGGCCCAAGAGTGATTTGTGTATCTAATATTCCCTGTGCCTATTAAAGCAAATATTTGCTTTGAGAATATTTGCTTTGAAAATATTACATGCTACAAATTTCTGCATTTGGGGAATTTTCTGAGAACTGCCAAATTTAATAAACCTAGCTCTCTAGTAATCCTTGGGAGTAAATTAATTTGGACTGGAATACAGTATTTGGGAACAGATCCTCGGAAGTGAGTCTTAGTTCTGATATGCATAATGCCTCAATATGTTGTCTATCAAATGATTTG
The DNA here is from genome assembly GCF_028640845.1 of Ahaetulla prasina. NCBI lineage: Eukaryota > Metazoa > Chordata > Lepidosauria > Squamata > Colubridae > Ahaetulla > Ahaetulla prasina. Next base: position 316,382,557 of record NC_080539.1, on the reverse strand, counting down.
GACAGTTTGGGGAGCAAAGCCACAGCCAGATTAGATACCACCACTAATGCAGTAACTCTTCTTTCTTTTCAAATAGTTTGGTTTGATGATTCATTTTTTCTGCTTATCTTTATCAAGTATATTAGGCTTAGTAAGCAAATAGGAAGTGGCATTATAGAATTGAATATTCAGCCAAGGACATGCATTTACAAGGATAGTTTAAACACCCTAGCACATACTATTCTGTTTCAAAACTTTGCATAGGTAAAAGAGTTATATTTATAGAGTTATCCAGTTTGCTGCATTAAATTAAACTCTACATTGTATATAAACCACTTTAAAAGCTATATATTTCATGCTAGCATACAAAAGTAACTGGAACCTATTCAAATCGAGTGAATACCATATCTCTTAAATTCTATCATCATTTGAACAAAATGTTCTACTTGGTGTCACACCAGCTTCAGCTGAAATCCTTATTTAAACAATTACATGCTACAAGTTACGGATTTGATTCTAAGACACTGTCAAACAGAGTCCCTGAATTACATAAAAGAGCATTTAAGTTTTGTGTGTGTACATACATGTATCACAATTGCTTGAAATCCTACACTAATAGGCTTTCGTTTTAAAGATAAATGGAGTATGAAGTTCTTTTCTTTGTAGCCAAAAATGCAACAGAGGGTTTCAAAAAGCCTTTTTGTACATATTAATCAAATAGATAAAGGTAGACTAGACAGGCTACTCCAACAAATGTTAACTTAGAGAAAAATAATGTTGGCAGAGAGTCAAGAGCCAAATGTTTCTATTTTGATTTATTTAGTATTTCAGGGATGTTTTTTTCTATGGGGACCAATATGAAAGACATTGAAAATTCAGAAGGCACATCTTTTGTGTACTATAAAATGTGCTGCTAACCTACAATACTCTCACAGAAATGCAGTTCAATAAGGAACTCAGTTGGGAAGGGGCCTCCATAGAACAACATGAAAAAAATGGTCAATAGTTTATTCTTACAAGAACATTTGCAGCTGTAAATAAATAAACCTTTGGGACATACAATGGAATCAACATAAATACGGATTCATGTTTATTTCTGCAACATTGTTAATGTTGCATTTTAGCACATCAGCTTCTCTCAGATGCCCCTTCTATCAAAACTATTTGAAGAGTATTATAGTCTTTGGGGCATAGATAAGTCTTCACCACTGTCACATATATTGCATGGATTCAGCCGTATTATGCTGAATGAGAATATTGTACTGTAGAACTGCAGTGATTCCTGCGGAATATCCTCAGATACTTATCTGGCTGTTAAAGGAGACATCAGTCTTTTGTCTAAATTGCCCTTGACACATCCTTGAGGACAGTATCGTAAAATTCTTTGTCTTCTGAAGAACTCTCAGACCTCTTAGGGCTAATGGAGGTTAAGTGCTCAACAGATATCTCAAGAATAACGAAGCACCTTAAAAACTAAAAAAGGCATATTTTATTGCCGGAAACAAATACAATACAATCAATGATACCACTCTCTATGGAGGGGAAAAAACCTAAATAGTGTGAAGTGCAATAATAAGAGTGAATGGAAAGTGGTACAAAACATGTATTGTTGGAATCTGAACAACTGTGTAAATGATCAAAGGAAATATTAAAAAAACCCTAATGTTTTACATTTCCTAGAAAGACTTCAGGATGATCATGTTTCACAAGGAGTAAACAAAAATAACAGACATTTATTTAAATTTGCGTTTACTTTCTTATGTTACAAATTTCAAACAGTAAAATCAACTGAACTGTTTGGTTCATAATCACAGAAGTTCTCTCAGAATGCTCAGCTAGTAAGAATAGAAACACGCATATAATAAGTCTTCTCAAACTTAATAACCTAAAGGAACATAGTCCCTAGAATGCTGCATAGGAAATGCATATGTTATGCATTTTCACTATTACTCTTCTCTCAATATTTGCATTCTTACATTTTATTTTCAACTTATCTATCTATCTATCTATCTATCTATCTATCTATCTATCTATCTATCTATCTATCTATCTATCTTAGCGGTTCTCAACCTGTGGGTCGGGACCCCGTTGGGGGTCGAATGACAATTTGCCAGGGGTCATCTAAGACCATCGGAAATATGGGAAGTATACTTGTTAGTCAAAGAATTGCGTTCAATGGTTGACTCCACAAGCCAGCTACAGGCTCTTCAAATCGCTAGCCAAATTCAGCTTCAGGCGCGATGAATTAAAAAAAAGAGAAATCTTTGCTCTGATGTCTCCCTCTCAAGCCAGTTGCAATCACTCCCAATCGCTAGCCTAATCTGGCTGCAGGCACAATAAACTTAATAGGGGAGGAGTCTCCGCTTTAATGCCTCCGTCCTCAAGGCAATCGCAAGCAGTTCAGATCGCTAGCCAATACAGCTTCAGGCACGATAAATTCAAAACGAAAATAATTTTATGGTTGGGGTCGCCACATTGTGGGGAATTGTATTAAAGGGGTTGCCACATCGTGGGGAATTGTATGAAAGGATCACAGCACTATAAAGGTTGAGAACCACTGATTGATCTATCTATCTATCTATCTATCTATCTATCTATCTATCTATCTATCTATCTATCTATGACTTAAAAAGCTGTAATTAATAAACTTTATATTTTAAAGATGCTACTACTTGATATTTTTTCTCTTGTTTTAGTCTTAGAACATTCTTATCTGTTGCTGGAAGCTGGCAACAAAAGTTTTTCATACCCACTTCACTGATGCTAAACTCTTCTTGGGGTTGAGGTCACCTCCTCAATAGTCCTATTCCTGTTTTTCATCTTTAAAAAAACATTCTATTCCTATCTACAATATTAAAATATTGTGATGCTTTCCTATTCAAACACTGAACAGGTCCAGCCTGGCTGAGCTTTTGCAAGATTGCTCTTTCCAAAATACCTCCAAATATCTTCAAAAATAAAATGCCTGTCAAGAACAGGATTTATTGCTAACAATAGCAAAAACAAGAATATAAAATTGATAATGACTAGCTGATGATGAGTATTCATTAATAAAATATTTATTAATGTAAGGGAGTAGATATACTAAAATACTAGAATTAGTAGAAACTTGCTAATTGTTTGTATTGTAAACCGCAATACATGTAAATTGTTTGTATTGCAAATTGTAAACTTGCTAATATATCAAAGACATGATATATGATGTCTTTGTATAAATATTTGTTTCCTGTGACACTGACATATATATTATGCCTTTGTAGTTGTAATACAGACATGCTGGCGTCCTGGACTGTTATTGGGGTATCTTGTTTTTTTTTTAATTTGCATTTATATCCCACCCTTCTCTGAAGACTCAGGGCAGCTTACATTGTGTTAAGCAATAGTCTTCATCCATGTGTATATTATATATAAAGTCAACTTATTGCCCCCAACAATCTGGGTCCTCATTTTACCTACCTTATAAAGGATGGAAGGCTGAGTCAACCTTGGGCCTGGTGGGACTTGAACCTGCAGTAATTGCAAGCAGCTGTGTTAATAACAGACTGTTTTAGCAGTCTGAGCCACCAGAGGCCCTGGTGAAAGTATCTGGCAATTGTCAAACTATATGTCCCAAAGGTTTATCTCTCCCCATTCTGCCTGAGAACGTAGAATTCCCTCCACATCAGGGGGCCAAATAGCCAAGTGTGAAAACAAAGGAAATGATCAGAAGAGAGATAACGCTAATGGTGCTCATTAAGAGGCTCTACCCTATTTCAGGGGATGTAGCGGCCAGATTCCAGGATACACAAATCAAAGATGCCAGAATTGAAGGTTTATGACATTACTGCAAAGACCTTTTTTGGTATAAAAGAGAACATTGCTTTGTCTTGGGGTTGTAGTCCTTCCGTGCATGTATCCTCTATGTGTGTGGAACAACTAACCATTTAAGCTTGATCAAGATTAAATGCTATTTTACTCAAGCCTCTGTTTAAGTCTCTTGTTTGGCATTTATGAGCTTAAACATATTAATATTGGACATTACATCTTCAAAATAAAATGCCTGTCAAGAACAGGATTTATTGCTAACAATAGTAAAAACAAGAATATAAAATTGATAATGACTAGCTGATGATGAGTATACATTAATAAAATATTTATTTTATTGCCATATCAATAACTTTATCATTAAGAAACTATTAACTAAATTACTGAAATTATTTTGTACTATTTGTACTCTGACACTGTCCTTTATCTATTCCACTCTACCAACTAATTTCACCTTAACCTTGTCTCCTTTTGGGTGAGGACTTTGCCACAGCATGCCTCGCTTAGCCAAAATAAGATCTCTGCTCCAAATCAGAACCTCTGATATGGAAGCACTTGAGGGAATTTACTCATTGAAACTGTAATTCAGTTTAGATTAGTTTACTTTATTGTCATTGCACCTCGTCCAATGAAATTAAATGCCACCTTCAGTGTACATTATAACTATAAAGATAAAACACAAACACACATCTTTCACATTCTATACAATTGAATTGAACACCCGATATTGCATTTATATTGCACTATACAGTAGAAATCAATATAGTTACTGTCCTGGGATAGAAGCTGCTTTTCAGCCTATTTGTCCTTGTTTTTATTATCCTGTACTGTCTGCCAGATGGTAATAGTTCTAAAAAGGGTGCCCAGGATCAGATGGATCTTTAAGAACGTGTTGAACTTTCTTAAGGCAGCGGGAGCTATAAAGCTCTTCCAAAGAGGGGAGAGCATAACCAATGATCCTGGCCAATGATGGTAGTATAATCTCTTCTGGACCCTTTGTGAATTACGGTATTTTCCACATTGGTTTACATTGTGAGGAAACCAATCTTTTGCAGAAAAAAAGATTTATTGGCATTGTAAATTACTCCAATGCATATGTACCCAAGCATTCCTTCCCTCCTCCGAATGTTTAGGTCAGGTCCTTGTCCAGATCAAATGTCCTGCATTTACTGTACAAATAAAGATGTTGCAAAACTCTTTCAAAACTGTAGCTTTAGATAAGTCTTCTTGAATCTAGTTCAATAAATTCTAGAAAATGAAATTGCCTTTAGAAAAATGCAATCCTACCATTTTAAAACTGTTACTCTAGTTCACCTTAAATATCTCCTTTTTATCTGCATAGCATTGCTGCAGAATTTCTATTACGAATTCAGTAAGTATTCAGAATCTTATGTTTGAAAATAGCCAATCAGCTAGATCATGTCCCAAAAGCAGGACATTAGCCCACTAAAACCCTTTTGCAAGTAGTGTTCAGACATACAGGTTGTCCTCAACTTATAACCACAATTGAGCCCAAAATTTATGTTGTTAAGTGAGAAATTTGTTAAGTAAGTTTTGCCCCATTTTATGACTTTTCTTGCCACATTTGTTAAATGAATCACTGAAGTTGTTAAATTATTAATATGTTTGTTAAGTGACTGAGTTTCCTTATTGATTTTCCTTTTCAGAAAGTCACAAAAGGAGATCACATGATCCTGGAAAACTGCAACCATCATAAATATGAGTCAGTTGTCAAGCATTCAAAATGTAGTCACGTGACCATAGGGATGTGTCATATGTGTGAAAATTGGTCATAAGTAACTTTTTTAGTGTTGTTGTAACTTTGAATGGTCACTAAACAAACTACCTGTCTAGCTTTCAAAACTGGGGCAATATATAGTCATCATGATGACATGTCAAATGTTATCTTCCATGGTTACTAATACATCTCTAAAGCCCCCTGAATTGGTTGCCACTATTATAATTTCTCCCAGAAATTCACAGTACATTTTCTTCCAATAACCTGTGCATTGAATCAGGGTCATCAAAGATCTATCTATTTCAACTATTACAGCTATTTTCTGGTCAATTATTGTGACTCAGATGGCATCAATTAAGTTTAAAAAAAAAAATCAAATGGATATCTAATTCCAGATTTAGAAGAAAGATTTGGATGGGTGAGGGAAAATCTGAATTTTGGGGAATTAATTACCATGCAATCTGCTTATTATGAATAATCAGTAAAATTGCTTGCTAATTTTTTTTTATTTCTTTTTGTCACAACAGTATACACAAACAATTGTCATAGATAAAACAACATATCTTGAAGAAATATATATATATATATATATATATATATATATATATATATATATATATATATATATATATAAGTAAAAAAATATGCATCAACTATATTAATTTGATATAATGAAGGGAACAATAGGACAGGAACGGTAGGCACTTTTCAAGACAAAAACTCTTAACTGTAGAACAAGCCAGTTTCCAACCAGGCTTCTCCAGAATGGACTAATATGCTGCCTTATATCACCATATTTGTGAAATATTCTGAACTATTAAGAGGCTTCCTCTACACTGCCTTCATAGACCTAAGGGGAGCATTCAATTCAGTCTCCAATAATGAAGCCTCCTAAAGTCTATGGCAAAATCTGACAGCCTAACCCTTGTCTTCTGTGACTAATAATGATGTTGCGGAAGAACACTGAAATGCAAATTATATACATGAACAATGGAAAATTGACTGTGCCTATTCCAATTTTCAAGGGAGTCAAACAATTGAATCCCCTATTATTTCATTGCTATATTCCTTGATATCATACTGGTTCTCATCAAAGCTGAATATCACCTCCATTCCTAGCTCATAAACCCCAATTACAATAAGCGACTACTGCTGTTAACCTATGATGGTGAATCTCTAGTTCAACTTGTATTACTAGACAATACAAGTTGATACAGGCTAATTCTCCAACTCCTATTTGTGTTGGTCTTGGATAAAGCCTAGAGAGAGGTTGATTCTGATATACACAAAGACAGACCTAACCTGTGCTATAAGAAGCTCAGATCTCTTTTCATCATCTCTCATAGGGCATACTATATATTTGTGCCCTCAAGTGTCATACTTGGATGCTATCCTTTGTAAGTCAATAATTTCCTTATCAAGAACATTTGTGCATAAATTCATCTACTGAAATTGAGATAGTTGCATGCATAATTCTGAAATGCCCTATTAAACATCATTGGATGGCACAGTTAATTACTCCCAACACAAAAATTATCTGCATTAGTCCAACTATAAGGCAATTCTTATTAAACAATCTAGACTGAGGAAAGTGGCCAAGTTCTGTGCAATGGCACTCAGAAGTTGTTGTCTCTGAGGATAGTCTGATTGTGCTTAGTCTTCAACCATAAATGAGCCTGTTTTCAAGACCTTTTCTGTCTTCTTTTCATTTATCACTGTCTATTCTTTATAATTCTTTTATTATATTCTTTATATTATATTCTTTATAAAAGAAAAAGAAATTCAAGAAAGCAAAATGGCTGTCTGAGGAAGCCTTACAAATAGCTTAGGAAAGAAGGGAAGTGAAAGGCAAGGGTGAAAGAAAAAGATACACCCAATTAAATGCAGAATTCCAGAGAATAGCTAGAAGAGATAAGAATGCCTTCTTAAATGAACAGTGCAAAGAAATAGAAGAGAACAATAGAATAGGGAGGACCAGAGATCTTTTCAAGAAAATTGGAGATATGAAGGGAACTTTTGCAAAGATGGGCATGATAAAGGACCAAAATGGCAGGGACCTAACAGAGGCAGAAGAGATTAAGAAGAGGTGGCAAAATTACACAGAAGAACTATACAAGAAAGAGCTTAACATCCTTGATAACCACAGTGGGGTGGCCACTGATCTCGAGCCAGAGATCCTGGAATGCAAAGTCAAACGGGCCTTAGGAAGTCTGAGCAACAACAAAGCTAGTGGAGGTGACAGTATTCCAGCTGAGCTATTAAAAATCTTAAAAGATGATGCAGTAAAAGTGCTACACTCAATATGCCACCAAATTTGGAAAACTTAACAGTGGCCACAAGATTGGAAAAGGTCAGTTTACATTCTAATTTCAAAGAAGGGCAATGCCAAAGAATGCTCAAACTACCGCACCATTGCACTCATTTCACATACTAACAAAATTATGCTCAAAATCCTACAAACTAGGCGGACCAAGAACTACCAGAAGTGCAGGCAAGATTCCAAAGAGGCAGAGGAACTAAAGATCAAATTGCCAACATATGCTGGATCATGGAGAAAGCTAGGGAGTTCCAGAAAAACATCTACTTCTGCTTCATTGATTATGCTAAAGCCTTTGATTGTGTGGATCCCAACAAATTGTGGCAAGTTCTTAAAGAGATGGGAGTACCAGACCATCTTAGTTGTCTCTTGAGAAACCTATATGTGGGTCAAGAAGCAACAGTGAGAACTGGACATGGAACCATTGATTGGTTCAAAATTGGGAAAGGAGTCTGGTAAGGCTGTATACTATCACCCTACCTATTTAACTTATATGCAGAGCACATAATAAGAAAGGTGGGGCTAGATGAATCACAAGTTGGAATTAAGATTGTTGAGAGAAATATCAACAACCACAGATATGCAGATGATACCACTCTAATGGCAGAAAGTGAAGAGAAACTAAAGAGCCTCTGATGCGGGTGAAGGAGGACAGTGCAAAAATTGGCTTGAAATTCAACATTAAGAAAACTAAGATCATGGCTCCTAGCCCTCTCAATTCCTGTCAGATGGGGAAGAAATGGAGGTAGTGACAGATTTTATTTCCCTGGGTTCCAAGATCACTGCAGATGGGGACTACAGCCAAGAAATTAAAAGATGCTTGCTCCTTGGGAGGAAAGCTATGGCAAAGTTAGACAGCATACTAAAAAGCAGAGATATCACCCTGTCAACAGAAGTGGGTATAGTCAAGGTTTTCCCATTTGCAATGTATGGTTGTGAAAGTTGGACTATAAGGAAGGCTGAGTGTCAAAGAATTGAGGCCTTTGAATGAAGATGCTGGAGAAGACTCCTGTTTGTCCCTTGAATTGCAAGGCGATCAAACCAGTCAGTCCTAGAGGAGATCAACCTGACTGCTCTTTAGAAGGCCAGATCCTGAAGATGAAACTCAAATATTTTGGCCACCTAATGAGAAGGAAGGAGTCATTTGAGAAGAGTCTAATGCTGGGATCGATTGAGGGCAAAAGAAGAAAGGGATGGCAGAGATTGAGGTGGCTGGATGGAGTCACTGAAGCAGTAGTTGTGAGCTTAAATGGTCTCCGGGGAATGGTAGAGGACAGGAAGGCCTGGAAGAAAATTGTCCATGGAGTTGCGATGCATTGGACACAACTTCGCAACTAACAACAACAACATTCTTCATAATACCATTTTTTAAAACAAATCATCAGAAAGTTCTACTCAGGACTTCTCCCTTCAGTCTGGTTCTAAAAAGAATGAACGGAAGATGCTCTGAAGCTTCCAGCCTGAAGTCCAAAACTTAACAAAGCTTGTGCTAATCCTAAAATGTGCAAAGGTAACCATGCAACTGTTCAACTTTACAAGTGGGGAAACTTTTAACGAAAAATAATAGTTTATTTTTTCCCTTCAACTTATATTTCTAGAGAAGAAAGTTAACGATATAAAGAAAAAAGTGATTACATCAGGCTCACAGAATTCAAAATAATATTTAACGTAGACATAATAGTTACTTCAAAATTCCCTGAATAAAATCTTGGTTCACTGCAGAAATGAGATGGTCAGGATAAAAATAGGATCACTGATGTAGTAAAACAAATTTGCATTCCAAGAAAAATGTTTGTATCTTTATTTTCATAACGTATATTTTAGTACAATGAGGGTTTTAGCTTTCAGCATGCTTCAAAAATAATTCTCCACTAATTCTCACCAAGAATAATGCAATTAGCCCATCAACTGAGTTTCCATTGTGGACTTCAGTTTGCTTTAACCTTTCTAGTACAGTAAGCTTAGAAATACCTATCCTAGAATTACCTGCTCTTTTCACTACAGTAAAAGGCCACTTGTGTAAATTCTCAGATTTACATGCTGCAATTCAACACATTCATTGTACTTTGACATTAGACTTGCCTGATGTCAAACTTCCTTTATATCCACTGAGTACAGTAGTAGGGGAAAGCACAAAGCTTTAGGAATTCAAGAAATTAGTTACTAACACTCCATTTTTAACACGTGAATAAGAAAAAGGGGTTAGATTTGAGTTTTAAAGAACAAGTTTGTTTAGCAGACTTTTTAATGATGATATCTGTTAGTTACAAAGTAGAATACATCAGAATATATGCCGGCATATTAAATGGTTAGGATTGCAAATTAGTTTCAAAACTGATTTTAAAGTATGCAGTCAAAAATTGGGTGAGCAGGAGGTGGGAAAGACCCCTTTTGTCAATCTTAGGTTTCTTATCTCTTAATGGCTCTATTCTCAAGAAAGAAAATCTCTGGCAATAATCTGACAGGTACTACAATCTATCTCATTAACAAAAGAAACATATGTCTAATTCATGATTCATGGAGTAAGGACCTTCCGCTCTGAAAGTAAAGTAACCTATCTCTGATGGCTTTGAGAAAAAGTAGCATTACATTTAAGTACATGATTTTAAGAAAGAAACATAAATTTTGTATTACTTTTTAAGTGTATGTGCACTCAAACACAAAGGAATGAAAACAAATAAATCTATCTCATCAAAGAGAAATATTCTAGGAATTAGTGAAGGAGAACTGTTGATTTTTGATATGTTTAAAAATGTCATCATTAGTATTTCAAGGAATCAGAACTATTTCCCTAACTGGTACATTTTTTCACAATAGATTTCTATTGTTTTAAAAATCCTGTGAATTATTACATACTGTTGCAGTGTCATAGAACTTTATCTGCTTGTTTGTAGAGTAATACTTAGGTAAGATGCATTAGGCATTAATGAAACTGAAATATTTTTAGAAGCACTTTCAGACATTTTTGTTCAAAAAAGATCACTGATAAAATCTCACATAAAATCAGGATTATTGCAAGCTTGTTAAAACAAAACGAAAAAAAGAAATATTACTTGCCACAGATGACATGCACCATAAAATAAAGGGAGGATGGAAGAAGGAGGGGTAAGAAAAATATTTTCAGATAGAGATATTTGCCATCTGAAAGCTATGGAAAGCAGAAGAAATCACATTTTTTTCTTCTGAAGAAATAAACTGTGGTCTAAAATGCACAGTTTACATATTAAAATGAGGTTGGTTTTAAATTAAAAAAAAATAGATTTTGACATTTTTTTCTCTCTTCTGTACAGAAACACAGACTACAACTATCAACCAGAGAAGCTTATTTCCAATTTTCCTGTCAGAAATAATATTTTATTTCAACTAAGATTAGACTTGGGTCTGAGGAGCACAAGTCTACTGGTCCCAGGAAAGTTCCTTCTCTGTGGTAGAGCCCACCTTATAGAACATTTTTCCTCTTGAAATAAGATATCTCTTTTGATTTTTTCCAAGGCCCACAAGATCTGGCTCTGCTTCTGTGGAAACCAAGTGGTTCTAACAGATGTCTGGAAGGGACTAATCAAATCATCTCAACCTTTTTGACCCCAAAGAACTGTATATTCAACTGTGATCTGATCACAACAAAGGGAAGGTGTTAGTGTCTGACTACTAAAATCATATCGCTGCTGAAACAAAAATGACTGTGTGGCTTTTAGCATGCATTAGATGCTTTATAAACTGAGACATATTGGCTCCAATGCTTGTCCAGAGAAAGCAGTTGAAGTCCCAGAAAAGAATCAGCTACGGGAACTTCACTGCCAACCCAGCTCAGGGAGACTTCCCAACAACAGAGAAACAATACACAAGAACCATTCCTACCATGTCCATACAGGCCACTCAACCAATAAAGCCTTACATCCAATTATGTGCAAGTGAGTTAGATGGGTGACATCAGTCCAAAGTATGAAGCAATATTACCTTTCTATCTTTATTGTGCAAGCCTCAATGCTCTTGAAAATCACTCAGGAAACCTCTTTTGAATAGGATTGTGAAAAGCATACTGTTCTTTAAGAGACCTATTGTGAATGAGATATTCTGGACCAACATGTATTATAAGCATAAGGATGGTCATGAATAAAATTACCACAACTACAGCTCTGTATATGAAATTATCTGAGAGTGACTCATGTGAAATCAGTAGAATTTATATTTCAATAGATTTAAAAAGGATTGCAGTGCATGACACTTGGTTCAAGAAAAGGATGTATGTAATATGTATTCATTCTACACCGAAAACTACTCATCTATTTCAAACGGAATACGAATTGCCCACTTCAATGTTTTTTATTCCATATTTCAGTGTCTGATCTTGCCTATTATAATCTTCTATTTAGAGCAGTATGGAACAGGATCATGTAAAACTTGTAGGGCTGTAGTACCTGCATATTTCTTCAAAGCCTTGATTTAAAATAATATTTATTAATTAAAGTCCTTTCATGAGTTCACCTGAGATTAGGTATCAAAGCCAGAGAAGATTGTTCCGTTACAAGGAATCAAAGTGAAGATAACAGTTTAAATTTTTTATTTTAAATATAAATCTTCTTATTACTGCTCAGTCTTCTTACCCTGTTCCTAATTAACAAGAGAGTGTGTTCTGATCCATACAAAATAACCTGAGATTTGGTTTTAGTGAAGATTTCTGGGAATATAGACGGTATCAGGTCTTTAGCTCACTAGCCTTTAACTTCTAAAGGCTTAGACAGGAATTTGTTTAAGATTATCAGTGAAATGAATTTAGTCATTTCATCTTAATCAGTCCTACTATAAAGCCAACTGCACAATTTTTTTTAATGTACTAAGAGCACCTGCTTAAAGGAAAAGAAACCCAGAAAATGTCTTATACTTTCTGGCTAATGAAAAGCCATTTACTTTGTGTCAGAGGATGTGGATTTCAAACTTGACAGATTCTAAGTTTGATAAAGGCTGGAGCAAAAAATGCTGTAAGACATTTTTTTCATTGCAGAATCAGCTTAACCCCCTAAAACCCTTACAGTTATCCACATTCTGGAATGCTGTTGCTGTACCAAGTTCAAAGTTGATGACCTTTGTTACCACTGATTCCTACCCTTGCTCTATATTTGTCACTTGATAAAACGTTGCTATTGTTTTTGAAGGCGAGAATGGCACTCTTTGCTTCAAAAACATGTACATTGTCATTAAATACAACTTTTCTAAATTACTAACAGCAAATTTGGTGAGCCTATATCAATATAGATATAAATTGCAACATATTTATACTGAATACTTGAAATGATTTAAACCGCAGACTTCCTTCTTAATCAGTAATGGAAAAAAGTCCAAGGATGCACATGATTTGTTACAGTGAAATGAACAAAACTCACTTCCAAGTAAACTTGTTTGTGGTTAAAGCCTTTTTGGTTTCTTTTCTCATTCTTTTCTGGCATTTTTTGTTTTGTTTGTTAAGGAAGGGGAAATCCAATAACATTTGTAATGGGAACATACGATTTTATGCTTATTTTATTTTACCTTCAAAAGACAATAGGTTTTACTCACATAATCAGAGTACACAAATTCCAAACTTAAGCAATATAGAAACTGCCCCAAAGTTAATAAAATGTATAAACAGAAAGATCAGGTTTTATTTTTTTATTTTTATTTTTTTTAGTTTAATAATCTGAATTAAATTTGGCACTTTTTAATTTTCATCCTTTAAAATGTTTAAACCAACAGAATATGCAGCCTGGATGCAGCAAATACACAAGATCAAGGTTAAGGGACAGTGTAATTCTAACAAATATAGTGACAGGCTAAGATCAAGGGATGTCTTGACATTCTCCTCAGAAAGGTCAATCTAGCAAGGCTGCAATGTAAAAATGAAGACTCTGCCATCATTGCCATGGCAAAAAGGTCAGACACAAGCTGATTGGTGATAGAATTATCAAATTAACCAATCGATGTGTGTGAGTAATAGATGTAAGCAATCCTTCGGGAAAGCTACAGGGCAAATGCCAGCTCATCAATAACACATTGCTTAAGAAAAAAAAGGTTCTCTTCAATTCATGTCCTTTCTATTAACAGCACGATCAAGGAATAATAAAAAACAAAGGCAATCATTTGCATAAGGTTTTGCTTTAAAGAAAGTGAGGCATTTTTCCATTTTTTTCAGTTGTTATGCAACGAATAGCATAAAATGAGAGATGATTTTTTTAAAAAAACTGAAACACGTGAAAGTCCATACTTTCTTCAGCTCTATTCACCCATCAGTGGTTAGTGGCTTTGGTTTTGAAGTAAATTGCAAGAAGATATATCTCCATATGCAAGCACTGAGGAATAGAGTCAAAACAGCAAGTGTCTTTATAATTCCAGCACAGAATAATTCTGATGGAATGATTACATGACTATAAGCAGATTTTAGTATGGGATTATGTTTTTATTAGACCAGTAAAGCATCTTAACAGATATAATCACATGCCATAAAGATATTTTCTTGACTTTGTAACATTCATTTAAGCTTTCCTTCAATCCATTTTCTTGCAGCAAAGGGCAAATTACATGCCAAAATTGAAGAATCTCCGTTCAGCTATTTAAATTAATACTGCAAAGAAGGACAGGATATGTCCAATATCCATGTAGGGGGAGACTTCAAAGCTTTCTAATGAATGCATGTTTTAAAAAGATGGCTTCTAAACACGCAGAAGTGAACATGCATAGTGAACTGCACTAAACTGTCACAATTAATATATAAACAGTAATGGTTTGGCTGCAGTTCCCCATGATATGATCATTAGGAGTTTGAATGCTATGGGAAGGCAGGGGGTGTAAAGAAGGGGTATTAGGTTGGCAGCAATAAAGTGCTAGGAAGCATAGGCAAGTTGGCAGGGATTCTATGGCTGAGGAGGGTGGTTCGGATAGTACATGCTACAGAGTGCAGGCAGGCTCGGGGTGCTACAGAGTACAAAGTCTCTGGGACCTCAGACTTTGTAACGGGACTCCTAGGAGAAAAAGCAGGGAAAAAGACTTACCGGAGCAGCTTGTGACTTTTCTTCCCAGCTTCCTCATTGACTTTGCTTGGTGATTATTGGCATGTTGGAATTGGTGTAAATGTGAGTTGGTCGCAAAGCACCCAAATCATAATCACATGTCTGTGGGGGTGCAGCAATGGACAGAAACTCAAGGGCCATTTGAAGTAGCACTCATTCAATGCCATGGTAATTTTGAACGACCGCTGAACGGGTGGTCGTAACTCACGAGTTTTCTCTATACAGAAAAGTTCACAAATAAAAAGGAGCTTAGAAAATGTGTCTTGATGCTAATTGGACCCTGGAATTAATATATAGTCATCAGGAGGATTTCCATATGACGGTGACATTTTAATTAGCTGTGGCTTTGTACAAGGCCATTTTATTGCAGTGAATTACGCATAGTAATTATATTTTATCTGTTCTACCATTTTATCTTCTAGATTGTCCACTCTCCCTGTCTCTGCAACTTTTCCCAATCTACAGTGTTGTGGGTTTGTTTTTTTTGTGTGTTTTTTTTGAGGTAACGTAATCCAAGCAAATTTTCATCATTCTCTTCCAACTGAATTCTGGAACATATGTACCTATATCTGTATGCTGATAAAGAACATAGGAAAATATGTTGGGGATTTTGTATCCTTTTTCAAAGAGGTTAAGGAAAGGAGGCAGATAATACTGCTCTTAAAAGGGAGCCACATTGATAGAGTTAATTCCTGCTAAAACTCGACTCAACCAAAGAGGCAGCTTTAGTTTAATACTTTTCTTCCCCAAAGAAATTGTTTCTTTGATCTCATTGTCCCAGAAACACCATAAGTATGTAAGAACTATGCTACACAACTGAATATTGTAACTTCAGCATATTTAATCAGAGTTTTTATCATCATTCATCTGTGAATATTTTGGACTCTGCACTGTAAGTAATTATACAATTTCAGCGTGTGAAAGTCATTTCTCAGAGGACTCATTTCTCATAAGAATTCTTTGCTAAATTTTTAATGATCATTCTGCTTGACAGCCTGATCTTCAGCATTGTCAGTCACTTCTTATTACTAAAGAGAATGAATTCATTCATGCAGTTTTAACAAATGGAAGCTTAAATAAATATTGTTTCCATAGGTTCTTAATGAATATTTGATGACCATTATAAAGTAGGCTGTATGCTTCCACTGCAAAGTAGTTATATATTTTAAGGGGAAAACGTCTTGTTTCAATCATAGAAAGTAAGAAAGGGTAATTACTGAACCAGTAATAAAATTGATAGCTATCGAAATCGATTTCCACACCGAAGTATCACAATGAGATATTAAATAGAAGGACAAAAATGCCAAATAAATAAATCTTTTGAAAAACTAACATCTAAGGGACTGCCACAAAGTAGTGGGGGTCAAGCTATTCTTCAAAGGACCTCAAAGCAGACCAAGAAGCAATGGATGGAAACTAATCAAGGAAAGAATCAACTTAAAACTAAGGAAAAATTTCCTGATAGTTAATTAATGACTTACCTTCGGAAGTTATGGGTTCTCCAACAATGGAGGTTTTTAAGAAAAGATTGAACAACCTTTTGTCTGAAGTGTTGTAGGGTTTCCTACCTAAGCAGGGGATTGGACTAGAAGACTCCAAAGTTCTTTCCAACTCTGTTATTCTGTTAAGTACATGTGGTAGGTTACACTGCCAAGTGTCATATGATTGCAGCAATGTGCAATCAAATACATATTTGACTGTCTTGTCTCACACGGACTATTCTAATAGTCAGGTTAGGAACACTAAACTCTGCAGAATATTTGGGTCTAAAATTGTCCAAAGTATAAAAGAGAGATTAAATAAATGCTTGAAATTCTGCATAAACCAGGATATGAACATTGATATTAATTTGGTTAAGACTATCTATGATTGAAAATTACACTATCAGGAAAAAAGATAAATTTATTTGACCATTTATGAAACAGTGAGAATACTCACTGTATTCTCTGGTGTACACTGTATTTTCACTGTATTCTCTGGCCTCTGGTGGCTCAACAGACTAATGCAGTCTGTTATTAACACAGTTGCTTGCAATTACTGCAAGTTCAAGTCCCACCAGGCCCAGGGTTGACTCAGCCTTCCATCCTTTATAAGGTAGGTAAAATGAGGACCCAGATTGTTGGGGGCAATAAAAGTTGACTTTGTATATAATATACAAATGGATGAGACTATTGCTTAACACAATGTAAGCTGCCCTGAGTCTTCGGAGAAGGGCAGAATATAAATTCAAAAAAACCAAAAAACCTCTTTACTGAACTTTTAAAAAGATAATGTTTTTGTTATTAAAGTAACTCACCAAGGAGTAACTCACCATGCCTACAAATAATAATAATAAACAAATACTACAACTGTTTATGTCAAGCTGCAGAATTCTGATTCTAAGAACAGATTCATTCTAAAATTACTAAATGCAATCAATAAATTACTAAAACCATTGAATGCAAACTGCTAGAAAAACATTTTGCAATGTTGTATTAATAAACAAGTTACAATGTAATAAAATTTCTTTAAAAAGTTCAAATTAACCCAGAACAACAAATATGAAGAAAAGGTCTGCATCTGGCAGAGTTATTTATTTTGGTAGAAGCAACTCTAAAAATAAAGTCAGCTGGGGAATGATTTTCTTACCAAGTCAGCATCACATTTATTGAAGCCTATTGAGATCTGCCCTCCAGAAACTGTACTGACTAGAACAACAATTTATAGTTATCATTTGAGCATCAGCACTCTCTGAGAAGATACATTTCCACTGAAGTTGCTAGGAATGAGTATTTCTTAGCCTTTCTTCTCAATGGACCTATTCTCCTTCCATCACCAACATAATGTTTCCCTGTCCAATAGTGATGTAATGGCAGAAAAAAAATACGCCCCCCTCCCATGTCTCTCTCTCAAATACATGGCTGGTCCCATGTATTTGTACCAGCAATTGTACAATCAAATGTTATCTAAATAAGTAGCTCCAACGGCCCCATAAATTCATAATGGTGAACTTTCAATGAATAATTGATTATCCAAATTTCAGTATGAAATCGATTTGAGCTAGCACAGTCTCTCTCACCAGTTTTCCCTTCCTCTATTACTTACCTGATAACATGGAAATCTTGCAACCCTTCTATCCATACATTTATTCAGTACTCCTGCATCTATTCTATAGTGTCAAAATATTTTTGTGCAAATGGTTTTATAGACAAAGATTCCACAGCTGAGCAGCGAGGCTGCATTTTCAGTATTCCCTGTATTGTTGGCATCAAATCATATTAGGAATAATAACTGTCGGTAACAAAGTCCCAAGGGAGAGTTGTATCTTAATAAAAAGTAGACTTCAGAGGGAATAAAGGGAAGTGAGGAGAGCAGCTGGGGTGGGGGAATATTGAGCAGAGCCAAGTCAGCAAGCACTTTCCATGGTTTTCTTTAGAGAATATACTTTTTGTTATTTGCTATATACAATTTTGAGTAATTTGTAGTTTGTCCCTGATTAGACAGATAACGGCTCTGTAGGTAAAGAAATGGGATGGCCGACCATAGAGTAAAATAGCATTCTTTCCTGGAAAAATTAGGAACAATTCAGAGATTGAACAAAAAGCAAGTATTTCTTAGAGCTTAAGTAGTAAACCTGGATAATAAGTGCACAATTCTGACCTAGTGTATTCTATGGCTTGCTATTATTTCTCTAAAGAAAGGAGTTTTATATCTAGCCAGATCATTAACCCACATAGGAAGTTGCTGATCACAGAAATCTAGTAGCAATATGGGGTTTCAGGAAAAGGTTCTACCTAGAGTTGCCAGAAGTTGGGCAGGTAAATTTTTGGGTGCAAAGCTTGTGTTGTGCTACTGATTTACAGCTCTCCCCCATCATCACTCTTTTCCTATACACAGATACTACCGTTGGTTCAGACAGTCCTAGTTTAGCAATAAGACTGCATCTATTATCACAGCAATACAACACTGCTATCATCACAGTGGGAAGGGTAATAGAGCAACATTCAGTGCAGCAATCTACCCAGTTGTCAATAAATGAAACTATCAGAGTTAATGAAGTTGTTGCACGTGTATCAACAGCAAAGCAGATTTCTAAGGGAGTGCTATTATGAGTTATGATATGAAATTCTGTGATACTGTTTCTGCATCTCTTTCACTGTATCTACAAAAAAGTTCAAAATGTGAAGTGTCAGTACTTATTTGAATCCAAGTCGGCTTTCTTACTGCTAAATCTTCAGTTATCTCTTTTTATTGTTTAATAATATACCCATATCAAATCCGCATTTTATATCAGAAAATAGAGGTTCTTAAAACTCCCATAATGAACATTTTTGTATAGTTTTCCTAGTTACTGAGATCATTTTAAATTGATACAAATTGATCCAAACATTTGATCCAATAGTTTCACATACTGGTAGTTTCCAAGACTGAACAAAACACAATTTAATAAGCATACCTGTCTTTATTAATTAATTTTCTCCTCACATATCCTAAGCACATATGTACCTTACAGGATGGGTCAAAAAAAGTCAAGATGGTAGCTATGAGTGCTTGCTTGTATCCTCAACACTTTAATTAATGTATTGCGCAGGTGATGCATATAAAAAAGGAATAGATCATGGCTATCAACCTCTTCTTGATTCCGCCCCCCACAAAAGTACAGAATTTGATTATTACATAGATTTGCTATTTTATGCAGATTACATAATTCATTCATACTGAATATGAATATTTACACATCTATAGATTGTTATTCCCTGTGCTACTTTTCATCTGCTAAAGGAAAAGAAAACAGACACAATGAGAAAAATGCACATATAACTAGAAAAGATTATAGGATAGCTACTTATCAAAGGTTCTTTTTAAGATGCTGCCGTTTTTCAGAAATGGGGTTAATTCTATGTTCAGTGATATAATTGAAATAACATTTACCAATACATTCTGGATAGAATAAAAAGTATTCATTGTAATCTGAACAGAAACAATGCAACTGTGTTTTTTCAGCTGGAATTACTATCACCCCTACCCCAAAATAAAAACAAATAATGCATATCTGATCCTTATTTTATACCTAACCTCAAACTAAAAAGATGAAAACAATTGCCTGTCAAACTGAAGCCCACAACTGATTTACTTCTAAAATACTGATGCTGTTCAGAATACTCCCATCATTATGAAAAAAAAAAGACAGTGCCAAGTAGGGCTCTGCAAATACTTTGAAACAGTTACTTCAGAATGTACAGGAGGATTTAAGGCTCGCGGCATCTCTGTGCAAAGACAGCTGAGGGCAACTTCTAAAGCAGCCAAGGCAAGTCTGTAAAAAGACACAGCTACTTTAACAATTTAAAAATGCTCTTGGGTTTTCAAAGCATCTTTGAAACTCTCCCTGAACAGGAAACTAATTATCTGGACCCCATTTCACTCAGAGTTCAATCCTGGACATATGTTGGTTGAGATGATGTTGGTTGCTCTGGTGCATCAACTTTTGTTACCACTTAGTCTTGTCTTTGTCCTGGTCTTGTTGGAGTTCTCACTGGCTTTTGTTAACACCAACTATGATGTCTTTCTGGGCCATCCGCAGAGATTGAGGATGGTGTTTACAATTCTTCTGCTCTTTCCTTAACGGATAGTTCTAGTTGTTGATGGTGAGAGAGAAAACATCATCTTGGTGGAACTCCACAAGGGTCCAATTTGTCTCCTCTTCTATTTAATATCTAAGTGAAGCTATTGTAGAAGGTCATCTGGCAAATTAGGGTCTGGTATCATGAGTATGCCAATGATACCTAGCTTTATACTTTGATCTGTATTCTATAATCCCAGTCTGCACTGGGATGCTAAAAATGCTGTCTAGTGTCTGTATGAAAGATAACAGTTTAAACTGAATCCTAGTAAGAACCGTTTGAAGACTGTGGTACTGGCCCTCATGATTATTTAGGCTGGAGAAGTGCTATCTCTGAAAAAATAGATCTACAACTCAGGGGATTTCCTGGAGTCACTGCTCTCCTAGAACACCAGGTGGAGGGTCCTTTGTTCAGTTTCAGTTGATATATTAGTTGCAGCATTTCTTGGGATGAAATGCAACAATGATTTATATCCTCATCTCCAACTGTCTAGATCAGGGGTGTCAAACTTGTATCATCATGTGAGGTATCGTGACTTTTTTCCTTTCACTAAAATGGGAGGTGTGTCCAGCACATGATGTATCCGGCCCACGGGCTGCGAATTTGACACCCCTGGTCTAGATCAAGGGTGTAAAACTGGCAGCCCATGGGCCGGATGCATCACACACGGGCCATGCTCACCCTGGCTCCACAAAGGCAAAAAACATTGCGATACATCATGTGATGTCACATGACATGATTGAATTTGACACCCGTGATCTAAACTACTACAATTCACAGATGCTTGTTGGCAGTCATTATTGGGAAAATATGACACATTGTGAGCCTTGCATACAGTGAGCTTCTGAGTGCAGTTTAAAGTGCTGGTTTTAACCTATAAAGTTCTTCATGGCTTGGTGCCAAGCTATCTACAGGACCACCTCACTCTCTAATTGTTACAACGATACTGGAAAACGTAATGGATTCTTGACTACGTTTGGAAGGTCATGTGGGCCCAAGAAATGCACTGCTTTTATTTGATAGAATGAAAGACAGAATGGTCTCTCACTTGAAGTTAGATCTCCCTCCCACAGACCATCTTCCAAATTCTTCCGGACAGCATTTGTGACATAATACTTCTTTGTTTGGTTTTTATTTTATTTATGCATTGTATTGATTTTCAAGCAATAGAAAGTCAGTGAAACACTAAAGTTCTGTCAAAAACCTGCATGAAACCTGTGCAATTTGTTCCTTCTCAATTTTTATCTTACTAATTTTTATTTAGACATGGTTTAAAGTAAAGGTAAAGGTTCCCTCGCACATACGTGCTAGTCGTTGCCGACTCTAGGGGGCGGTGCTCATCTCCATTTCAAAGCCGAAGAGCCAGCGCTGTCCGAAGATGTCTCCGTGGTCATGTGGCCGGCATGATTCAACATCAAAGGCACACGGAACGCTGTTACCTTCCCACCAAAGGTGGTCCCTATTTTTTCTACTTGCATTTTTACGTGCTTTCGAAACTGCTAGGTTGGCAGAAGCTGGGACAAATAACGGCAGCTCACCCCGTTACACAGCAGCACTAGGGATTCGAACTGCTGAGCTGCCGACCTTTTGATCAACAAGCTTAACATCCTAGCCCCTGAGCTAAACATGGTTTAGCCACCTCTAATAGAAAACGTAATTGTTTTATTGTCAACAATTTGCACTGCCAAATCAAGACAATTCTTAATCAGTGGAAGAAAGAAATTGCTATGTATTTCTTTTTTATCTTAGCAGTTAAGAGCATCTGAAGAAATAACAAATCTGGCCTATTAAAGGATATATTATTTGACCTTTGTCCTAGAGAATTCTATATAAAAATAAATCGCTTTAACACCAAGCCATGCCTTTTCCAAGCCATGCTTAAAATGATACTTTGTTTGAGCTTAAAGAAGGCATATTACATACCCATATAATCATTCAGAGGAAGATACTATAATGTTAATAATCACTTTTGGATGATTATCACAATGTGCAATGGTATAGTTTTCTGAGTATGCCTTCTAGTTGTATTGAATTACATCTGCTGTAATTTCCCAACCACCATGTACAATACTAAATTGGGGGAGGCAGAACTGGTATATCTCTTTAGCTGTCAAGTATTCCTTTTCTTCCAGGACTGTGTAGCAAAGCGATTCACCAAATTTCTCTATCCAAATTTAACTGAAGTCAGTCACTGAAACATGTTCATGAAATGCCACACAACTGTTAAAAACGAACATATACTATGGCCTTTATAGTGTATATGAAATGGATGGAAAAGCTCTCTGTTCCATGATTTTTATGTGTGATCCTCTTGCTACATCCCCAGGCTGCAAGTTCAGATGCAGCCTCTGCTATTTTATCCGGATTAAAAATGACATGACAGCTGATGAGTTCTGGTTTCAAAAGCTGTAAAGTAAGCTGTCATCCTTTTCTCTCTCCTTTTCCCCTCCAAACTGTATGAAAATATGAAATATCTAACCATCCCTGAACAAGCTGGTGGTTCTAGATTAATGAATGGCATTAACAAAGCAGCGATGTGAAGAAGTACATCCCACTTACAATGTCACTAAACAGAGCTCAATAGCCTAGAAGAAAAATTATTATAGCAAACAAGTAAGAAAAATGTTGTGGGGAGGGTAATCAAGGCATTTGATAAAGGGCAGCTTTAAAATTTAACGTGTATGAATTAAATGTTCACATCAAATTACCATTTTTATGTAATAGGTAAAATGCAAACATTCTGAGAATCCAAAGAAGAAAAATGTCTGCAATATATACAGACATCTTTCACTGTGTGAAAGTAATATGAGGAAACTCACAGTCTTCAATAGAAGCTAAAGTCATAATCTACAATCCCTGATTATTTTGACTTTATCATGTACAAAGATAACTTTTCTCTCAATTATGAACACCCAATTAAAAATTTCATTCAATCTTATGGGAGTGGGATAGGGAAGTCCTACAATATTTGTTGGAAGAGCTGCACGTAATTAAAGCTACTTTACTGCCATACACCACTATATAATCATTTCCAAACTATACAGCCACTGTTAGATTTCACTAGATGAGAGAAATCAATGAAAACAGATCAACAATGTCAAGGTTTAGAATTGAAAGCACATGTTTGGTTTCAATCTCTTTTCTTATAAAACAGCATTACAAAACAAGTGTATAGTATTCAGCAGGTAACTGTACAATCCAATATTTTATCCCATTCTAAAGCCAACTAATTCAAAGTACGTTTTCTGCATATGAAATTGAAAATATCTATGCTTTAGATTTTGGAATAAAATACACTTGAACTAGGAATTACTAAATGAAGCAATGAAGTGCATCTTCTAAATGCATTTACAATGGTAAGACATGCAAAATAATTTTACAGCATACAGTTTTATATGTAATTCTTTTCATAATATTAATTTTTCAATGGCATACAGTTCTTATAAACCAACTCGTTGCTCCCATGTAACACCAATCCTGCGCAGTTTGCACTGGCTTCCTGTGGTCTTTCGGGTGCGCTTCAAGATTCTGGTTACCACCTTTAAAGCGCTCCATGGCTTAGGACCCGGTGTCGTGTCCCACTCCTCCGCTGACGGCCGGGTCAGGGAAATCCGAATCAGGCTTGCCTCTGCAGCTCTGCCCAAAGTCCTAGCAAAGTCCTCAGAGCAGGCAGGAGACCAGAAAGTGACTTCAGCAAGATAAGTTCGACTTTGCCTGACTCAGAGACTGCCAGAAAGCAGATCCTTTATATAGGCCATGGGGTGTGGCTCCATGACTCAGCACTCATTAAGGCCTGCCCCTCCCTTCCTTCTGTTGCCTCCGCCTATCCAATCTTCTGATGCGAGGGTCACTCCAATCAGCTGTTGTTGGAAGTAAACTTTCCTCAGGCTCACATGCTGTGGAGGAGGGGGAGGGGTCTAGCTGCTCCGTTTGCCTGGGCATGGAGCCAGGGCTGGGGCCGGGGGATGCTCCCTCCTCTGCAGCCTCCTTGGGCATGGAGCCAGGGCTGGGACCGGGAGGTGCCCCCTCCTCTACAGCTTGTCTGGGCATGGAGCCAGAACTGGGGCCGGGAGGCATACATTCCTCCGTGTTCGGGAGCAGATAAGCAGACCACGGCTGCGGTGAGAGCGGACAAGACACAACACCCGGGTACTTACGGGACCGTCTGCTGTTACCTTTTGCCTCCCACCGACCCGTACGCTCACACAGAGAGGGCCTTCTCAGGGTGCCGTCCGCCAAGCAATGTCGGTTGGCGGCCCCCAGGGGAAGGGCCTTCTCTGTTGGAGCTCCTACGCTTTGGAATTAACTTCCCCCTGGTTTACGTCAAGTGCCTGATCTTCGGACCTTTCGCCGTGAGCTGAAAACGCACCTATTTATTCAAGCGGGACTGGACTGAAATTTTATTGGGGTTATTTATATTTTAAGATTTTAATTTGTTTTAAAATTTCGGCCACATTATAATATGCTTTTTAATTTCTCTTAATGTTTATATATTGAATTTTACTTGGCTGTACACCGCCCTGAGTCCTTCGGGAGAAGGGCGGTATAAAAATCGAAATAAATAAATAAATAAAATAAATAAATTCCTGCCTTGTACAGATAATTGTTATTTTTAAAAGTATTCTGAATTTCATATCTTGATCCCTATGGATCAGTATTTGGCTATGTTTTGCAGCAAATATGTCTTATAAAATGTAACTGGCTATTGTTAACAAGTGCACTCAATATTTAAATATGTATGACAAATTTCAACAATTCAAAATCATTTGTTTCATATATTCAAAAATAACAATAAAAATTGAATATACCAAGAGATCCCCAAATGACCAGAACATCTGGTAGTTTTGTGGCACAACAGCTATGTCCCTATGACCACTTTGACAGGATGTAATAATGAAACAAATGTTTAAAATGTTAAAAAGTTATGGTATTTATGTAGTTACTTACCAAGCACATCTAAATTATATTAAAGTAACCAAAATATCTTTACAAACCCCAAGGCCTGTCACAACTTTTGAGTACCCCTAATGTTTGTAAATTGAAAGTTGAAAAATTTGACACGCCCTAATGGTTTGAGGTTTTATAATCTCCAGCATTTTATTATATCCCAATATTGGGAAACCTATCTTGGAGCTGAGAATGTGGCAACTGATCCTATTTCTCTGCTGCCCTATAAAAACAGAACTCAGGGCTTAAAATGAAAAACTATTAAAAGATGAATGGCATATAAATCTGTGATACTTTTACACTACAATTAAAAAAAGAAGCGCAAAATGTAGAACAACAAATATTTGTTTCTTTGCAGGCTAGTATGCCAAACCACAGGATGCTTTCAGTTTTCATGCCAAATCCTCAAAGCAATTTACTAAACAGTGTGTTGGACCAGATGATCTGTTAGCAGTTCCCTTTAGCTGTATGTTTCTTGAGCCATTAAAATATTCAACATAAACAGAAAGAAATCTGCTATTTCTGGATCTATGTCCCTATCTTTAGTTTACTTTCTGTTTTCTGCAAATATTGTTGACAAATACCTTATTGTCTGCTGAACTAGTTTCTGGAATTTCATGTTAATGAAACAGGACATTAAATGCAACTAATTGTACTTTTACTTTGAAATCCAATTTAAACTTCTCAGTTCTTTCCAGTAGAATTTTTATTTTATTTTCAAAAACACTGCTTATTCTGACCTATTTCGATTACATTCAGTTGATCCTTCTACTGAAGGATCCTTCTACTTCTTTGCAATGTCTTTTGACCCCTATTTTCCATTATTTTCTATCAGTGCATTTACTATTAGATTTACCCGTACGTGGAAGAGGTTTATATGCAGGATTACAGTAATGCATGGTTATGTATAAACTCAGAGATGCTGTATCGTTACAGAAAATTGCAAACTGATCTAAATGACTTGCAGAAGGACTGTCAACAGGGAAAAAGGATTGGAAACAGGAAGCTGCACATACTCCTTGTCTTACAACCGTTCATTTAGTGACTGTTAAAAAGTTATAATGCACTGAAAAAAGTGACCTATGACCATTTTTCATACTTACAACCTTTGTAGCATCCCCATGATCATGTGACCAGAATTCAGATGCTTGGCAACAGGTTCATTGCATGCCTATTGCTGTATCCCAGGGTCATGTGATCACCTTCTGCAACCTTTTGACAAGCAAAGTCAATGAGGAAGCCGGATTCACTTAACAACCGGGTTGTTAACTTATCAATTGCAGTGATTCACTTAACAACTTTGGCAAGTAATATGGGGAAAACTCACTTAACAGATGTTTCATTCAACAATAGAAATTTTAGGCTCAACTGTGGTCGTAAGTTGAGCACTATCTGCCTTTTGAAGGCAACAGACATGGTCCTCTATTTTATGAAAGAGGCACCAAAGGTTAAGGTGGAAGATATTTTGTGAAAATAATCTGTCTGTCTGTGTGTCTGCTGTCTGTTTGTCTATTGCTCTATCAACTATTCATCCATCTGTCCATTTATCTGGAGATGGCTTGTTCTACCTGTGTATAATTTTGTAGGAATTTATGTATGAAACTACTAATTAATTGTTCCTTTAGGGTGAAATCCCATGAATCTGGTCTCTCCGAACTGAAGAAAATATAAATATTTAGCTGTTAATAGGCTAAATGCTGCAAATAGATGAGGGTCAGGAAAAGCAAGAGTCCCGCTGAGTTTCTCTTTAGGCATTTAATTCAGTGCACTTTTTTTAGCCCTAGCTGAACAGTCTTAAAATGGTCCTTCTTTACCAGCATCAAAGACAAGCTGGGAAAATTTAGACAAGGGAAAGTGCTGTTCAATCTCACAATTCAGCATCAGATGCTATATTATATCCAAGTCTGCAGAGACTGGATGGAATCCAATTTGCCATTATTTAGTAGGAACCATTCTGCTTTTACTGCTGTTTTTCTTCATTCTTATTCACTATTTACCCAATTATATCTATCCTTATTAGACCCCTGCTGAAGGCAGCAAGGCACATTTAGTCACAGAAGTCCCACTGCATAACTTAATCCTATTATCTTTGGATAAAACAGGGATGCAAAGAGGGCAGGCTAGCTTACCCTCCCCACTCCCCAAGAGAAAGAATGCTATTCCCCATCCCTGTGCCTAATGTAATTAAGATCTGGAAATAAACCCATCCCAGTCCTTATCCAAAGTAAGCATCGCTGTCATTGCTTAGAAATGAGCTACTGCTGTGATGCAGAGATGACACTTTAGTGACATTTGCTGATATCTGCAGATTTTGTGGCGCCGTAGCATTATAAACCAAAAGGCTTCAAGGTTTCGAATGCTTGAATAATAAAAGGAGAAACGAACTGTCTTTTCTTTCTCTTCTCCTTCAGCCAAGACTCCAGCCAACTAAAAGCAATGTTTTCAAAATAGAGCTTCATTGCAGTAAAAGCCTAGCAATGTTGGCTACAGACCTACAACACAATAGCGGGGAAAGGAAATTCTCCTCTTAACTGTGGAATCTTGCACGGATACAAGATAATAACTTATTCTGAAACTGCGAAATTAAGACTCCCAGGAATCTAGCCCAGTGAAGACTTAAATATGGTCAGTGGATTTCAGGAGTCAGTACATACAGATGGTCCTCGACTTACAATAGTTTGCTTAGTGACCATTCAAAGTTACAATGGCCCTGAAAAAAATATGACTTATGACCGTTTTTCATAATTATGATCATTGCCACATCCCCATGATCACGTGATCAAAATTGAGATGCTTGCAGTGTCCTGGCCTCATGTGATCACCTTTTGCGAGCTTCTAATGAGCAAAATCAAAGGGGAAGGCAGATTCACTGAACAACTGTGGCAAGAGAGGACAGAAAATAGGGCAAAACACACTTAACAAATAGCAAAAGAAATGTTGGGCTCAATTGTGGTCGTAAATCAAGGACTACCTATATTGGAAAGGAAAAAAGAAAAAAAAGTGTGATGTAGGAGAGAATATTTGAGGTAAAAAAAGCAAAAGGAGGGATGTGTGTACTGTCATATGGATGTTAGGATTTTGGTAAGGACTACTGTTACCCAATAGTAACAATAAATAAAAATAAAATATTTTGTAGTAAGTTTCCCTTGTTTATTTGTGTCATTTTTTAAAGGCTAACATTAAGGTGGTTTTCTGCTTAATCCAAAAGAAAAAAAAGTGTGATGTAGGAGAGAATATTTGAGGTAAAAAAAGCAAAAGGAGGGATGTGTGTACTGTCATATGGATGTTAGGATTTTGGTAAGG
This sequence comes from Ahaetulla prasina, assembly GCF_028640845.1. Classification (NCBI taxonomy): domain Eukaryota; kingdom Metazoa; phylum Chordata; class Lepidosauria; order Squamata; family Colubridae; genus Ahaetulla; species Ahaetulla prasina. Next base: position 316,353,829 of record NC_080539.1, on the reverse strand, counting down.
ACTACTGTTACCCAATAGTAACAATAAATAAAAATAAAATATTTTGTAGTAAGTTTCCCTTGTTTATTTGTGTCATTTTTTAAAGGCTAACATTAAGGTGGTTTTCTGCTTAACCCAAAAGAAAAAAAACTTCAATTGAACAAATAAAATTATCATTCCTGTCCTTGAAAAATTAATTGTTTCAGGGAACAGGAGCCTGTTGAACAAATTTATTACTGAAAAATAGAGTGTATATGCTGTCCTACAGAAAACCTGAGCATCTTATATAAACAAACCTGGAATGAATCCAGTGGATCACTCTAACCCTGTCTAGAAACAGGATTTCACAGTGCATACCAGCTAACTTTTTGTGAAAGCTTAGGAAAGAAAATGGGTCGGACACAACATTGCAACTAACAACAGGAAAGAAAATATATCAAGCTATACTCTAAATCTGCTCTTAAACTTTGATAAATTCTTTATAATGTTAAATACATAAGCCTTTATAATAATTTAAATCAATTCTATTTATTTTAAGCTTTGTTATTCCAAATTAAAAATAGAGACTAACAAAATAATATGACTGCAAATCAAACTAAAATAATATGAAGCAATTAAAATACATCTGGATTGTATTTCATAGAAAGGGAATACTTACTGATTTACTAATATTCTATGCACTTACAATATGGAAAAGACCAAAAAATGGGCATTTTGGCATGTTTTTAAGCTGGCTTCCTGCTGTTAATGCTTCAGTTTATTACTGTATTCCATTGTGGCATTTAAAACAAAACCATATCAGTATCCCCAAGTTGAACTTGTTTCCTGGGGGCTGCTTTCGCATGAATTTCATGGCAAAGTTAAAGAAATATTGTTGTTTGTCACTAATGTCTGCCGACAATTTTTTTAAAAGTTCCCAATCTGTCAACTGTATAGGTGGTCTCTTACCCAATTAATTAGGGCTGAACTGACTTGAGTTTCTGAGATCAGACTAGTTTGGCCAGGTGCTGCCACCTGCTGTTGTTATTAGCAATCCAATTCTTTTGTGTTCATTGTTATAGTGTAGTGCAACAAAAGGTTATTTTTATATACAGTTTGGGGTCAATAAATTAAAGGATATTGTGTCCTTACATTTTGGTGACATCTCGTTCAGAATATTGGGGGTGGTCTAGATGATACAAAGAATGCTTGGATCTAGCAAATATTCATAACATTTCTAAGAACTGGAAGTCACTTCTGCAGCCATCACTTAGGATGAAATTAAGAGTTAACTTCTGTGAGCAAAGATGTCTAAAATCCATATATTATAACATATTATATAGTCTTCTGTCTAATGGTTGTTTGCTCCCAGAATGGTAAAATCCTGTTTTTCATCTGGTTATATCAGCTTTGTTAAAAACAATGTAAAATAAAACCACCAGAAACAATGGTAAATGGGAACCATCTAATACAATTAGATGCAGATGTATTGATTTATTTAAGGTTGCAATCCTAAGAAAGAGAATATCTTTGAAGAATACATCATTTAATATTAAATGCTGGAAGAAGTAAAAACAGGCCAGTTCACTGAAAGCACTAGTAAGGAAACTAAAGCTCTGATGTTTTGAATACATAAGTGAAGACCAAAGTCACAAGTGAAGATATTGAAGTTTGATATAATGAAACACTGCAAAGAAAACAACCAAATTCAGAGAGCACCAAGGACCCCACAGTTTAATTCTGACCTACAAATATTTTCTTTTGTCAGTTAAGAAATCACATAATTTGAAGAAATGCTAGTATACCTGTTACAATCAATCTGAAACAATCAAATAAAAAACAGCAACAGACAACTTTCTATTCAATAAAATTGGGTAAAATAGAAATGTTCAATAAGTCTATATTGGAAGTCCAGCATTTAGGATCTTTATGTCCTTCTGTAGGAGGAGAATTCCACAAAGACGGTGATGGAAACATCATGGTCATTGTCCTACTCCTCCTCATCCCACTCTCTCTCAACCCGCCCAAAAACCCTGTAAGTAATGTTCATAGGACAGGAGGATGAATCCCAGCTGATTGTTAAAAACCTAGACTGAAGTTCGTCACAATAGTTACTGGCTGGTATGAATCTGTTTCCTTCTTTCTCCCTTCTGAATGTTCCCACTTTCTCTTATTCTCAAATAAAATTAAATCAAATATCTTTATTATGGTCTTTGACTAGTCTTTGTAATTTAATAGTAATAAAAAATTACACATACACATGCATGCACTCATATATAAAATACAGTAAAAGAAGAAGTGGTTTAATATGACAATTAGTTGTTAGGAAAGGGAAATATGTAATGGTATAATAAAATCAGTATGTCTAATTAAAATTTTTGCAGAGTTGTATGACTTTGTAAAAAAAAAATGCCCACCTGATGTGTAACTATAGGGTTAGTGACCCTTAAAAGATAATGAACATAAAAATTATCTGCATGGCCCTTGTCTTTGAGGATGATTGGTGCAATCAAAGCATGTCATGCATTGTAGAAGGGGCAATTTATGAGAGTGTGGGCAAGTGTTTCTACCTCCCTAGAGCCACAGGGGCAAAGTGTCTGTGAATAAGGGGCCCTGTGAAATCTTCCCTCCAGTAGGGATGATGGGAGGGCATCAAAGCAGGCTCTAGAAAAGGCCCTTCTATATTTGCTTGGTATTAAATTGTTTAGGTACTCCTGCAATATAGGACCTATGACTATCTAAGAATTGACAAAAGGATTCAGGGGCATTAGTGATATCATTTTGTCAATCAATGTCCCCAATTTTCTCTTTTATTATTGATTTGGCCTTCCCCAGGATTAATTGGCTTAAGTATTTGGGAGAAAGGCCAAAACTGCAGAGTTTTGCTATGCAGGTATGGTGCCATGGGATTGGTGATTGTCTGACAGCAGAAAAGGCATCAGGCCTCTAGGGTTGAACATAATTCTAAGGCCTGAGAATAGGCCTTAATACCTCATTCACATCACTACAGCTTCATTTCCTTTCTGTCATTCTCTTTAATTTTTTGAACTTTGCCTGACGTAAACATGACAATAGCATTTCAGCTTGGTATTGTTCACACCTACTAGGAAAAAAAAATTCCCCTGAGAGATGTGCCTCTTTCCTCAATGTTAGTTTTGCAATGGAAGATGTGAGAATTCCCAACTAAAATGGAAATATATTTTCAGACATCTGAGATTATATGAAAGATTACCTGCTTATTCAGAAGCTCGGAAAAAAGAAAAGCAAAGGCAGCATTGCATATCTTGATGAAATCTAGAAGGGTTGGCTTGGTTTTTTTTGTTTAACAGCTACCAACAATATTTCTGGAGCAAGATACACATGTATTATTATCAAAAGCTGAATAAACAAAAAATAATAATCTAAAAAAGTATTTTGGGCATCATAGTTTCAAAAAGTTTGGAATGATAGATTAGTAGTTGTTTGCTTTCATTTCTTATTCTAATGATAGTTCTTGACTTAATTGGCTAGTTAATTCAGGAAATCAAATCTAGATCACTGAAATTGACAAACAGTCACTGAGGAAAGATATTACTCTTTAAAAGCATGAAGGATAACAGTGGGAATGATATATATATATTCTGCTATGAAGCAAACCACCATAAGGTGAATTGCAATGAGTATGGATTAAATGTGATCTTCATGTTTCTTTGTCACTGCTGGTAAAGGCCACTTCCAATTATTTGGCTTAAATACAAGCAAGATATACATCTGTACAAATAATAAAGCATGTTTACTTGTGTTGATAATGAAAACCAAACTTGCTAGGTTATTAACCTGATGTCTGTGTTATCACAAGTAAACATCAAAATTTGCAGTCTTAGAATATTTTTATTATATATCCATTACTTAAATATTTAAATTGTACTTTAGGAGGGAAATTAGGAAAACATTACTCCATTATTAAATGCATTAAATATGCTGTGTAAATCAACCATCCCCCGCCAATTCATTTCTAAGTTTAAAGGCTTTAGCTTCTTATTATATAGTTGCTTTTCTGCTGATCATTTGTTTTTGTCATCCCTGTTAGAATATTGATGCTTTTGAACTTTAGTGTTGGAGAAGACTCCTGAGAATACTATGGATCATTAAAGAATTCAACCCAGAGTTTTCATGCAGAAATGACAAGAGTCAAATTATCCTACTTCAGAGACATATTGCAAAGACCTGGCTCTATGGAAGGGAGAGATGGAAGAACACAGAATAGGAAGATGGCCAGCAGCAAAGTGGATGGACTCAGTTACTACTGTGGTAATCGGTGCAATTGGAAGACCTGATTTTCATGGAGAAAATCTATGTGGTCACTATGAGTAAAAAAAATAACTTGATCAATCAGTTAACCTTTCCAGTTGCTTAAAAATATAGGCGCATTTATAGAGGAACTTTTTTTTTATAGCAACACCATGCCTGCTTCCTTGGAAGTTAAGCACCAGGGAATTCAGGACTGTACTGTTAACATGAAAGAGACCTAAAAAAGATGGATCGACAACACCAGCAAGTATTGGCAAAAGAAAGTTCAGGATCTTAATTGGTTGAAAATATGTGGAAGAGGCCTTCATCCTGCAGTGGATAGATGATGGCTAAAATGATGATGATGACAATGATGATGATTGTTAACATATAAGCAAGTATGCAATACAAATATATTTCTTACAATCCTGTGGAAAATGAACAAAGTAGCAATAAAAGCTGCTACTAAAAATTACCTACTTTTTATGGGGAGGTTTAGTTTAAATGATTGCATGTTGTTTCATGTTTCTTATATCACCTTCTTGATTTCAAAGGTTCTTGATAATTATTTATAATTAAATGAATGATAATGAAAATGATAACATTTTACAATCTGACAACAGACCATAGAAATGATTTTAATCTGACACCGATTAGTAGTCTTCTTAAAAAAATCCCGTCTGACCAATCAAATAGTATTTTTTCTTGGCTGGTTTTAAAAAGCTATTTATACCATTCAGCAACTTTCATCTAATGAGTCTTTTATTTCCTTGAGGGAGCTCCAATGCTGTTGTCAATTAAAAAAAAATCAATTTCAGAATATCTAGAAACTTTAAAAAAATTATCATTAAAAAGCCCTTCAGTCTCCAAAGCATCAGCTTGTAAGAACATTGACATCATCATATTTGCCCATGAATGAGCAGAGCTGTTGAATCTTATTAACTTTATAAACCATTTTTGCTTAATGATTTAAACATATATCACCCTATGTTGAATAAAAATTACAATGTTAAGAGATTAATATTAAAATATTTTTCAATATGATACTTTGGAAGTTTCTACATGATCATATTTTAAATTTATCACAGAATTCTTATCCAGAGTTGTAAAAGCTGAAACATTTCTGTCAATTATCAATCAGGGACTTTTATCTTCAATAGGCATTTCCACATGCTGCCTTTTGTATGAGCTAATTGCATAATTATTTCACATATCTGCTACATTCTCACAAAATACAGAATCCCAATTCTTATGTCAGGGTTCTTTCTGTTTTGTTTGGCTTTAAGCTTAGTTTGTCTATTTTCTTCTTGTTCATTATCAAATCTAATTTAAGTATATCGTCTGGGTGCTTGGAATTAGGTGATGTAGAAAAGAAAAGTAAGCATCCTCATTATATTATACTTCCTTCTGTCAATAATTGCATTCATACTGATGACAAAATGGAATCCCCTGAGTTATCATAAGCTAATGGTCATAGCGCCATATAAACATCCTGTACAGACAGATGACACCATTATTTTAACACAAAGAAATGACACTGGTGTTTTAATGATTCAAAAAGTGGTACTTTTGAATGCTTTCCAAAGCCTTACTGAATACAATCTAACAGCACAGATAGAATAGAACAGACTAGAATAGACTAGAATAGACTAGAATAGACTAGAATTTTTTATTGGCCAAGTGTGATTGGACACACAAGGAATTTGTCTTGGTGCATATGCTCTCAGTGTACATAAAAGAAAAGATACCTTCATCAAGGTACAACACTTAAAACACTTAATGATAGTCATAGGGTACAAATTTAACACTTAATGATACAACCCTTAATGATAGTCATAGGCTACAATTAAGCAATCAAGAAACAATCAATTACAGTATAAACTGTAAGGATACAAGCAACAAAGTTACAGTCATAAGTGGAAGGAGACGGGTGATGGGAACGATGAGAAGATTAATAGTAGTGCAGATTTAGTAAATAGTTTGATAGTGTTGAGGGAATTATTTGTTTAGCAGGGTGATGGCATTTGGGAAAAAACTGTTCTTGTGTCTAGTTGTTCTGGTGTGCAGTGGCTCTGTAGCATCGTTTTGAGGGTAGGAGTTGAAACAGTTTATGTCCAGGATGCGAGGTATAAATAGTATATACTATTTATACCTCACATGCTGGACATAAGCAAAAGCACTACTCACAAATAATAACGTAGTGCTTCTGAAGCCTAACCTCCCAAATTTCAAGAATTACACCATAGTCAATGGAACTAAAAAAATTTAGGAAAACTATTGGATTTTAGACCATAAATAAAACACAAATGTATGTTTAATATGTAACAAAAAAAGAAGAAGAGAGGAATTACTAAGTTTTGGAAAGGTTACTTTTGCTTTTTTTGACATCATAAAAAAGTATCACTATAACATTTTTCTGGAATGCTTTTTCTGTAAGCACTACACTTTCCCCTTCATCTTTTGTAACTTTCTGTCTTTTCAGTTTGAAGTTTAACCTTTTCACCTGCTGGAGAGATGCCAAAGAGATGCTAGCAAGAAATGGACAAATTTTCTAATAGGTCACCATCCACAGAGAAAATAAAGGTGATCTGGTACTTTAGCTTTCAGCAAACTGTTTGGATGGGATGTTCATGGATTATCATAGATCAGAAACTTAGAGAAGTCAGCATGCCATTCTAGAGAGGAGGCCAGGAATTCAATCAAGCTTTCCAAGGATTTTATTTAGCAAAACATTTTTGATCTGTAGCAAAAAAAAAGGAGGGTTGCTTCATTTATGAAAAGGCAATTAATTTGGCAATAATGGTTTTCTATGTCCCCAAGATATTTTAAGCAAGGACAATTCTAACTAAAGTTGCAATTTCATGTATGTATTTTGAGCAGTTAGTTTCATGGGTAAATCTATCTATCTATCTATCTATCTATCTATCTATCTATCTATCTATCTATCTATCTATCTATCTATCTATCTATCTATCTAGGGTTAGAATTTTAGGCCCTAATTTTAAGCAATATTTTTACTTTAAGACCTACATTGCTCAGAAGTAATTACAAGTGCACTTACATAATCATGCTGTTGGAGCAGAGATTGTTAGACAGCACGATGACTACACCTCTTGTTACTGTGATTAGGCTCTCTCTGTTAGACAGATGGCATAGTGATAATCATCTAGGAAGTGGAAAGATTCCCCTTTTTCCTTTTGTAGGTCTCTTTAGAGAGTGCATGGGTGGTCCTTATCATGCAAAGTCAACTAATGAATTATTACATGTGGATTGTTGTAGATGAATACCTTACTTATTATCACCTAATCCAAAAGAATGTCATATGGCTGTTTCTGTTGCCAACTGGATCAGTTTTCTAGTCCTACGTCTATGTATTTATCATATAAGAGAGAGGGGAAAAGTACCCCAACTAAATACATAAAAGATATTGAATTTCTTTATCACCCAATCATCTAGCTGATAAGATTGAAATAGGAACATTTTTCAAGTAACCAATTGCAAGATGGAAATGTTATTGATTTTTAATAATTATAGGAGTGTTGATATTTTTGTATATCATCTCTCTGGAAATCTGGTTAGTTCCCACTCACACTGCTGCCCTTTCATAAGGCCTTGGTTTTGTGCCTGAGCTTGGGCATAATATAGCTTGGGAGATGGAATCTGCCTCTTGGCTATGTTAATGCTGGCTTTTATGATATCCTGCTATTGTGTGTTTTCATTTTTATTTTTTAAAAAAGTATGTTGACAATAATTATGTTCTGTTTATTCTCAATGAAGATAACTTTGAAAGAGCTGGACTTTTAGAAATTACAGTACTTAGTATATGAAGTACTGTATATTAAATGCATACTGATTTACAGTGGTCAGTGAATGAAATAAGCTATCAAATCTTAGGTTCTAGAAAGCAAAGACCTTCTATTGTATTTTGATTCATTTCCATTTTCCTTTGCCTGAAGGAGGAAAGCTAAACTAAGATTTGAATGACCAATGAAAGGATAAATTTTTAACCAAGAAATCATAAATACTAAACCCGTTTCCATGCTTAATGTAATCAAGCTTCATCGTATATCTATTGAATTGGTGATGAGAAACTTGAGAAGGTTGCATTAAAATTCTCCAAGCTCTCTCATTGTAATAGTAAACTTCTAGCTTTCTAAACTAAAACTCCTAGTTGAATCTTACCTACATCCTTTTGGCTTTTTGCAACAAATCATAAACAAACAATAAATAATAATTTCCTTTCCCGCCTCAAAACTACATTTTCATTTTTTTTCTTTTTTGAAATCTCCATATTATAAATGACTGAATATGTCCCTGTTCATTCCACTAGATAATTGATATTGGCACTTAATGACTGGTATGTGTTACATTAAGTTGCAGTTCAGATACACTTATATTTGCTCAACAACCCCATTGCTCAAGTTATTTAGTCTTATTTCCTTTTAAATGAAAGTCAGACAACGTATCCAGACAACGTGCCAATTCTCTGGCTGCTAAACTATGCTCACCTGTTAATAACCAACGGGCAAATTGCAAGGATGTAGAAAGTAAAATTATCCTGTCTATAAAAATTCACCTGCTTATGATATAAAAAATCAGTTTTTAATTATGCAAGCCCTCTTCCGGAGCAAAAAAGTAATATATTAATGGAATGAAGGAAGTCTTTAAAGAACCTTACATTGCCTTACACAATGTAAGCCGCCCTGAGTCTTCGGAGAAGGGCGGGATATAAATTAAAAAAAAAACACCAAAACCTTAGAAATTCAAAAGAAAACATGAAAATTGAACAGTTACCCAGATGCTGCATTGTAAATGCCTTGAAGCAGTGGTGGGATTCAAATTTTTTTACTATTGGTTCTGTGGGCATGGCTTGGTGGGGTTGGCATGGCTTGGTGGGTGTGGCCGGGGAAGGATATTGTAAAATCTCTATTCCCTCCCCACTCCAGGGACGGTTACTGCAAAATCAGCTGGGAGGCAGAGAATAGATGGGGCGGGGCCAGTCAGAGGTGCTATTTACAGTTCTCCAAAGTCCTCAAAATTTCCGCTACCTGTTCTCCAGAACTGGTCAGAACCTGCTGAATAGCAACTCTGCCTTGAAGATACTTTTTACCCACCAGAAAATATACTAATAGTGTGCCTAAATGCCTGGGATCAGGGGCACGTGGTCTTAAAACAGAATTGCAAGTTATGCCTTCTCTCACAGATTTTGAAGTGCAGAGTTCTTGGTTATCTAGGATATCTATCATAACAGTGAAATTGCCTGCTATTTCTTAGCTATAGAAGCAGGACTGCCCTATTGTACAACTGAAGAAATTCTCCTGTTCCTATCATTTCATGTACTCTGCTTATGAATACAAATAAATGTATTATCAAATTAGTGGTAAGATCACTAGTAGCTCAAATTGTTTTATTCTATTTTATAAACATGAAGCTATCTGATGTATTTGTATGTTATGAAGCTAGAACTCAAAGAATTTTATAATTTTCTTTAGCCTTATAGAGCAGGAATATCCACCTTCGGCAACTTTAAGACTTGTGAACCTCAACAGCATGGTGGTGGGGAATTCTGAGAGTTGAAATTCACAAGTCTTAAAGTTGCCAAGGTTATGCATCTCTGTTATAGAGACTGCTAATTTTATTCATGAAAGCCATTGTTACAACATTCATAATGCTTGTGATGTAGTTTTGCTACAGCTGTAAGGTTCAAATTTTCTGTTTATGAAATGCTAAATGTGTGGGAACTTCAACTCCCCATGCATTAGGATGTTTGGTCAAGATTCCTAGGACGTGAGGGATTGGCAATCCTAACATACAGTATCCCTATTGGGGCACTAAGTCAGGCAGGATTGACCTAGAACCTCCTCACTTTAAACCTACACTAAAGATGTACCTGTAAAGTATCATCTTTACTACCGATTGCCTTCCGATTCTGATAACAGAAACAGAATAGCGCAGCCTCAGAAATGAAATACTTTTAATATTGCCTTGTTGTACTCAGTTAAGCAAATATAGAATGCCTGGTGATTTTCCCAAGTGTATTTTCTGCTCAAAGGCTCAATCTTATTTTAAAATGTCATGCATGTTGCTATTACTACTGTTTTATCATTTGTCAACAAATAAGACTACCTGCTTTCGCTGTTCTCATGAGGGATTTTAAATTGTTGGCATAAAATTCCAGCACATTTACTATTTTTTTTTTTAAAAAATAAGAAACTTGATTGTCACCTATGATATTTCAAAGATCACTCCTCATATAGACATCATGCTGGAAATTAGATGCAGGGCTTTACTTTCCATGGAACATTATGCAGAGACACTCTGGCTAATAAATCTTTGGAGCTAATGCATTCCAGATGGAAGCCATGTCTCACAGATTTAACCTTCCTAAACCCTTCCAAAAATTCCTCCCACCAAAACCTCTCTGAATAAAATATATATGATTGAAACAGATTAATTAATATATAGCATCTACATATCATTCCAGATCATAATTACTTGTGAAAACCCTCATATTCTTTTCAGACAAATTTCCATTTTTGGACAACCCAAGACAGCAAAATGCCCAAACTATAATTTCTTCACCAGTCCTTAACGGTATTAACAGATGCTATAAAGAGAACATCCAATTCTGTCGCCTGAAGTTTAATACATGCCTAGCAAACACCAGGAAAAAAACCCGGGGGAGGGGGAGGGGATCAAGTATCTTGCAGAAACCACTAATTAACATCACAGTTTAATCATGTCACCATGTTTAGTAGGCTACATCATTAGTTTATGTCAAGCTGAAGCAATGAAATACTAAAACACCTACATGTAGATCTTTACAAATTCAGTCAAGTGAAATGGGAAGGTCAGTGTTAGACAAGACTGTAACTATACTTCTTGTATATAGAAACCATTACAAATCATCATGACAAGAGGCTTGGCTAGTTTTTATATAAGTTGCTGTTGCTTCCTTGTTAAACAATTTCCAGCTACATTAAAAAATGTATATAAACATTAGAGATTAACCAAGAAAAACAAGTGCTTTCCTTCATTAATTTCTACATATGCTGAAAGGTTCAAACAGAATTGCTTTAAATAATCCAAAAAAAACAAAAAAACCCAAAGAGGATTCTGTCAAGTGCCCCATATCTGAAAACACTGAGAGTACAATCCAAAATTCATTACCTAAGAATTTTAATAAGGTTAATGTAAAAATTAAACATTTGCTTTCTCATCCCCCATTCACCAGCAATCTTTTACCTTCTGTTCTAATCTGAAAGTACTGTCTAATCTCTGTACTGTCAAATCTAGAATTTTCAGGTTGTCTCAGTTTAATTTGACTGGTTCCATAGTCACTAGTTAACTTCACATTATGCTTCCCCTTCTTCCTGAGATTCTAATAAGATTGTCCAACATTCTATGTACTAGGAAAACTTGCATATGGGAAATGTGGATTTCATCAGTCTTCTTTTCTGTGTGACACTTTTAAGACTTACCTACAGTTGTTGGTAAATTGTATCTACTATTGTTCTAGAACTTTTTTTGTCCAAACCAACCTATGTTATTTAAACTTCCAATCTTCTAATTTCTACTTGTCTGTTTTACTGCTTATTCAAACACACAGATCCAGTTTTCATGATCACATCACTGTTGAATAAGCTGAGATGCATATGAAACTGAAACTTCTTTTCTTAAGGCATCACAATAATCATGGCCTAATTTTCTGTTTCTGTTGTTTCCTGCTCAAACATTTGCATTTGAAAAAGTATATTCAGATAATACACACCTAAATACGAGAGACAGACAAACAGACACATGGAAACATACTGAGACTTGCATTTTAAAATTATTTTTTAGATAATTTTTTGTTCAAAATTCCAAGTAGTAACAAAACCCCACATATGACAGATGTGGATTTTTCAACACAGGAATTTTTGAATAATGCATGAAAATCTGTAACTAGTTTGACACAGACTATAGTTTGATCCAAACATCCCTAGTAGGGTTTGCCTAAGTAGGTATAGTACTAATTTATATCTTTATATTTTAAGCTGAGTTATCGCTATCCAATATCCCACTGAATGTTTAGCATCAATCCTTTTCTTCTTTTCTTTTTAATTCAATCTATGATTACCCATCCAGTAAAACTTTAGCTGCATCTTCTCATTTGTTTTCCATAATCAATCTGTTTTATATGACTGCAATTTTCCAGTTATATTTCATTGCCACAAGTGCCATTTGTAAATGCTCAGCAAATTATATATAACTATTTACAAAGAGAAGTAAAATCTAGCTTGTAAACCTTGCCTACCACTTTTTTATTTTAATGTTCTGATATTTAAGATAGAACAAAATGAACCTGAGAGAAGTAAAAAATGATAGAATAGGAGAGCTAATAAGCAGAAGTTTCCTCTGAGCCCCCAAAGCTAGTATCTGTGCCCTATTATCCCTTTCCTGAATTTGTGTGGGTGAAGGGTCACTGCCGAGAAATGAGGGTAAGAATAAAAACCACAAACTATCCCATTGATTTGTTACTAATGCACCCTATTTTGTCCCATCTCAGCAGAATCAAATACTATACAACCGCAGAGGAAGCAATGTGTGAATTCTTTAATTTTCATACAGTATTTTATTTATTTATTTATTTTTCAAATTTATATACCGCCCTATCTCCCTAAGGACTCAGGGCGGTTCACAGGCAGTTAAAATACATATAAATACAGATTAAAAAACAATTAAAAAACTTATTCTATTGCCCCAAATTTAAAATAGTATAAATAATAAAAACCCCTTAAAACCCATAACTTTAAAATCTAATCCAGTCCCGCGCAGATAAATAAGTGTGTTTTAAGCTCGCGACGAAAGGTATAAAAAGTATAAAATGGTATGTCAAGAATCCATCTATACTATTCAAATATGAGTACAATAAAATGTGAGCTGTAAGCTTTTAATATGTCTATGATGAGAAAACAATAAAGAATCTATTACCTTGAATATTTTATTTATTTTATATCCTGCCATTATTATTTTTATAAACAACTCAAGGAGGCAAACATATATAATGTTCCTTCTTTCTCCTATTTTCCCAACAAAAACAACCCTGTGAGGTGAGTTGGGCTAAGAGTGTGTGAGTGGCCCAAGGTCACCCAGCTGGCTTTCACGGCTAAGGCTGGAATTGAACTCACAGTATCTTATTTTCTAGCCTGGTGCTTTAACCACTAGGCCAAACAAGCTTGAAATGGTTTACTTCTAGAAACTTAAGCCAGAACATTTGAGGAATGGATCATGAAAGGGACAAAACAGCTCAATTTTTGTGGGGAAAATGTTAATTTTTAAAAATTACTTTACTATCGATTATCAAACAATCAAACTAAGAATAAATAGCAACAAAAAGGAGCCCCTCTTTAATATGAAGAGGCAACCACGTTAATGATTGTTCATTAATGAGAATTTAAAAGGCAAATTCTGATCAGCAAAATCTATTGCATCAATCTCTAGCTTCCATGTTTTTAAAATGGATAGACATAAAAAATTACCGCATAGAAGCAAGTCTAAGTGTAAGTGTTCCTTAATATGTCATTTATTTAAATGACTTTACATATTGTATGCAATGCCCACAGTCATGCCTTGATTAGAACTAATACCAACACTTTCCTAGAATTGCTACTAAACATCTGTAAGGTCCACTTAACCCTAGACCTGCATAGCTCTTACCTATTTTCCATATTATAATTAAGAGCAGTAAAAAGAATGAATCTGGCATATTGAAAACAAACTCTTTTTAACAGGGCCTCTGTTCCTATCAGAACAATCCTGCGATGATCCCCGAAACTTTAGAGTTACCTTGGCAATATGACAGAGACATTGCCTTGTAAGTATACTACTAAAAATACACTTAGCCTGAAACAACTATTAGATTAGAGTGCAATGAAATAATTAAATTATAGCATTGAATCTTCTGGTTGGATCAGTTAGATTCTCAATTAGATTCCCAATGAAGCAATCTAGAATAAAAAAGGCAGAAAGTGGGACTAAAAATCGAGCCCTTTCACTTGAGGTTCAGGGTGCTGTACAACAGCATATAAATCAATAACTTTTAATTCTCCGTCCCTCTCTCTGTAAACATGATGGACTGCCAGCTACTGTGCTCATGCACCCTGACTGGCATTGCAGGTATTACATGATGTCATTCTCATCTGCTGGCTTCTATAAAAGCCTCTCTCTCTTTTTTTCTGCTGCAGCAACAACTGGGAACCGATTTACTTCTTTCCATTTCAGTGGGAATATCTCAGAATGGCCATCTTCAGATGATGCAAGATTTTTGTTTTAAAGGCATTAATTATTTGGGAACAATATTCATATTTTGTAGAAAAGATGAGAGTTCTTTTCAAACAAAAGCAGATACAACCAACCACGTTTAATATCAACAGGCATAACCAGCAAGACACAAACCAAATTGCTGTCATGGTGTTTCTCTGAAATGTGTTTGTAAATGACTGCAGATTCAATATGTATTCATTTTTCAAACTATAAAACTCTGAAATCTTCACTTTAAACATTATTGTCGGTATTCGTGAATACAAGCACATACATAAATAAAAATTATGCATTTAGAAAATCTGTTAACAGTGTAGAACTGTCTTCTACTCAACACTCAGTCATATAGATGAGAATGCTCACAACACTGTCACTACTCCCCTTTGTCCATACACCAGGGCACTCATTGCTTCTTAACTTACAGATGGTATCTCCCCATCAATATCCCACTACCAAATATTGTTGGCATAGACAAGAATATCCAGTTACAAACAAACATGGTTGCAGATAAAAATAGTCTTAACTTTTAACATTAATTCATTAATGTTGTTAGTTCATTAAGTTTTAATGTATTTTTACGTAGATCAAGGATATAACAAAACAAATGCATTCTATACATTGTAGAAGCCTTGGTGCAGGCATCTGATTATGTCATATAAACCATTAAGATTGAAACAAACTCCTTCATCAACCTAAATCATTATAGTGATCCTATTGTTATCATACAAGTAGATCTGCTTACTCTTTAAAAGCATGTCAAATTTGTTAGAAATTCACTGCAGATCCTTGTTTCTATGAACATTGTGACAAAGACATATACTTTTACCTACATTTGATAAAACCTCCTTTGCCAAAATTAATAAAATATTTGAAATCAATATAGTACCAAATAATAGAATTCATAAAGTATAAAGAAACACAGAATTCCATCATATATACCTGCTTGTCCATAAACACTGCTAACTTTATTAAATGAATTAGCTTTAAAAAAAATCAGCATTTGGCCAGATACATAGATATTATTTAACTGGACACTGGTAATGTATTTCTGTTATACATTATTAGCTGTTTAATGATAGTGGGGCTTTAGCATTTAGAAGAAACTTTGGCTATATATTAATTCTCATATACAATATAGGCCTGATGCTTTGACTATCATTTATCAAGCAAAGCCGTCCAGCAGAGGGCTCCTTTGAAACAGAATGTAGAAAAAATGGCAAGCTTTTAGCATGTAATTGAAATGTAAAGCGATAGCAGTTTATATGGATTTATTTTAGAAAACCACAGACCATGCCTCGAGTTTTTGATTGTGAACAACATTATTAAAAATTATCAGGCTTATTTTCATAAAATCCCTAAAATAGTTTTTGCCGGCAAATAAAATGTGCCTTATTTTATAATAATGGCAATATACATCCTAAGGGAGGCAGCCTCTTTGTTCTTTAGCCATAGGTACATAATGAGGGCTGTAATTAATATTCTCCACTTGTTTTGTACTTCTCAAAATCATCCGGAATGGATGGGGATGAAATATTAGAAGCACATGCATATGGATGTGTTTTTTTTTACCCATTTTAGGAAGAGGGTTAATAAGTAAAATTGTTTCCCTACATCTTGCAAAGACTTTAGACACCTCACTATCAGTCTGATTATTCCTACGGCTGAAGGCACTCATTTTTCTTCTTAATTCTCCCCACCCCTAGTCTTCAAAAATAAATAAGCTTTGGGTCTCATCTGTTCTGGTAACTTTCTTTTGCTACTTACTCTTTTCTTCAGGTTTTTTTTTTTAAGCTGCTGAGTTTTTTCTTAGGCAACAGAGGAAACTATGATACAAAAGAAGTCGTCTCAGGGCTGCAGGCCTTCTACTGATGAAGAAAAAAGCTGCCAATTATTTGTGGTAATGGAGAACGTTATTGTTATCCCAAATCCAGCCAATATTTTTTAAAGCAAAATAAAATCTAAAGCTATAAAAACATTAAAATAGAAGTAAAATTTATCATATCGACATCCCATTTTTGGAGTGCAAGCATCAGCCTCCCATGAAAGCCTAATATACCCAAGAAATGGATGTTATAAAAAAAATGTTGAGTGCCTCTGCACTACAACTGTAGTAGGTAACTAGCTGAGAAATGAAATCCTCCTTTTCATTTCTTTCCTTCCCTATCTTATTATAAATGTGGACTATGTTGGGGAAAGCAATATTTTTAATGACTTCATCAAAGTGAACAAGAGTTGTTTTTCTTTGGGGGAAGTGGAGGCCTTTAATTATCAACATTTGTTATCCCCTCCCCATAACCCTTAGAATGCCCTAGTCGGATTATTTGCAATTTAAATTTCTGAGACTTTTGAAGCCACATTGGCAACCCTTTGAGTTAGGGCTGGTCAGAAAACAGACACTATAAGAAAACAGACATTCTACTTTATTGATATATCTATCTATCTATCTATCTATCTATCTATCTATCTATCTATCTATCTATCTATCTAATATCAATAAAGATCCTCTCTCCTCCTCTATTCACATAAAAGAAGTTAGGGGCCTGGAGATTACCGAGTTATGTTCTGCAGCAGCAGCCCAGAACTAAAAAAGATAGATCTATAATTGCCTGTTATAACTTTGGCCTGAGGACTCTAGAAAAATAAAGAAATTCAACTTGATGGCTCATCATCATCATCATCATTTACTTCTATCTATTATCTATTTATTTCTAAGTCATATTAGTCTTTTTAATAACTTTCAGGACAATGTATTAACATTTTTACAAGATGTCTCTGCTAATCATCTTGTTCATCAGTCAGAAAGGAATAAGAGGAGTCAAGACAGTGTCACATCAGGTTTGAAATCTCTTATGTTATTGGATTGGTAAAGAAGAGGCATTATGTTCTCTAATGAACTGAGAAATTTTATGGGATACTTCATTTGCTCATCAATTTCTTCTACGATAGTATCTATGCTATTAGAGGCTTCCCTTAGTCCTATATAACTGGATTGCATATTACAGGTATTGTATTAATTGTTAAGCACTTTTCAGGAACTCTAATTGCACTGTTTGATGTTTTCTTTTGATAGCTCTATTCTATTTCCTACTGCTACAAGATAATGTGCTCATATTCTAATTGAATCTACTTTTATAATCTTGTGAATTTGTTAATTTTGATCCATGACCCAAGAGTGTTATTTTTAAAAAGATTGCTTATTGTTGCATGATTTGTTGAAGAGGTACAACTAGAAAAAACCCT
Organism: Ahaetulla prasina; assembly: GCF_028640845.1. Classification (NCBI taxonomy): domain Eukaryota; kingdom Metazoa; phylum Chordata; class Lepidosauria; order Squamata; family Colubridae; genus Ahaetulla; species Ahaetulla prasina. Next base: position 316,336,060 of record NC_080539.1, on the reverse strand, counting down.
GTGTCTTTGGTAAATTATACAGAATTTTAAAATATCTGTTACATGGGAAACATCTTCCATTTAATATGTTTAGAGGGAAGCAGATGGTATAACCATCTCCATTCCTTTATACCTGATGGAGCCAATTCTTACACATGACATGGCTATTGTTTCCATATTTCAAAAACAATACATATGTAGTACATATACTGATGACTATTGTTTGCCTGCTTTTCAATGGTTGACATAGTTTAGACATATCTAATTAAAATGATTTAAGAATCCATTTATTCATACATAGATTTAATGCTGTCCATTTAATAGTCTTAGAAGAACATTAATGTCAAACACTAAAATCTCTAAAACACTAAAGTGTAAAACAGTAAAATGCCTTGGTTGAAAAGTTCAGTTTTAAGATCCTTCCTAAATTATAGTAAGAAAGGGGCCAACCTCAACTCCAGCGGTATTTTTATCACACTACAAATCCCATCACTTATGCTGCTGATGTTATGCATATTTGTGGTAGAGCCTGCAAAAGGTTCCATATTAAATGTAAGCATGGTTTAAAAGAGCAGGTGATTCTATGAATAATTTGGGCTTAAGCTGGGAGCAAACTGAATTTGGGTCAGAAAGCAATTGGCAATCAATTTGGGGTTGGTATGACAGTTCCTAGAAGTGCCATTCACCCCTCATGCTGCTTTGGTCTAAGTCAGTGCAATTTCCAGACCATCCTCAAGGGCTACCCCACAAAGAATATGTGCAGTAATCCAACAGTGTGCTTCTATACCTCCAATTCCTTAGGAGTTGAACAAAGGTACCTCCCATTATTTCTAATAGTACATCTAGAAAGGTAAGAGCAGAACCACCAAACCACTGGAAAGCAATAGCAATAGCACTTAGATTATATACCGCTTCATAGTGCTTTAGAGCCAGGGTGGTGCTGTGGTTAGAATGCGGTACTGCATGCTAACTCACTGCCCACTGCCAGGAGTTTGTTCCTGACCGGCTCAAAATTGACTCAGCCTTCCATGGTTGGTAAAATGAGGAGCCAGTTTGTTGGGGGCAATATGCTGACTCTGTAAACTGCTTAGAGAGGTCTGTAAAACACTATGAACCGTATATAAGTCTAAGTGCTACTGCTATTTACATCCCTCTCATAGTGATTTACAAATGTCAGACCCAACAATCTGGGTCATCATTTTACCAACCTCAGAAGGATGGAAGGCTGAGTCAATCTTGAGCCTGTCAGAATTGAACTCCTGGCTGTGGGCAGTGTTAACCTGCATTCTAACCACTGTGCCAAGGCTCTTTTAATAATATGGGAAAACATAATATGGGAAAGCATACCCTAAACTTCAGATTATTCAAGCACATCATGATATCATGGTCAATAATATTAAAAGCTTCTGAGTGATCCAGCAATGGAAAATAAAGACAATCGGTGCTGTCTCCTGAATTTAAATCTAACCACATGATAGATTATATGGACCTCTGGGGATGCTTTCACTTTCTTTTACCAACATTTACCTCCTCCTTTCTTCTAAAATTCCAGTGCTATCAGCGGTTTTCTCTGTTGACTGACATGTGGAGAATAACCTCTACTCAGAAACTTTGTTCAGGAATTGTACTGCTGTCAAGGTATAGTCTCTACTTATTCCTGACAGAAGAAGCTGTTGGCCCATGCTATTCCTTTTAAATATAAGCAATTTAATTTAACTCAGCAGATGTCTTTTACCAGGACAAGGTTTGAAAGCTACGGATCATAAGAGTAAAGAGAGAATAGGAATCTGAATTTATTCCTCTTCTCTGCACATTTTTTTTTCGTACCTTTTGCTTGATAGGTGAACAGAATAATCATATTTAAAATACTGCATATGTGGTTATCCCACACATCTAGTTTTATCCCCAAGTAGCCTGTTTCATATAGGTCACATTCACATTTCACGTAACCAATGTTTTCTTGTATTGACAATGCACTGTGGGAAGCTTCAGTTTAATGCAATCTCTTTCCTATTCTTCTTGCTTAAAAATTGAGAAGGCTAACTGAAATTTCTCCTTACTACTTGGACAATGACTATAGTCTGCACAGTTCTGTAAAGCACTGTGAAGTGGTATATAAGTATAAGTGCTATTGCTATTGCACAACTCACAATGGCTAACAGTTAAGAATGGGAGTCAACAATAGCTCCTTTGAATGGAAAACTGATTAATTTTAAACCATGAACTGAAGCTTATCCCCAAGTAAAAGAGAGTATGTAAGCCAAGTTATTTCAATATATATATTAAATTATTACTAATTTTACTCTATGTTACAAATAGTCCTCGAGTTACAACCATTTGTTTAGTGACCATTTGAAGTTACAATGGCACAAAAAAAAATGACATAACCGTTTTCACACCACCATTTCAGCAGCCTTCCCATGGTCACGTGATCAAAATTTGGACACTTGGCAACTGGTGTGTATTTATGACAGTTGCACTGTCCTTGGGTCATGTGATCTTCATTTGTAATCTTCCCATCTGACTTCTGACAAGCAAAGTCAATGGGGGAACCCAGATTTGCTTAATGACTACATGATTCATTTAACAACTGCAACGATTCACTTAACAACTGTGGCAAGAAATGTCATAAAATGGGTCAAAATTCATTCAGAGTAACAACTGTACTCTGGGGACTAGCTATGGGTGTATTACTGGGACCCCTCACAACTGTCTTGCTTAGGAACAGAAAGTTTGTTCCCAATTGTGGTTGTAAGTTGAGGACTACCTATACTTGGATCACACAATAGTGAAAGAGGCAATCAAACTGCTCCCTCATAGTACTTATTATACAAATGTGTTTTAAAAAGTAATATATTGAAAATGTGAGAATTAACCATTCACAATTTTATTAATTAGAAACAGGCAACATTAGTTATTATTTCTTTCTTTGCTTATGTTTAAGAATCACTCCATTTTTTTCTTCACACTAAAAATTCCCAAAACACGGGCCGGGGGGGATAACTCCCAAGAGTCTTAAGAAATTTACCAAGGATTCACAAATATTTTGAAGAGAGGTTATCAGGCTTGCTCTGGCAAAGTAGGAATATTATCAAAACTTGCTCCCATTTTGCCTCAGATTAGCTGCATGTACCCTGGTGGCTTCTAGAAGCAAAACAAGAATAGTCAAAACTTGGTTGTTTTGTCTGTAAACACGTGGAAAGAGGGGAGGGGGGTAAAGGTAAATCTAAATTAAGGAAGTACAATGAAAGCTGTGTAACTTTCAGTAAGTGGTTGATTTATGTAATCCTAACCCTAATGAAATTGTTACTTTTTTCATGAGTTAGGCTACACAAATTCTTTTATCCTTATTATGGATATTATGGATCACTGTTTCATAATGCTTGAGAATCTGCCTTAGGTAAAATCTTGGCATACCAGTATTAAGAACTTTGCTATATTTATTATCTTAAAGTACAGAACATTTTCACTTCCTTCCTATTTTAAATGTTTATATGTAACTCACTAGTATCTCTTATACCGTGTTTCCCTGAAAATAAGACCCCATCTTACATTTTTTTGAACCTTGAAATAAGCGCTTGGCCTTATTGCCATGCACTCAAAAGTCCAATTGGGCTTATGTCTTATTTTGGGGAAAACAAGGTAGTACTTATTGTATAATCTTTAACAGAATTCACTTCTACTGTATTTATTTATTTATTTATTTTATTTTGTCATAACAATATATGTAGGTATCATACAAAAAGATTATATAATATATAAACACATATATGAGTAAATATAAGGAGGTATAAGCATATATGTATATAGGAAGAAGAAAAGAAAAACAATAGGACAGGAACGGTAGGCACTTTTGTGCGCTTATGCACGCCCCTTATGGTCCTCTTAGGAATGGGGTGAGGTCAATAGTAGAGAGTTTTTGGTTAAAGCTTTTAGGATTATGGGAAGAGACCACAGAGTCAGGTAAAGTATTCCAAGCACTGATGATTCTGTTACAGAAGTCATATTTTCTGCAATCTAGATTAAAGCGGTTGACATTAAGTTTAACCAATCTATTGGTTGCTCTACTATTATTGCAATTGAAGCTGAAGTAGTCTTTAACAGGAAGGACATTACAATAGATGATTCTGTGAGTTAAACTTAGGTCTTGTCGAAGGCGACGGAGTTCCAAGTTTTCTAAGCCTAGGATTTCAAGTCTGGTGGGATAAGGTATTTTGTTGTTTTCAGAGGACTGGAGAACTCTTCTTGTAAAATATTTCTGGACACGTTCAATTGTATTGATGTCAGAGATGTGGTGAGGGTTCCAAACAGGCGAGCTGTATTCTAGAATTGGTCTAGCAAATGTTTTATATGCTCTGGTTAGCAGTGTGGTGTTTTTGGAAAAGAAGCTACGCAAGATTAGGTTTACAACTCTTAGAGCTTTTTTTGCTATGTAGTGGCAGTGGGCTTTGGCACTTAGATCATTTGAGATGAAAACTCCAAGGTCTTTAACGGGATGGGGGTCATCTGTAAGGTAATGTCCATCTAGTATGTACTTAGTGTTTGGGTTCTTTTTTCCTATATGTAAGACTGAGCATTTGCTGGTTGAGATTTGGAGTTGCCAAGTTTTAGACCAAGTGGTTAGATGATCAAGGTCTTTTTGAATGATAGATGTATTGGCTGTGGTGTTAAATAGTTTGACATCGTCAGCAAAGAGAACACAATTACTTAAGATATGGTCACAAAGATCATTAATGTATAGTATGAAGAGTGTTGGGTCCAAGGACGCTGCCTTGAGGAACGCCACTCTTGACAGGAACAGGATTCAGAAGTAAATCTTGTGATTTGAGTTAGACTGCATTCCTGTATTTTCTGGGAGAATTTCCCAAAACTCTCATTGCAGAATGCACAGGAAAACACTTTGGTGCCTTCCAGATGTTTAGATTGTAACAATTATATGAGACAAACCTATACGACCAATGGTCGGAAACTATGTAAGTTGTCTCCAAAACTTCTAAACAAGCCTGACTATTCCTGATTTTGCAGGTCTCCTTCTCCCACCTGTACAGATGGAGAAACAGAGCTGGATGAGATCCATCCTCATAATCCTCCTGAGTGGACTGCATAAATCTCTGCTATCCTGCCATGTTCTGCTGTCAAAATGTTGACAACAGTTAATGACAAAAAGAAGGAGGGCTGGGGATGGTTTACAAGATGTGCAATGTGCCAAATTCAGAATGAAATGTAGAGCTGCTGAAAGGAAATCCTAGTTCAGATCCTTACTCAGCCACACATCTTACTCAATGACCTTTGTCTAGTCATAATCTTACCAGGACAGAGTTTCTCTGAGGACAAAAGTAAGGACTCAGAGGAGCATAAATTGCAATAAAGCAATAAATGGAATGTGGTTCTTTTTAAAAAAAAATCTTCTTGGCTGCAATCAAAAAGGCTATTTTTTAAAGATATAATATAAATACTATTTATGGTATTATTAAAAACTCAGGCTTCAGCTTTGTGGCAGTGAAATCAATGGAAGTTAAATGTGAATAAATGAGTGCAAGTTTATAGCTTAGGGGTACATTTTGGCACTCTAGAAGGATTGGCTCAATAGCCTCAAGTGCATTTTGTAAAAACAGCATTTATCCCAGTAACATATTCAGTCTACATAAAAAGAAACTTGAGGAGAAAACTGTTTTCTTTTGTGTGCACGAAGTGTTATTTTAACAACAAAATAGTGTAACAGAAAGTTGTATTATTTAACATAGCATTTGACTACTTGGAATACTGTCTGAACATGTCACTTTCCTGGGGCTTGTCATTATGACTGACACTTTTTGATATTGAGTAAGAAACAATATGGATATTTAATATTACAGAATTCACCTCAAGCAAAACGGAAACACTATTGTTATCAGGAGCCTGAAGTGCTAGGGTGATTTCACCTGTCTGTCATATTATGAAATGAACACATTAGGACAATCTTTAATGATTCCAACTACTTTGGCTTTTACAGATTTAAAAATTTCATGAAGCACAGTGACGTATCTTTTCTGTTTTTCCACTTGAATGTTGACTAAAAATCTGTTTTAGATCTGTTACACCACTCATAAATTTTTTAAAATATCCATCTGTGTATCTCTATTCTCCATAGTTCCACAATCTTTTGGCTAACTAACAGGCCCATATGTTGCCTTCAGATATTTCTAATCAATGTTCCCAATGTTTGCATTTTATTTTTTGCTTGTTTGCTTATTGTTTTTGAAGTAGTGGGGGGGGACGAAACCAGGAAAATCATAGGGCTAAATAAGCTATAAAGTGTATCCACCAACAGTTAGACTGTCTTTACTGCATCTGAAGACATTATGATTCTGCTGCGACAAACAACATTTGTCTTCATTTTGTCTGACTGTCCTCATGCGTTATTATTAGTGGCTGTCAGACTACAGCAGGAAAAAAATAGCATCACTTGACAAAGAAGTTGAATGCATAAATGCTATAACTACACATCTGAAGCTGAGGAAAGCATGTGTCTTAAGAGGAGAAATATTTAGGAAACCATCCTATTTATAAGAGAACTATAGAACAAAAATAATGATTAAGAGGATTCTTCTCAGTTGTTTGTACATCTCAATTTAGAATTAATGATTAATAAAAACATGTTCAGCATACTTCTTTGCAAATTCACTCAGATCTTATTATGAAGTGAACATACTTACGATTGCAAGCTTTAGAAAAAAATCTACTTGACACATGTGATTTTTTTCACGTCAACTCTGTTTAAAAGCAACTAAGTATTCATATGGAACAATCGCTTCCATTCATTGTATTTCTGATAGCCCTGATAAATACAAATATTACATGAAATACTCTGTTGGAATATTGAAAATGATTCAGGCCTTTTGTATTCATTACATCTTCCCTACTATCATTCTATATTACAACATTGCAGGATATTTATTTATCTATGTAAACAAACGAAAACATCACCATTGAAACTAAGGCTACCCAACCTTTTTGGCTGGAGGTCATATTTAAAGTTTTGAGAGCATGGTATGGACTGTTTTGTCAAAATAGCTACCATATGTGGAAGTGAGACTTATTACTCAAAAATGGTTGCTCACAGACGTTTGAGACAACACACAGATTAGGAAAACTGCCACCTGCTGGAAATCCATTTTCCATTTCTCCCTCCCTCCCTCCTTCCCTCCCTCTCTTTCTCCTTCTCTCTCCCTCCCTCCCTCTTGGGCAGCTAATACATTTTTCTGGAACTGCCCTTGGCATATCAAGATACTACTAAAACTTTGTTGTGCAGTATACTAGGATCCTATTGTATGTATGTATATATGTGTGCTTTTGTTTATATTTATATGTGCAAACGTATATATATGAAAGATGTTGATAGATGGGGCAAAGAAATAAGGCATAGGGAACAGTTAGATAAGAGAGGGCATACAGTAGTCCTTGATTTGGTAAGACCATACTGTATTTATAATACTGCATCCAGTTTGGGTCGCCATGATGTAAAAAAGATATTGGGATTCTAGAAAGAGTGCAGAGGTTGCTGGAATTGGGTATGTTTAGTTTAATGAAAAGAAGGACTAGGGGTGAGATGATAGCAGTGTTCCAATATCTAAGGTGCTGCCATAAAGAAGAAGGAGTCTACCTATTCTCCAAAGCACCTGAAGGAAGGACAAGAAGCAATGGATGAAAACTAATTAAGGAGAGAAGCAACCTAAAATTAAGGAGAAATTTCCTGACAGTTAGAACAATTAATGACTTGCCTCCAGAAGTTGTGGGTGCTCTAACACGGAAAGTTTTTAAGAAGAGGTTGGACAACCGTTTATCTGAAATGGTATAGAGTTTCCTGCCTGACCAGGGGGTGGGACTAGAAGACCTCCAAGATCCCTTCCAATTCTGTTATTCTGACTTACAGTCATTCATTTAGTGACTGTTTGAAGTTACAACAGCACTTTAAAAAGTGACTTAGTATCATTTTTCACACTTATGACTGTTGTAACATCCCCATGGTCAGGTGATCAAAATTCAGGCACTTGGCAACTGGCATGTTTTTATGATAGTTGTACTGTTCCAGGGCCATGTGACCCTCATCTATAACATTCCCAGTTAGCTTCCAATAAGCAAAGTTAATGGGGAAAGTCAGATTCACTGAAGAACTGCATGATTCATTTAACTGCAATCATTCGCTTAACTACGGTGGCAAAACAAAGGTTGCAAAATGGGGCAAAAATTCACTTAACAACTGCCTTCCTAGCAACAGAAATTTTGGGCTCAGCTGTGGTCAGGAAGTTGAGGACTACCTGTAGTCCACAGTTGCCATAATGTAAGGAGAAAGAAAGTCCAAACGCTACTTGCAAGATTCTGTTAATGTAGCCCTACAATAAAGCAGAATTAATTCATCTGATTCTGCTTCCTGCCTGGGAAGGCTGACAATATGCACATTATGTATATGTGAGTATGTATTTTTGTGTGCTGCATCTCCTCCAAAATCTGGAAGAGGCATTTTCTTCATTTTATCCTCCAAACAACAATCCTGTGATTGAGATGTTCTGTCTCAGTTAATTTCCGTGGCTGAGTGACCTGTTCCGGTATGTCTCACAATTGCTGTCCAATATCTTTACCAAACAGGCTGTAAAAAAAAAAAATTCCAATGAACAGGAAGTCTTTTGAGAAAGAGAAAAGTACAAAGCATCACAATGATAGAGTTTGTTGTTTCAAAGTTGGATAAGCAAGTACTGCACAGCAAGTAACTGGGGCCTTCAGAATAGCAATAGCAGTTACTTATATACTGCTTCATAGTGCTTTTACAGCCCTCTCTAAGCGGTAAGTAAGCATATTGCCCCCAACAATCTGGGTCCTCAGAATACATCTTTTCTGGAATTATACTGCAGCTACAGAGAATAGATACATAACCCTGGGAAAGAGAAAGCTGCTTTTAGGTGATCGTAACTGATACTAAGTGCTAAGAGCTGTGATGGTTCGATGGTTAGAATGCAATATTGCTGGCTAATTCTGCTGATTGCCAGCAGTTTGATTCTCACTGGCTCAAGGTTGACTCAGCCTTCCATCCTTTCGAGGTCGATAAAATGAGGACCTGGATTGTTGGGGCCAATCTGCTGACTCTGTAAACCATTTTACAGGGTAGGGGTGGGGGGGTGGCGGTTGTGATTAGAGAGAGCCTAGAGCCGAGGGAGACCACTGTACCTCAGATTGCCGGGTGCGAATCCCTCTTTGTGAGATGGGGTCATAGGTGCCAGATGGGTTTGCTGATCACGTACCTGGCCCCTTGCTACGTGACAACTGCCCTGCCCGAGCTCCTGGAGGTGCTGGCCGGGGTGGCAGTTGAGACCCCCAGACTTTTAGGGGACTTTAACTTGCCATCGTCCGGCTCCATCGACGGCAGCTCGGGAGTTCATGGCTTCCATGACGGCCTTGGACCTGACCCAAGTAGTTGATGGCCCTACTCACATTGGGGTGGCACTCTGGACCTGATTTTTGTCTCTGGTCAGTGGTTGAGAGATCTGGACTTAAAGGAAATAGTCACTGAACCTTTGTCATGGTCAGATCACTCTTCTTCGCCTGGACTTTCTGACCGCCATTCACCACCGCAGGGAGACGGAGCCGACACGCTGGTTCCGCCCCAGGCGCCTGATGGACCCGGAGGGGTTCCGGACGGAGCTTGGGCCATTTCCTGAGGGTCTGGCTCACGGCTCGGTTGAGGAACTTGTTGCGCCTGGGAGCGGGCAGCGCTGCGCCTCTGACATGTTGAGATTCTAGAAAGAGTGCAGAGGTTGCTGGAATTGGGTATGTTTAGTTTAATGAAAAGAAGGACTAGGGGTGAGATGATAGCAGTGTTCCAATATCTAAGGTGCTGCCATAAAGAAGAAGGAGTCTACCTATTCTCTAAAGCACCTGAAGGAAGGACAAGAAGCAATGGATGAAAACTAATTAAGGAGAGAAGCAACCTAAAATTAAGGAGAAATTTCCTGACAGTTAGAACAATTAATGACTTGCCTCCAGAAGTTGTGGGTGCTCTAACACGGAAAGTTTTTAAGAAGAGGTTGGATAACTGTTTATCTGAAATGGTATAGAGTTTCCTGCCTGACCAGGGGGTGGGACTAGAAGACCTCCAAGATCCCTTCCAATTCTGTTATTCTGACTTACAGTCATTCATTTAGTGACTGTTTGAAGTTACAACAGCACTTTAAAAAGTGACTTAGTATCATTTTTCACACTTATGACTGTTGTAACATCCCCATGGTCAGGTGATCAAAATTCAGGCACTTGGCAACTGGCATGTTTTTATGATAGTTGTACTGTTCCAGGGCCATGTGACCCTCATCTATAACATTCCCAGCCAGCTTCCAATAAGCAAAGTTAATGGGGAAAGTCAGTTTCACTGAAGAACTGCATGATTCATTTAACTGCAATCATTCGCTTAACTACGGTGGCAAAACAAAGGTTGCAAAATGGGGCAAAAATTCACTTAACAACTGCCTTCCTAGCAACAGAAATTTTGGGCTCAGCTGTGGTCAGGAAGTTGAGGACTACCTGTAGTCCACAGTTGCCATAATGTAAGGAGAAAGAAAGTCCAAACGCTACTTGCAAGATTCTGTTAATGTAGCCCTACAATAAAGCAGAATTAGCTCATCTGGTTCTGCTTCCTGCCTGGGAAGGCTGACAATATGCACATTATGTATATGTGAGTATGTATTTTTGTGTGCTGCATCTCCTCCAAAATCTGGAAGAGGCATTTTCTTCATTTTATCCTCCAAACAACAATCCTGTGATTGAGATGTTCTGTCTCAGTTAATTTCCGTGGCTAAGAGTGACCTGTTCCGGTATGTCTCACAACTGCTGTCCAATATCTTTACCAAACAGGCTGTAAAAAAAATAATCCAATGAACAGGAAGTCTTTTGAGAAAGAGAAAAGTACAAAGCATCACAATGATAGAGTTTGTTGTTTCAAAGTTGGATAAGCAAGTACTGCACAGCAAGTAACTGGGGCCTTCAGAATAGCAATAGCAGTTACTTATATACTGCTTCATAGTGCTTTTACAGCCCTCTCTAAGCGGTAAGTAAGCATATTGCCCCCAACAATCTGGGTCTTCAGAATACATCTTTTCTGGAATTATACTGCAGCTACAGAGAATAGATACATAACCCTGGGAAAGAGAAAGCTGCTTTTAGGTGATCGTGACTGATACTAAGTGCTAAGAGCTGTGATGGTTCGATGGTTAGAATGCAATATTGCTGGCTAATTCTGCTGATTGCCAGCAGTTTGATTCTCACTGGCTCAAGGTTGACTCAGCCTTCCATCCTTTCGAGGTCGATAAAATGAGGACCTGGATTGTTGGGGCCAATCTGCTGACTCTGTAAACCATTTTACAGGGTAGGGGTGGGGGGGTGGCGGTTGTGATTAGAGAGAGCCTAGAGCCGAGGGAGACCACTGTACCTCAGATTGCCGGGTGCGAATCCCTCTTTGTGAGATGGGGTCATAGGTGCCAGATGGGTTTGCTGATCACGTACCTGGCTCCTTGCTACGTGACAGCTGCCCTGCCCGAGCTCCTGGAGGTGCTGGCCGGGGTGGCAGTTGAGACCCCCAGACTTTTAGGGGACTTTAACTTGCCATCGTCCGGCTCGTCATCGACGGCAGCTCGGGAGTTCATGGCTTCCATGACGGCCTTGGACCTGACCCAAGTAGTTGATGGCCCTACTCACATTGGGGGTGGCACTCTGGACCTGATTTTTGTCTCTGGTCAGTGGTTGAGAGATCTGGACTTAAAGGAAATAGTCACTGAACCTTTGTCATGGTCAGATCACTCTCTTCTTCGCCTGGACTTTCTGACCGCCATTCACCACCGCAGGGAGACGGAGCCGACACGTTGGTTCCGTCCCAGGCGCCTGATGGACCCGGAGGGGTTCCGGACAGAGCTTGGGCCATTTCCTGAGAGTCTGGCTCACGGCTCGGTTGAGGAACTTGTTGCGGCCTGGGAACGGGCCTTTGCGGCCTCTGACCCGGCGCAGGTCCCAACCGGCTCCTTGGTTCTTCGAGGAGCTGAGAGGGATGAAGCGCCGGAGAAGACGCCTAGAGAGTTCCTGGAGGTCCAGCCGTTCAGAAGCTGATCGGACACTAGTGAAGTCCTATACTAGGGCTTACCTAGTGGCATTGAGGGAAGCGAGGCGTAGCTACGCCTCCTCCCTCATTGCGTCGGCAGATAACCGCCCAGCCGCCCTGTTTCGGGTGACCCGCTCCCTCCTACACCAGGGGGAGCGGGATGACCTATTGCAGGGACGTGCTGAGGAGTTTAACGGTTATCTATACGATAAAATCGTTCAGCTTCGGGATGGTTTGGACCAAGATTGCGGTGATACGGGTGAGACGGCTGAGGGTGGTCTTGGTGACATTTTATGGGATGAGTTTGACCCTGTCGCTCCCGAGGACATGGACAGGTTGTTGGGGAGGCTGAATGCCACCACATGTTTACTGGACCCGTGCCCCTCCTGGTTGGTGCTGGCCACGCAGGAGGTGACACGAGGCTGGCTCCAGGCGATTACGAGCGCTTCTTTGGTGGAGGGTGTCTTCCGCCGCCTTGAAAGAGGCGGTGGTGAGGCCCTCCTCAAGAAGCCTTCCTGACCCGCTGTTTTAGGTAATTATCGTCGTCTCCAACCCGCCGCGCGAAGGTTGTAGAGAGTATGGTGGCATATCAGTTTCCTTGCACCTGGATGAAACTGTCTATCTAGACCTGCTCCAGTCCGGTTTCCGGCCCGGTTACAGCACGGAGACGGCTTTGGTCGCTGGTGGATGATCTCTGAGGGCCAGGATAGGGGTTGTTCCTCTGCCCTGGTCCTATTAGACCTCTCAGCGGCTTTCGATACCATCGACCATGGTATCCTGCTGCGCGGTTGGAGGGATTGGGAGTGGGAGGCACCGTTTATCGGTGGTTCTCCTCCTATCTCTCCGACCGGTCGCAGTCGGTGTTGACAGGGGGCAGAGGTCGCCCCGAGGCGCCTCACTTGTGGGTGCCGCAGGGATCGATCCTCTCGCCTTCTGTTCAACATCTACATGAAGCCGCTGGGTGAGATCATCAGTGGGTTCGGTGTGAGGTACCAGCTGTACGCGGATGACACCCAGCTGTATTTTTCCACACCGGACCACCCCAACGGTTATCAAGTGCTGTCCCGGTGTCTGGAGGCCGACGGGTCTGGATGGGGAGAAACAGGCTCAAGCTCAATCCTCCAAGACAGAGTGGCTGTGGATGCCGCATCCCGGTACAGTCAGCTAAATCCGCGGCTGACCATCGGTGGCGAGTCATTGGCCCCAATGGAGAGGGTGCGCAACTTAGGCGTCCTCCTGGATGAACGGCTGTCTCTAGAAGATCATTTGACGGCCGTCTCCAGGAGAGCGTTCTACCAGGTTTGCCTGGTGCGCCAGTTGCGCCCCTTTCTGGACCGGGAGGCCCTATGCACAGTCACTCACGCTCTTGTGACGTCTCGCCTGGATTACTGCAACGCTCTCTACATGGGGCTTCCCTTGAAGGGCATCCGGAGGCTGCAGTTAGTCCAGAATGCGGCTGCACGGGTGATAGAGGGAGCCCCTCGTGGCTCCCACATAACACCCATCCTGCGCAGGCTGCACTGGCTACCTGTGGCCTTCCGGGTGCGCTTCAAGGTTTTGGTGACCACCTTTAAAGCGCTCCATGGCATAGGGCCGGGTTATCTACGGGACCGCCTACTGCGACCAGATACCTCTCACCGACCCATGCGTTCTCACAGAGAGGGACTCCTCAGGGTGCCGTCAGCTAGGCAGTGTCGTTTGGCGACGCCCAGGGGAAGGGCCTTCTCTGTGGGGGCTCCCACCCTCTGGAACGAACTCCCCCCAGGACTCCGTCAACTTCCTGACCTTCGAACCTTCCGTCGCGAGCTCAAGACACATTTATTCATCTGTGCAGGACTGGCTTAGATTTTAAATTTAGAGGGGTTTTAAATTGATTTTAATATTTATATTTTATATTTATATTTCTATTTTAATAATTGGCTAGAATAAGTTTTTTAAGGATTATTTTAATTTGTATATTGATGTTTTATATGCCTGTGAACCGCCCTGAGTCCTTTGGGAGATAGGGCGGTATATAAATTCGAATAATAAATAAATAAAAATAAATAAATTTAGAGAGGGCTGTAAAGTGCTGTGAAACGGTATATAAATCTAAGTGTTATTGCTACACCCACCCTCTCATGTAGTCCAGATTAAATCCAAAAAGCTGCACAACCCTAGTTCCCTTTTAGGGAAGATGACAGTAGGCATTTGGGGCATAGAAGCAAGCAGGCTTTGTTTTGTTCATTCAGGTCTGTAGATTTTTGACTTTTTGAGCAGCATTGCTCATATAGTTATTAGTTCTATATTAATTAGTTCATGAAAAAAATAGAGGCTGTAAATTCTTGAGAAAATATGGATTTGAGTTCTTTGCCCACTTTTCTCTCTACTGAGCCAAGTGTTGTCTCCAAAGGTTGGATATACGTTGGATATACAGTAAATGTAGTAGGCTTAGGGCTGTGCTGGATTTTCACAGCTCAAGATGACATTGGGAGGACATTGAAGCAGTCCTTTAAAAAGAAAAGAAAAGGCTTTTCTGCAAATCGTAATTTTTTCCTGTTGATGTGCAGCATTTTGCAGATGCATTCCTGTAAATGACATTTGCCGTTTCAGACAAGACAAATCTTTGAAACAATCCCAAAAGCTTGTCAAAATTGGGATATATGAAAATCTCCTGATGACTCATATGAAAGCAAGCTACAGTTTTCCCTGTCCTGGTGAAAAAAAGATATTTTACCAATTTTCTTGGCTTGTTTTCAGAATAAATACAGAAGTAATAAATCAGAACATTAGCAGAAGAACTTTGACATCTACCCTCCATCATATAGTTGGGCTAAAGCTATTTGAATGGATTCATTCTTCTTTAGGACTATTCCAGCTTATGATCCCTTGCTTATTACAATGTTCATTTCCAGGGTGAAGTTATTTTTATGGCCAGTATTTCCATAGCTGGTGCCCTCCAAATATGTTAGATTCCAACTCTGATTTAGTTCAGGGTTATGGAGTTGAAAACCAACACATCTGGAGGACATCAACTAGAGAAAGGCTAATTTACTTCTGGGTCCCTTACATGATGCTGTGGACACTTCTTTTTAAATCGAATAGGCTCCCTACCAAACTGACTTGTTATATTGTTTGAAGTATATATTCCAATTTTTAAAATATGGGAATAAGTTATCCTACAAATTAAAGGCAACCACCTTCACCAGTGACAGAAATTATATAAGAGAGGGTTGTTGCAATTAGTGCTTTGTTTGGAAGGATGCCCAATTTACTAGAATAAAAAGAAAAGTAAAGTGGAAAGGGACTAAACAAAAAATCCTGGAAGGGAACAAGGAGTCATCTCACCTTTTTCCCCCTTCCTGGTATAAAAGTGCTTTTAAATCCCTGTGGAATCTTCACTGCAGCCATTTTGTGAATAGGCAAGGCCCTTATTGTGACAGCTATTTTGTGAAACTGCCAATATATGCTCTCAAAATCTCAAATGTGTCCACTAGACTGAAAAGGTTGAAGACGTGTGACTACTTACTTAATTTATTCAAAAGGTTTACACCCTGCTTATTCTTGATTATCCACAGTGGGCAAGTTTAAAAAAGAAAAAGCAATGGGTAATGTCAGTCAGAAACAAATCTAGTACAAAAAGAATATAATACCACCCAATTAGTCATTGTATAAAATAATGGAAGTAGGAAAACAGATCACATTTTTAGATATCCAACTTCCTAGCTATAGCCTCAAATTTCATGTATTTCTAAACCATGAAGTCAAGGATTTTAGGCAAGACCACACAAATACAGGCTTGTACAGTGCCTCTTCCATATCCATTTATCATGTCCAATTGCTTCTGAAATAATCTAGACAGTATATTTTCCAGGCTTCCTCTTTTATGGTTGTGAATATGATATAAGCTGCATGGAATGTTATTTATTTAAAGAGTTTTATGGCTCAACAGAAATCTCACAGAACTGAGAGCAGACAGTACCTTTAGGATACAATTCTCTTTACTCTCTTAAATGCATCTAACAAGATACAAACATGACAATATCTTAGGGAACTTTCTATTGGCATCTATTTTAATTTTATTCCATTTGTAAAAATATCTGAAGATGTTAGTACAATTGTGCTGCTGATAAAGAGGCATCACTGGGTAGACACTTTCACCTATATTTCTTGGCACGGCCAAACTGTTTTGATTAATCTGCACCCAGTAGTTGAAATTCATGATTAATGGTTCACAACTAAAATAAGGTCACTTTAGTCTTGAATCAGGAATTTACAGATTAAGAAATTACAAATCTATTACTTGAAATAAAACTGCAGGAACTGCCAAGCTGAAAATATACAACTGAACTATTAAATGTTTTTTCCCTGTTGGTTTGATATTCCTACCATATAATTTCACCAAGCCTTTACACAATTGTTTGGCTAGAATGCATATAACTTTTTTTTGAATATGCAAAAAGGCACTGAAAATGTAAAGTGCACAGCATGGTATTCAATTTATGGGGGATTGCTCTGTTAGTTTGCTGAAGCTGTTTACCCTTTAAAAAAATGCTATGAGACTTACTGTGATATGGAACTCCCTGCTGGAAAAACATTCAGTTTAGAAGAAACCTGGAAGGAGATTACTGGGGAATCTATTCCTAGTTGAGGTCAAATTCCTTCACTGGATGGGAGAAGGATCAGATCTCCTGATTTCATAACCATAAGAACAATATTGGTCCCCAAAAACTACACTGTTTTTGTTACCTCCTGTATATGCAAATGTAGAGATGCTGCCCATGATTTAGCTCTGTCATCTGCAAAGTAACATTAAATAGGAATTTTGATTTCAGAAATGTTCTTACATTCCTTTCCCCTTTCAAGTACCTTTTAAAAAGGATATATTTATGGGTCACCACTATAACAGTAATGGAATTGTATGTTTAGTTATATAATATAATTAAAAACTATAAACTGCTCAGAGTCATTACCAGGAACAGGAACGTAGGAACAGTGAAATGGACAACATATAAATTTAATAATAATAATAATAAAGAAAATAAACGTGTCAAATGTTTGAAAAACTCATATTAAACTGGCATGATGTATGGGACTGTAGGGAAGTGGAACTGAAAAAACTCATTTATTTAACAGAAAAATCCATGTCCCTTTACTTTGGCTACTGTTTCTCAAAACAATAAATGATTAAAACTACAACTGAAACAGCCAGCAAGACAACTTACATGCTGTGTGCTGTGAGTTGCCTTTTCCCTGATGAAAGATTCTCTGACTCAGTAGAGATTCCATAAGCAAAGTAGAAGAAAAGGTTTTTTTAAGAAATTCCCCGGATTCCACATCCTCTGCAATACCTATTTTTGGAGAGTTGTTTGTCTTGGGGGGGGGGGGGGAAACTTCAGGAGAAAAAAAAATGTTATCAAGTACCATGCAGCAAGTAAAGGAACAAGAATTATACCAATTATATCAATATTACAAAAATTTGTAATATTAATCTTAGGGTAAATGCAGATTCTTGGAAACTGCAAGAAAAATCCCAGCCATTATTTATGGTGAATTCATTAAGATGGAGTCTATTTTAATGATTTGCTTCTATCTTTTGACTCTCCCTTCCCTTACTTTCCTAGTCTCCCCACAATCTCACACATCTGCTGTACTTCAGTGATAGAAAGCTTACCAAATTAAAGAGATTTCTATTCATATTTTCACAATAGCCAGAAGAGGCCCTGTATGGTGACAAAAAACAAAATACTGCTTCCTCCCACTGGACTTCTTTCAGAGCAGACTTGACTGCAGTTAAAGGGCAATTATGCTCTTGAGAACTTGTTGGAGAATTTCTCCATTCCCTGTAGAAATGCAGAGAAAGTATCCATTATTCATTCAA
Organism: Ahaetulla prasina; assembly: GCF_028640845.1. NCBI lineage: Eukaryota > Metazoa > Chordata > Lepidosauria > Squamata > Colubridae > Ahaetulla > Ahaetulla prasina. The sequence continues at coordinate 316,318,106 of NC_080539.1, read as the reverse complement.
TTTCTCTATTCCCAAAGTTGATAAAGGTGAAAGACCACTTGGGCCCAGTATGAGAAGTCCTCAACTATTACATTCATATAGCCCTGAGTTTAGTACTCTATTGAGAGAAATGAAGGGCAGATTCAGTTGTATTTCCTCCAAGTTAATCTGTTGCAAAAAACAAAAAGATATGAAGACTAGAAAACTGATTGTCTTTTAAGGCTGTTATGTTATAACTAATGAAATTCCCTTTAAAATATATTTTGGAATTAGTTTCTCATACTAATTACTATTCCATTTGGTTAGTTAATATTTCATTGGGATAAAAATGGTTACTTCTTGTATAAGACAAATATAAAACAATAGCATCCAATAATACATTTCCTGGTCAATGGTGCAGTATAATTAACCCATAAAGGGCCTAGAAAATATATTTAAGTTATGTTATATTTTGGACTTTTTTATTCTATTTTTTCCTGCAGCAGATGTCTTAAATGATTTTAATTTTGTTTCTGTGGAACCACTTTTATAGCCTAAAGACAACATTAAAAAAATACTATGCATAAAAATGCACATATTTCTAAATAAATGGTTTTTTTATTATAAATTGCTCAATATTTTCCTTCTTTCTCATTCAATTAAGATTTATACCCATATTCAGAGAGGAGGTGTGGCCAGCGTCACGGGCGACACAGTCACAATCCCCGATGTCTCTGGGGTTTGCGCCGATATCCCCCCGACTTGGGGGTCTGTCCAATTTTAGGACTGGACCACAGCTGTCCTGAAGGGGCAGCGAAGATGGGGGAGTCGCCGGAGTGAACGGGGAGACTGCAAACTCCCTGCAGCTCCGATTTTTCCCCCCTGACCCAGCAGGGTGGAATGCAGCAGTCATTGTCCATCATGGCAGCTGCAACAAAGCCGTGGCGGTCACAGGATCGAGCAGGAGGAAGAAGCACTAAGGAACAAATTGTTGAAGTCGGGTGAGTCATGATCTCATGAAGAAACTGCATTTTAAAATAGGCACAGGCCTTGGGGAAAACTTTTAGACTGAATAAGAATAATTGAGTAAGAAGTGAAAGTGGAAGGAACTAATTTAAAGAATACACATTCTGGAAGTGAATCAGCATTGATGGGGCTTGGAATGGAAGTAGAGACCTATTCAAATAAGGAAAGGAAAAAATAAATTTTTTAATCAAGCAATGATTTTGAGATTTTTGGAAGTTCTAATGGACTATATAGGAAATAAAAGAAACAAGAGAAAAGAGTTAAAGAAATTATTGAATTGATTTTAAGTGAATATCCTAAATCCCTCTACTCTAAATTTATGGAACATTAAAGAAATTTGTAGGAGACAAGAATTTGACAAATAAGCTGAGAAATATAAAATGGATACAGTGCTAAATTGAGATTGTAATTTAAAAGAGGATAATTAAAGATAGAAGGAAAATGAAAGAAAAATTGTTTCTCCAGATTTAAAATATTTACAACTTGATTCCACAATAAAGTTAAGGAAAAATCTTGGAAAATTGACCTCCATGTATTAAAGCATCTGAGAATAAAGGAACTTTGTCACCAAAATGGCTACTTATTATTTGCGATTTACAACTGTTTCAAAAGGAGACATCTAGAGGCAGAGGAAGACAGCAAGAGTCGAATAGTTTTCTAATGACTATTTCTATGAGGATTGGTGTTGCTGGGACTTCACAACAGTATTGGAAGAGAACTATAGATGGCTTGTCTTTGGATTATAGAATTAAGTGGTGAATTTGTTATTAAGCGAATCCAAAGGACGATGCAAGAATCGAATAGCGGACTATTCCCATGGAGAAAGCTCTGTTGATGAGCTCTATCATGTCAACAGTTGTGTAGTGTACTTACTAAAGAAGAGGACTAAGATCAGGAGGGTCCAGTTTATAGCCTTTCCTTAGGTTAAAAAAAAAGCTAGCTAGGTGATCTTGGGGTATTCATATCCACTCAGCCTTAATCACCATTAGTCTCTGTGACAAACCAGCTGGAAAACAAAAATACATCCAGTACTCCCATTTCCTTCACACAGTGAATCAACCTTTGCTTTCCTGAATAAAACACAAAAAAACAACTCAAAACATGTAGGCCAGAAGGATGAATCACAGCCCTTTCTTCTTTCTGGCTGAATTAGTTGTTTTCAAATCCTAGATTCAAACAGGAAGGGGAAAAGAGCAAGGTTTTGGAAAAACAAAACCAATTTTTTCTCAATCCCTGCCTTTTCTTTTAAAAAGACTTGTCTTGCTGTGTGTCCAGAAAAATTGCCTGAAAAATGTAACTGGAAGAAAGATTAGGGGCATATGTGAGAAAGATCAGAGAAATTTAGTACTTCTTTTGAAAAGGGCAGTGGCAGAATACAGGAGCGCAAGGGCATTTAGCGAAGTCCATGGTTTATGAAAAGGAAAAAAAAATCTGCATTATTTTAATGACTGCTGTAACTACTTGTTTCATCTGCCTATACATAGTACTGTAAGTAACCATCTTTTTTCCTACCATTAACAAAGCTTATATTAAAAAATATACTCTACTTTTCTCTGCAATTCCTGAAAAATGCAGATGGGCTGGGTTTTTTTTCCCCTTTGGCAGATGCCTTGAAGAAAAGAGGTTAAGAGGTGACACTAAAGGTAAAGGTAAAGGTTCCCCTCGTATATATGTGCTAGTCGTTGCCAACTCTAGGGGGCGGTGCTCATCTCCGTTTCAAAGCCGAAGAGCCAGTGCTGTCCGAAGACGTCTCCGTGGTCATGTGGTGACACTAAAAGGTGACACTAAAAGGCCCAATTTTCATTTTTCATCGTTATTATAACCATCCCTGTTCTCGGGATACAAAGTCTCTGGTTGTGATATGCCCAACCTCTCTCACAGAATAAAAGAGGGAGTGGTATTGGAGGGCTTGTGACCCAAAGGAATGAGACCTCCCTATTTTGACACCTGATGTTGGCATAGTCACCCAGTCCATCTTTTGTGGTTACTCTGCAGGAGCATAAGGAAAAAATAGAGAGTAAACATGGCAAGAAGATCAGGAAGAAAAAAGAAGATTGGTAACTGAAAGAAAGTGTTAAGAACAGCCATCTCCCAGGGACTTTTCCCTGAGGTGTATATATTTTCTGCCATTTATCACTTTTTCTTTTCATCCATCTTTCTCTCTTCAGATAAGATATCTTCCTCTCTCTCTACTCCTTTGTCATGAAAATACATTAACTTTTAGGATATTTGATTTAAAAAAAATCATGATTCAATTGTTGGAGAAGAACCAAGTTACTTACACTTGTAATAGCTTCTATAAAACAGTCCAGGAACTGACAGTTGCACCCAGTTAGAAGGTATTTTTTGTGAATGAAAAATATGACCTTTCCAATTTTCTTCCCCAAGAATGCAAGAAGCCCAAATACTTTTTTCCCCATCCTCCTGATTTTCAGGAAACCCAAGGCCAGTACTTAGCTTTCTGATTCCCCCTTTGTCCCTTACCAGAAGGAGTTCCAAGTAGGTGTCAAAAGGGTTGGCTATAATGGTAAGTGCTCTAAAACTTCACAAACATTTTTCTTGATTTCCAGTCAGTGCCAAGTGGGAAACAGAAGCGGTTGCCTTTGAACAGACATTGCCCAGTCTCTTTACAAGCAAGCAGCTGGGAACTTTGATATCTCACCCGCATGAATCAGAGAACACAGCAAGAACTAAATGTTAAAACACTTATAATGGATTGAACCCATTTACCCTACTTTCACCCAAAGCAACCTACAATCATCATCATTCTTATTTAGAAGAGAAAAAGAAAGAGAAAAAGAAGATATTTGCTTTTTGCTGTCTTGCTCCATCCAACCAATGTAAATGTTCCTTGATGCCCACTTGTATATTCCCACTTGGAATATTCTTGACAATTTTTATTAGGTTTGTCGTCTACCTGTTAAACATTTTTAAATATCTTGCTGGAGAGGTGAATCAATTAATTTGAAATGCATGTTAGTCTTATCTAATACAACTCTTAATTGAGGGCCCTTTGTGTTCATAGCCAACTTCAGTAATAATATATTTCCATTTACAATTTAAGACAGCATCAGTCTTTAATATTCTAATAAATAAATGGTTTGACAATTGGGAGCTAATTGTCACAGTAGGGCAGCTTTGAAGTCTAGTAATCAGGCTGGTGGTTTTTTTTTTACAAATCATATTCATACTGTAGCAAAATAATCACCTTAGGAGCCATTTCAAATAAATATTCTTTTAAAAAACACACAAATGTATTCACTCATACAAAACCAATATTCATACTATTAAACCACAATAAAGTATGAACACTGAATTCTAACCTCTTTATCTGGAAAATAATAATACTACAAGAACATTAATAGGTTACATCAATGGAAATGTCTTCTTGAAATTGAATGAAGTCAGCTGGCTTCGTTTTCAGTGCAAAATTTACAAAAATCAGAATATTTAAAAAAAGGATACATTTATAGAATCCAGCCACAGTACAATCCATTCTAAGTACAGTAGTGGCCAAAACTGTGGAAGCCTTTTGGGAAAAGTGTATTTTTGAGGTTTGATGGCTAATAACACCACTTTTTTTTTGGCGTTCCAAGATAATCATATTCCACTGCCGGAATGGCCTGGGAATAGCCCAGACCTTAGCCCAATTGAAAATCTATGGAGCTGATGAAAGAAACTTGTTAGTCAGAAGTGACCCAGCAATAAAACCCAGTTAATAGAAGCAATTGTTCAATCTTGGTTTCACATTATAACAGCTGCAGAACTAAAAGACTTGGTTCACTCCATGGGAAGATGTTGTAAGGCTGTAATTTATGCTAAAGGTTACCCAACTAAGTATTAACTGATGTGACAATATTTGTATATCTCATTTTTTCTATGGTGATAATTTTTATACATCTCATTTTTTCTATGTGTTTCACTTTTCTTCTTTATACTGTAACTGCTATTCTAATAGCAAATCCTTCATAAAAGTTATTGCATTACATTCTTGATTAAATTATCTTTCCATTGATATGTAATTTTGTGGTACTCCCCCCCCCCAAAAAAAGTGGCGTTATTAGCTAGTTTTTAAAAAAACACTATTCCCAAAAGGTTTCCACAATTTTGGCTACTACTGTAATTGTATACCCTACATAAATGTCTATGGAGATGCTCAATCATCCAGGTCATGCTTGCTCATTGAGAAGTTGGAGCTGTGCTATTTTACTTATCATGACTTTACCCCAGTTGCTCCTATCCTGCATAACATCTAAGTAATTTTAGCCTATGTTTACCAAATTTGTGCCTCTTGAAAGCACATCTGGCCACTCATAGCTCAGCCTGAGACAGCTATTAGCTGACTACAGCTCCAGAATCCAGTCTACTTGAAAATTTCCACCAATCAGTGCTCCCCCACCAGACATGTTTTTCTGAGAATTTACTGTTTTCTCCCACTATCTCAAGATCTCTATGAATCTGTAACCAGCAAAAGAGAAACAACATATAAAGAATGGCATTGATCTGTACTCACTTCTATCATACACAATCCATGAATCTGTTCCCATGTATTTATGCCCATTTAACAATAACAACAACAACAGAGTTGGAAGGGGCCTTGGAGGCCTTCTAGTCCAACCCCCTGCCCAGGCAGGAAACCCTACACCATCTCAGACAGATGGTTATCCAACATTTTCTTAAGAATTTCCAATGTTGGAGCATTCACAACTTCTTCAGGCAAGTCGTTCCACTTATTAATTGTTCTGTCAGGAAATTTCTCCTTAGTTCTAAGTTGCTTCTTTCCTTGATCAGTTCCCAACCATTGCTTCTTGTTCTACCCTCAGGTGCTTTGGAGAACAGCCCGACTCCCTCTTCTTTGTGGCAACCCCTGAGATATTGGAACACTGCTATCATGTCTCCCCTAGTCCTTCTTTTTACCCAGTTCCTGCAACCATTCTTCATATGTTTTAGTCTCCAGTCCCCTAATCATCTTTGTTGCTCTTCTCTGCACTCTTTCTAGAGTCTCAGCATCTTTTTTACATCGCGGCGACCAAAACTGAATGCAGTATTCCAAGTGTGGCCTTACCAAGGCATTATAAAGTGGCACTAACCCTTCACGTGATCTTGATTCTATCCCTCTGTTTATGCAGCCCAGAACTGTGTTGGCTTTTTTAGCAGCTGCTGCACACTGCTGGCTCATATCTAAATGGTTGTCCACTAGGACTCCAAGATCCCTCTCACAGGTACTACTATTGAGCAAGGTACCACATATCCGGTACCTGTGCATTTTGTTTTTTTGGCCTAAATGTAGAACCTTACTTTTTTCACTGTTGTACCTCGCTCGCTCCCCCCGCCGCAGCCGGGCCCCTCTTATCTCCTACCAGACACTGATAGTACAGAAGAATGTCCTGACATGCCTCCAGCCTCCAGCCCTGGCACCATGCCCGGACAAACCGAACAAACAAACCTCCCTCCAATAGCATGTGCGCCTGAAGCCAGCCACGAGCTGGGATTACCAACAGCTGGAGACGAAACGATGCAATGGATAGATCCACGCTTCCGGAGAATGGAGAGGCGACATCAGTAAAAGGAAGGGAGGGGCAGGCCTGGATAAGTGCTGAGTCATGGAGCCACACCCCATGGCCTATATAAAGGATCTGCTTTCTGGCATTCTCTGAGTCAGGCAAAGTCTAATCTGGATTGCTGAAGTCACACCTTGGATTCCTGCCTGCCCTGAGGACTCTGATAGGACTTTGGCAGAGCTGCAGAGGCACGCTTGATATGGACTTCCCCGACTCGGCCGTCAGAGGAGGAGTGGGACACGACAACCGTTGAATTTCATTTTGTTAGATAGTGCCCAATGTTCAAGTCTGTCAAGATCCTTCTTTAACTTGAGCCTATCTTTTGGAGTGTTGGCTATTCCTGCCAGCTCGGTGTCATCTGCAAATTTGATGAGTTCCCCATCTATCCCCTTGTCCAAGTCATTGATGAAGATGTTGAAGAGTACTGGGCCTACAACAGAGCCTTGGGGTACTCCACTGCATACTTCCCTCCATGTGGATGTAGTTCCATTGAGAACTACACGTTGAGTGTGGTTGGTCAGCCAGTTACGAATCCATCTGGTGGTGGTGCTGTCTAACCCACATTTTTCTACTTTATCTAGTAGTAGGTTAGTAGTTAGTAGTTAGTAATTAGTAGTAGGTTATTTGACTGTTGGTTGGAAAGCACTGAGCGATAACTAGCTATATGGTCAGACACAACGGGAAGACTATTTGGTGGATGAATTAATGCTGATAAGCAAAATGCAGCTTCTTCCTGTCATGGTAGCAGATCAGCATTACTGGCAAAGTATATTTTTTCCTATAAATTTTCTGAATACAAATGCCACATAGTGGCTGGCTTTCCATAATATCTTAACGGCATTTGAGACCATGTCACTGGACTTGGTTGGAAGAAACATGACCTGGCAGATGGAGGTGCTAGACTTTGTAAGAATATGTGATCCCCCATTGCAGAATAGAAACAAAAAGGACTTTCAAAAGCTTCAGAGAGAGAGAGCATTGTACTGTAATGCCCTTAAACAAATATTTGATACTTCGAATAACATGCACAATTCTGAACAGCACATTTGAAAAAGGACAGAGCTGAAAATCAAATCAGCAGTGGCTCAAATGCCTTCTTTATGAATAATCGCTAGAATGTTTAGTAACTTTTAAAATAGGTAACAAAAGGGAGATGAGGTTTATAAAATCATGTACAGCAAAAGAGGACAATTCTAAAACTGAGCTCATCTAATTAAATTGATGGGAAGGAGATCTAAAAGAGAAAAAGGAAGTTCTTTCCACACAGCACCACAAAATATGATATTATCCAAGTAGCGACTCTCTTAGATGGCTCAAAAGTGGTTGGATAAATTCATGGAAGAGAGGTCTGTGAAAGGTTGGTTGTCTAAATATTTAATATTATCTTTGTGTTTCAAGAGTGTACATGCAGATACCAGATGGATACGTCTGCTTGTGAGCACTCCAGAGGGATCTTTGGAGTTTGCTCCTATGAAAAACAGAGTGCTAAAAAGGTCTTGTCCTGATTCAGCACTGCTATTCTTGTGTTCTTAAGAGTACCATTTAAGTTTTTACAGCACATTTCCTCTGCTTTATAGACAACAAGGTACAATTTCTCTGTGTGCATGTACGATGGAGGTGTAAAAGCAGAATATTCTCTATGTTCTCCCTCAGACATGAAGATACTAGAATGCTTTGGTCAATTAACATCCTAGGAACTAAGATGTTTCATATGTTCATAAATCTGAGTTCAGATTTCTAATCTACTGAAGTCCGTAATTCAACTATAGATACGATTTTCTTCTTTTTTTTTTAAAAAAAAGTTTTTTTTATTTTTGTTTTTTTTAAAAAACAAACCACATACAAGTCTTTTTGAGCAAAATATCAGTCAGGTACATAATTAAACACATTTCAAATTTCACCCCCTCATTGTATTGTTTATCCAGTATTTTTCCCTTCTCCTCTTAAAATTTTATTATTTGCACATTTCTATCAAAACATCTGTTCCACCCATCTATCCTGGGATTGATGTTAAATCAAGTCAAGTTCCCATATTTTTGCCCCCCTTCTTGCCCCCCCTTCATTAAATAAAATACAACCATAATTATCTCTAATTTTATCAAAGACAGACCAGTAACTAAAAAAGAAAATAAGAACAAGGTAATATCTATATAAATCTCTCAGATACGATTTTCTTCTGAATCATATTATTTTATGATGAAACTTAAAAACTGCAGTTTTACTGGTGGGCAGGAATTAGATTAAATTTATTAAGTGGATATTTCATCTCAATATTATCTGCCTTGCAACATTTTGAAGAATCTGCTGTATTTTACATTGGCTTCCTGCAGTAGTTTTCTTAGAGTCACGGTCCTTTTCAACATTACTGTATTAGCCCTCATTGCTCCATTTGTCAGATGCCCAGAACCACAAACCCATGTCGTTCTGTTTCATCAATAAACCATCTTTTCAATCAGCCTCCATGTTTCCAGTGTTTTTCTTCCAGCTTGGAATTGAACCAGATGGGTTTGTGATTCTGGGCAGCTGACAAAATGGAGTTGAGAGTGGGGGCATTACATCTTCTTTGGGCTTTGCACTTTAACTTCCTGTTCCTGTGCAAGAACATGTATTCTATTGGCTGTTGTCAGATTCCTACTTCACTGCAGGGAGTTTCAAAATATCCTGTCTTGAATGGATTACCAAATCTGCATTTCTAAATGCTGCCTCCTCCGTATCTGCTGGTGCTATTAAAGACTGAGTCTGTTTCCTGCCTATAAAAAAACATGTTTCTCCATTTCTCATTTAGGGAAATACCATATTCTGCCTTTTTAATATTCCTCAAAATATTTCATTCTTCTAGGAGGGGAGGGGATTCCCCAGTATATCTTATTTAATTGTTTAGTAATGAAATGTATATAGCCATCCATCTCACAGAAAGTGACTCTGGGCACAACAAATGAGTAAATACCACAGATATGAAAATCACATTAACAGTAAATATTATAAAAATATGAACTCTAGACAAAGAGGGATTAAGAAGGTTGTCAATGGAGCCATCTAAGCATGTCTCTGGTTCCCTGGGAGTCCCAGACCTGATTACATAACCAGGTCTTGAGGGCCTTCTGGAATGTCAAAAGGAATGGAGTTAATCTGTTTGAGGGAAACAAATGTTCCATAAGGGTCATCCATGGCAGATTAGGCACATTTTCTGGGACCCACCAAATATAGATCTGTAGCTAACAGTATCTGAAGCATGCCTTGTCTGGCAAATCTAATGGGTAAGTTGCTGTAACCAGGAAGAGCAGGTTCCTCAGATAGCCTAGTCCCATGTCATCTTTGATATGGAAACTAGTCTTTGCTAATCAGAAAAGGTAGTGAGTTGGTGAAAAAGTCTTTGTCTGTATAGAATTTCAGTTTATTCCAGTATACCATAGGACCAAGAGGGCCCATCAGCAGTACTTACTTCTACATTTTGCACATGTTCTGAACAGAAATATTAAGCTACACTATCGTGAGTAAGGCAATAATACTAGAACTTCAGGAAAGTAGGATACATTTTTAAAGTAAAATTAGGAAGAAGAAGGACAAAGATCAAAAAGCAAGAAAAAGATGGCCTAGAAAGAATCAGCTTGACCCCAATGAATGGGTTTCCTAGGATTGTCATGGCAGTGGTTAAAAAGAAATGAAATGAAAGCAGAGTTACACTTTAACATACACAATATTTTGAGTTTCTCTGGAAAATTCTATAGTTTTCTAGTGAAATTTTTGCATAAAGATGAAACCCATATTTGCAATGTTCAGAGATGAATGAAAAACTGCTTTTTACAAAATACTACACTGAGATACAAAATATAACTTAAAAAGGTTAAGAGTTTGTATTCTGACAATGTAAAAGTAATAACGTATCTGCAAAATACTGTACGTTAATTGATGCTAAAACCAAAAATTGTAATTGTTCTACCTACGGAAACAAAGAAGGCTACAGGAATATTGCTTCCAGCAACAAATCTCAAACTTATTTGGGTATAAAAATAGTCCTTATTCAGCAGCTGACTTTTTAGCTACTGTTCAGTTATAATGGTGCTGAAAAAATAAATCTGCAAGCAGTTGTCACGTTCTTCTTCTAGGACAATGTTGGCGAACCTTTTTGGCACCGAATGCCAAAATGGGAGCACACATGCACCAGAAACCACACTCCGGGCGGCTGCTCTTCCAGTTTCCGACGCTCCCACATGCATGTAGACCAGCTGGCCGGCGCACCGGAACACCTGGAAGAGCAATGGGCCACTTCCGGCATGCATGCCATAGGTTCACCATCACAGTTCTAGGAGATGTAACATTTTCATATTAATGAGTAACATTTTCATATTAATGAAATTACTTCAAGTCAGTATGTATGTTCATTTTGACCTTAGATTACTTTATCCAGTATGAACTTGTTCCAGATTGTGAGAAAAACATTTCGAACTATTTATTACTAACTGGAAGCTCTTGAAGATTTTTCCATTCTAGGAATTAAAATCCACATTTCTTGAGGGCACTGAGGTAGGGACAGGGCCTTAAATATACACAAATACAGGAATCATTAGAAGTCTTGTTTTGTGCCAAAATTGTTCCTCAAAACTCTCAATCTAATTTTATCCCTTTTCTGTGTGTATGCTTGGATCTCTACGTGTCTATGTAGGCAGGACTAAGGCATAACCCCCAGCATAAGCTGAATCTTCAAATTCTCTGTCATATTCTTCCTTATCATAATTCTTTCCTCAATTCTCTTAAATTCCCAGGTGGCCTCTTTAAACATCTCTTGTTCAAACTGACAGACCAACCATATTTGTTTAACTGCTGAGTTCTGAAACTATGGGGAACTTTACATGCTTAGCTTTCTATTCAATAACTGATTTAAACTGGCTTACATTTAACTGACTGCTTCATTTTAATCTTTGCTTTGTATGAGATAATTAATGCCTTAATAGAATCTGTTAGCTAATTTCTCTGGAAAGAAAGAATTTGAATACTTCGATTCTACAGTGTTTCTGTGAGTGTATATAATAAACTACTTATTCCATTTTGAAGAGACTATATGCAGGGTTACTAGATAAAGTTCATCAAGTTGATATTGCCAAAGTCAGATCTTTTACCTATGTGTGTAGAACATGGCTGAACACTTAGTTACACTTCTGGAGCATATATGATAACAGGTGATTCCTTTGCTTTCCTTTGTTCCTAAATTATAGGTTACTTTATAATCCTGGCTTTTGATTCATCCTTTAGCTCTTAACAAGAAACATGTTTCAAATAGCAAGCATAGAGTGTAAGAGTTAGGAGAGATAGAACAGAATAGATCTGGAAGGGACCTTGAAGGTCTTCTAGTCCACTTCTGCTCAAGCAGGACACCTTATACCATTTCAGACAAGTGGATGGCCAGCCTCTTCTTAAAGATCTCCAGTGGTGGAACATCACAACTTCTGAATGCAAGCTGTTCCACTGGTTAATTGTTCTCACTGTTATGAATCTCCTTAATTCCAGGTTGCTTTTTTCCTTGATTCGCTTCCATCCATTGTTTCTTATCTTGCCTTCTGCTGCTTTGGAAAATACCAGAAGGAAGGACAAGACACCATGGATGGCAACAAGCTCTAAAGGATCTCTAAAACCTCGTATTACACCTTGCTTGGAAATTATTACCGTCACACTGATGTAAGAATATACAGTTCATGAAGCTGTTCAAAATATGCATACACAAACTCATTATTATTTCACAATGTAGTCCAAAAATACAAAGAGGGTGAGGAAGATATGTCTGTCCCAGATTTGAGATCTATCTCAAAATGAATGCAAGCATAGTGAACGGAGGAACAGTTATTTCTTAACCCCTTTGTGCTCTTTTAAACAAAATGTTCATCTTATTCTACAGCCAATTAAAGTAGCCTATCATATGACAGAAGCATCAAAAGTTTCACAAAATAGATTTTTTAAAAATTGTTTTCAAAATGATGTGCTTGAGAATAATCCACATTATAAATATGATTTCTACCAGATGGTTCTGAACAAAATGCAGAAAACATTTTCCTTAAAAAAATCATAAATGCATAGGAAGTTTAGCCCTAGACTCCACTGCTCTTAGTTATTATTGACTTCCATTGGGAAAAACGTGTGCTCTCTCTTTTACCTCTTGAATATTAGTATTCTTTCTATTGGTTATATTTCAAACCATCATTAAAAAAATGCCCAGAGGACTGCTATGTAACTGGTATAGACAATAAATAAAAGATATTATGAAATAAAATGCAGCAAAATCAATGATTAAAATAATATTCTCAAATGAAAGCATTTTTAAAAGCTTGGAATACATAAACATGATAATACACAGAGAATGAAATTATTCTATATATTAATAGAAGATCATCCTCTGCACTATGAACTTGCTAATCATTTAGACTTTTGCTGCTGAATTTCTGGAGTAAACAATGACATTAGGTAGTCATTGTCTATAAAAAGTATATATAGCATGTCCCATTGGTGAAGCCATTTTTAAATTCTAATATAATTTCAAGGTTATTATCTATTTCAGAACAACATAGAGGGTCAGAGTTCATAGCAGTCAGAATTTACAAACCTCCAATGGGTTTTGATTGACAGCAATCAGCATCTCTTCAGCATCACTGAGGGAACAAAGTACAGGTCAAGACAGCAGGCGATTTCATCTGTCATTTTTAATTATCTAAATGATATTCACAGACAAAACCTTTCCCATCTATCAGGGCATCACATTATCATAGACAATGTTTGTTTAAAGAAGGGACCATAAAATCAAACAATTACGAATGCAGACAACCCTTGCTATTGACTGCATAAGTAATCAAGTGAGATTTCCAAAACTCTCGGCTAATGAATGGATAGGTTGTTGGCTGGAAGTGGCAACTAATAATACAGACAATATTCTAATGTTCTTAGTGATATTTATTAAATCTATTTACAGTAGTAAGGATTAAAATAAAATGACGTCAAGTAACGTTTCCATAGGAGCCGTGCAGCACCCAGCTAAAATACAAGTAGTTAACTCCTGACCTATAGTAGGACCAACATTCCCCCGAGAGAGCTGAAATGCTAGCAGTACAATACATCATGAACTAAGCCAACAGCCTCAGGGCCCTGACAACATTACAGCGCAGGGAGAGAGTTCCTTCTTCTGCCATTTATAACTATGTAATCTGCAATAATTCAGTGGTGGCCCTGGAAATGAACTCACTTTCGTGTTGTTAAATCCGTAAATAAACCATGGTAGGGAACAGAAATGTAAATGTAAATATTTAATTGAAGATGTACGTAATGTTTTGCACCAACCTAGGTTTTATTATCTAAGAAATTATAAAATGTAAATGTTAAACTGAAGCTGAAAACAATCACACACTTTCTACCACATTGCTTGCTTCATTATTCTCAAAGAAGTATTCCAGATTTGATACAGAAAAGGAAACTAGAATTACTAAATAACATCAGAACTGGATGTGGAAATCTGCCATAGATGTGTTATATTAGAACCCACAAGTATACCACAAAGATTCAAAGAAAAATCAGCAGTATTTAAGACACAGTAGAAATTCATAATATACTGTAATTAGTATGCATGCACCCCTTAAATTCTAATTCCCATCCCTTCCTAGACCTTGGCCCAATTTCTTACAATTATTAAGATTTGCTGACAATCTGAGCAGGTTCCAATTTCCACCAATTTAGATCTATGGCTTGTAATCCTTTGCATGTTTATACAGGAATGAGGCTCGCTAAATCCAGATGAATTTTTTGCAATTCATAAATAGTGACCTGAACAACAGAGGGCAAAGATAATGCAAAACTTGTTAGCTAAATCTATTAGCAAATAAAACATCCTCATAACTGTCCTAGTGCTATTACTCAATAGGACAGCAGAGCATTTCAGAAATGAGCTTGAGTTTTTTAATAATTATCTGACCACTTCTCATTTCTCACTCTACTCTTTTTTCTGATAAATACACTGAGAAACAGATACGTGACAAGAGATATACTATTGATGATTTTAGTCACTGTAGGAACCTATCCTGTTTCCCCGAAAATAAGACCCAACCAGAAAATAAGTCCTAGCATGATTTTTCAGCATGCTCGTAATATAAGCCCTACCCCCAAAATAAGCCCCAGTTAAGATTGTTAGACAGATGGTGTATTTATTTATTTATTTATTTATTTATTAAACTTTTATACCGCCCTTCTCCCGAAGGACTCAGGGCGGTGTACAGCCAAGATAAAAACAATAAATATACACAGTTAAAAATCAATTTAAAATACCTATTCAATAATGGCCGAATTAAAACCGTCGAATTGACCAACCTAAAATACCCCATATAAAATTACAGGAAATATAAAAAATTTAAAATTTTAAAATTTAGAAATTTAAAAAATCTAAAAAATCAGTCCAGTCCCGCTTGGATGAATAAATAAGTTTTTAATTCCCGACGAAAGGTCCGAAGGTCAGATATTTGACGCAAACCGGGGGGAAGGTCGTTCCAGAGAGTAGGAGCTCCAACAGAGAAGGCCCTTCCTGGGGCCGCCAGCCGGCATTGCTTGGCGGACGGCACCCTGAGAAGACCCTCTGTGAGAGCGTGCGGGTCGATGGGAGGCATAAGGTAACAGCAGGCGGTCCCGTAAGTACCGGGCCCTAAGCCATGGAGCGCTTTAAAGGTGGTAACCAGAACCTTGAAGCGCACCGAAGACCACAGGTAGCCAGTGCAGACTGCGAGGAGTGGTGTTACCGGGAGCAACGTGGTGCTCCTCAATCACCAGCGCAGCTGCATTCTGACTAGCTGAAGTCTCCGGGTGCACCTCAGGGGTAGCCCCATGTAGAGAGCATTGCAATAATCCAGGCGAGAAGTGACGAGAGCATGAGTGACCGTGCATAAGGCATCCCGGTCCAGAAAGGGGCGCAACTGGCGCACCAGGCGGACCTGGTAAAAAGCTCTCCTGGAGACGGCCACCACATGGTCTTCAAACGACAGCCGTCCATCCAGGAGAACGCCCAAGTTGCGCACCCCTTCCGTCGGGGCCAGTGACTCACCCCCAACAGTCAGCTGCGGTTGCAGCTGACTGTACCGAGATGCCGGCATCCACAGCCACTCCGTCTTGGATGGATTGAGTCTGAGTCTGTTTCTCCCCATCCATTTAATACTGTATTTCCCCCAAGATAAGACTTAACCAGAAAATAAGGCCTAATGTGTCTTTTGGAGCAAAAAATAATATAAGACTTGGTCTTATTTTCGGGAAAACATGGTATATTGCATGAACTTTTATTTAAAGGGAGGTATGGACTTACCAGCAATGGAACCGATCTCCATACAGTGATAAAGTACTTGTTTAAAAGTACTTTATCATGAAAATGCAAGAAAGTTTATTTATTTATTTATTTATTTATCAAACTTCTATACCGCCCTTCTCCCGAAGGACTCAGGGCGATGTACAGCCTTCATTTAAAACAATTAATATACATATTAAAATAACCATTAAAAAGCTTATTCAATAAAAGGCCAAATTAAAACCGTCGGTTGACCATAAAAATACCCAATAAAATTACCATTAAAAGTTTAAAATTTAAATTTAGAATTTAAAAAGTCAGGCCAGTCCTGCTTGTATAAATAAATAAGTTTTCAGTTCCCGGCGGAAGGTCCGAAGGTCAGGCAATTGGCGTAAACCGGGGGGAAGTTCGTTCCAGAGAGTAGGTGCTCCCACAGAGAAGGACCTTCCCCTGGGGGCCGCCAGCCGACACTGCTTGGCGGACGGCACCCTGAGAAGACCCTGAGAAGACCCTGAGAAGTTATTTCTCCAACTGATAGATTCAATATGAACTTTCAGTATGAATACTTGAAAATAAAAGTAGCATCCTTGCAGAGCTGAAGGGAAAAAATGTAACCTGTTACTAAGTAAGTTTTTAAATGAGAAGAGTCTCAAAGGTTTGAGATTTGTAAAAAAACAAACTCTAGGATATTTAAATAATTATCTATGAATGCTTATAATGTTCCATTTGGGAAATTTTGTGTACTATGCTGTGAATGTTTACACTTATATAATAGATTTATATCATAGCACTTGGCAGCGTCTAGTTGAACTTCCATCATCCCATCAAATGGCCAAAATGGCATTACCTGGAAGCTCTAGAAGATTTAAGTATCCCACATTTTCCAAAAGCATGGATTCTAAAAAATGGTAACATTAAAATGCATCTGAACCAAACATTTGATTGTGTGCTCCTCCCCCCCCCAAAAAAAAGTGTTCAAAATTCTGAAAACTAAAAAGCTTGCAAAATTCTTTAGTGGCATTTTTGTTGGACTTTATATAGGTACTGGTGTTGTTGCTAGATTTTTATGCCATGTTTATGCATAATTCAAGGTGGTGAACATACCTAATACTCCTGCCTCCTATTTTCCTGATAACAACCCTGTGTAGTGAGATGAGCTAAGAAATAATGAATGGCCCAAAGTCTCCCCTCAATTTAAAATTTTCTCATTTTTTAAAAAATTAATTTTAGTTTCATTTATTTGCACAATCAATATTGATGCAACTGTCATTGAGGTTGCCTTAGTTCCCCAGCATATTCAAGATCAAACTGCTACTACTACTATTTCTCCTTCCCCTTCCACGCCTTGATTTATCAAGAATACTTATGTGAATGGAATTTTGGGAATGCAACTTTATAAAGGTCAGTCCTTAGGTTTGCAATAGGCATTTACTTTTTTTGACTTTAAAAGATAGTATGGGCAAAAGGCCAGGTAGACCATAAGGTCACTTTCAAATAGGTACATTAGATTATCTATGTGCTAAATTGGGAGTCCCAGCAGTATAATATTGATAGCTTACTGCTAAAATTATCAAAATTAGTATTTAGCAATCCGCGTGCTTTAACAATGAATTTATGTCCATAATAAACTAACTGAAAACAAAAGCATCCAATTCCCAAGTGGTTTCATATCTGCAGCTGCTACTTACTCAACCATTAACTAAATTCCCCTATATCAGTCAGATATAGAAAACTAAAGGAATAGGTAGTACTGAACAACTTTATGAACAATGAGCAAAAGCTCAGAAAAGACACTGCTTTTTTAAAAAGATAGGCATATATTTCCTCCAGGAAATACTCTAGACTGGTGTTTCTAATCCCTGGGCTGTGGCCCACTACCAGGCCGCAGCCCATTCACAACCGGGCCACAGAAGCAGTGGGCAAGCACGCACATGCAGCTCCATTTGTGCGAGTAGCGGACGCCCATGTCCACCACTTGCACAAATGGAGCTGCATGCATGTGCGTGTGTGTGTGCTCACCCATCGCTCACGTGGAACCATTCCTTCCTCCCCGGCTGGTCCGCAAAACCAGAAAGGTTGGAGACCACTGCTCTAGGCAGTTGCATAACTATGTATCTTAATGGTGGAAACATTCCACATTCATTTCTAAAACTTAATATTCTCAATTGCTCACTTACAAAATTATTGGTATGGTGCATGAGGCTTAAGAGGAAGTAGACATATTATTATATTCATATGTAATACCTTATTGGACTGGAGGGATAGGTGAACAGCCTGCCAAATTCTAACTGAAGTTTATGTGTGACTGCAGAAAAAAAAGAAACTTCAAAGAATTACATTAGTATTAGTTGAGTAAAGTCAGGCAGCCTTATATTGATCTCATAGATGAAAAGGATTTCAAAGGTGTTTTAAGATATATTTCTAATTTAATCCAACTGAATGTTATAGGACCTACTCATGAGTAAATGTGATCTGTATTCGAATTTGGTGCTCAATGCATTTTGACGTGAAAATTTTGTCCCGGTACTCATTGTTTGTTTGGCACTCAGCGCACGAATTAGAACTTGTTGATGTCGGTGTCACTACATTATTCCTTATGGGAAAAATATATTTGGTACTCATTGTTTTTGGTACTCATTGCAACCCCAATTAATGCATAATATACATTTGTTTGTTTGACTACACCTTTGCATTGAATACTGTTTGCTTATATCTGCATGTTTAAAAAATACAAAGATCTCTTCCCTATTAAAAGAGCAGAATCCCTTACAAAGCTAACTTCGGCAAAAAGGTGGCTTTCTTTTTAAGAATCGTGTGCAACTCTTTTATTTTAAAATGCTTCTTTGCATTAACAAGGAGCTGAAGGAGCTCTGCTCTAAATACTAAGGGATAAAGAAAGGAGATTGTTGATTTCTTTTAAAGCAGGGACAGGCAGACTGTAACATCCTGGTAAATAATTCAGTTTATTTGCAGTAGTTTTTGACTCTTAACAATTAAATAATAAACATGGAAGTAAAAAATAAAACTGGGTTCATCTTATTTGCTTATCTTTTCTATTTTCCATTTCTAAACTAGAAATAAAAAATCCTTGGTTTTCATTAGATTTGCTGCAACATTCTGCTAGGAATATTTAGGTCTGATTTATATAACTCTATTATAGATCTCTTGTCGATCAAAAGGTCAGCAGTTCAGCGGTTCGGATCCCTAGTGCTGCCATGTAATGGGGTGAGCTCCTGTTATTTGTCCCAGCTTCTGCCAAACTAGCAGTTTCGAAAGCACATAAAAATGCAAGTAGAAAAAATAGGGACCACCTTTGGTGGAAAGATAACAGCGTTCCGTGCACATTTGGCGTTGAATCATGCCAGCCACATGACCACGGAGATGTCTTCGGACAGCGCTGGCTCTTCGGCTTTGAAATGGAGATGAGCACCCTAGAGTCGGCAACGACTAGCACATATGTGTGATGGGAACATTTACCTTTACTATTATAGATCTACACACTATATGCTGATCATTTATTCTATCTGGTTATAGCAGGTCGCCTGCTCAGCTGGTATTAAATAACGCCTAATTTTTTTAATACAATGTTTATTTCTCTAAAACAAAAAACAATCCCCCCCAAAAAGGCAACCAAAAAAGGTTACCAAAAATAGGAACATTACAAAGGTATATATTTTCAAGATATAAATACATACAAAGCATACATACAATACAATACTACCAAGATGTATATTGCTTAAATCCTAATTTTATATTATTTAGATACCAATGCTATGTTACTTATTTGTCTTATTTTAGTTATTTAGAGTATAGTATTTTATCAACATTTCCACTTCTGGCTAGTTGTTTGCTCAAGAAACAAACTTACAGGTACAGAAAGAAATACTGTACTGTTTGTATATTGGGTTTTTATTTTTGTAAACCACTCAGTCACCAAGAGTGAGTGGGTGGCCACATAAAGTTTCATAAATAAATAAATAAATAAATAATAAACAAGCTGTTTTCTTCCCCAATTGTAGAAATGAAGCATATATTCAAGAAAAGCAACCTAAGCCATATTGGTCTATAGAAAAAAATAAAATCCACTCAAAATAATACTAGGTTATATCTTTATTAATACTAATAAATTAATACCAAAAGATGAGCTATTACAAAAACAGGAAGGGTGAAAAATTTGAAGCACTGAACTGAATGTTTAAAATTGTTAGGCTTGTAATTTCAAGTCAAGTAAGGCTCTATTTTTTGTAAAGTCCAATGATATTTCTTTGTCTCAGATCTGTCAGACAAAGGTGACTGTGTGGTGACACAATGGTAAGCCAGAAGATGGGGGTAACATGGTAGTTTATATTTTCAGAGCTGAGCTAAATTTTCCTTTCTTTCTCACAATTAAATATAATCTGAGATCAATAAAATATAGGAATTGGATGAAATAGATTTAAAATAGAAAAAAAAAAGAATGAAATACAACTCAACTGATTTTGCCACTCCTAATGCAGCCCCAACTTACCTGGCACTTAGAATATGCTAAGTCCACCTTCTCTCGCTGTTATTTATAAAATTTTACTCCTTTTGCAGATCACATTTTGCGAGATGACCACCCCGTGTTCAGTTCCTCCCACTCCATAAGTAGAGTGGCTGAACACCCCACTCTGGAACACTATCGAGCAGATGATCACAAAATGGATCAAAGAACTCACCCTGAATTAAGCTTAGCTGTTACATTAAATTTACTTGCAGTTTAATTTATTCCTATTATTTCCATTCAGCTGTGTTTTCTCTCTGTGAAACATTGATTGAGACCTAAGTCATGCTTTGACCCATTAAGTTCTTTCCAAAGTATTATCTGAGTTTTAAGTATGCTAGTTTACTCTTTCAGAAAAAGTACTGCTTAGATTTGCTGCCCCCTAATTTCGTAAAAGCTGTTCAAAGTTGGAGAGCCAACTGTTAGAATCACACTGGCAGATGCAAGTTCCATATGCTCAGGAATCTCTGGATGAAATTCTTATCCACTGCATCTGCATGTCAGCTTGTCTTTGCTGGCCTACTGCTGGCTTTGTTGATAAACCCAACTGCCTATCTGCTGTGTGTCAATTTTCCATGCCCTCTAGTCATGTAGTTAAGACCTCAGGTACTTTTCTCTCACTGAGGAGAAATATATAAGCAAAGTATGCTTTATTATGCATGCATATTGCAGAATGCAACTGTTTTCAATTAATTCAGCACAGGTGATTTGCAGGTATAATATAAATGAGAAATGTTCTGGCACATAGTCAGGAGGTATATCACTCAGTTAAAAAAAATCTTTAAAGTGTTTTAAATCCTAACTAACTATGGAAAGCACTGTGATAGGTAAATTTAGACACACCTGCATATATATAAATCAGAATTCACAATTGCTTTCAAGGTAATTTTTAAAAATGTAATATACATGCAGCTTTAAGTTAATGAGCTTGATATTAATATATTTGATAAACAATCTATATGTAATTATATTTGTATGGCAAAAGGAACATATTTATTTATTTATTTATCTAATTTTTCTAAATATTAGATTTCTAGACCGCCCTTTTCCCGAAGGACTCAGGGCGGTGTACAGCCTTATTAAAACACATAGGTACACAATAAATTTAAAATATATTTAAAATGAAATATTTAACCGGCCAATTTAAAACTAAAAATGGTCAAACGACCGATATAAAACTCTAAACTATAAAATTATAAATAGATTAATACAGTTTAAAATTCAATCAAAACTAAGTTAAACTAAAATATCAAATTAAAATAATATTTAGGCTAGTCCCGCCCGATTGAATAGCAGAGTCTTCAGTTCCCGCTTGAAGGTACGGAGGTCGGGAAGTTGGCGTAACCCAGGAGGTAACTCATTTCATAGGGTTGGTGCTGCCACAGAGAAGGCTCTCCCCCCGGGGGTCACCAGCCGGCACTGTTATTACAGGCCCGCTCTGTAATAACATATGGGTTATTTTCTCAACTAGAGCTGCACATAAGATTCTCCTTTGAAATCAAAGTGAATTTTGATGGACATCTTTTTTTTTTGCAAAGGAGAAAGCATTAACCACAACTCTCTGGACCACTACAGATAGATATTTGGTTGGGTGTGGCATGCTTTCTGATGACGTTACTTAGTTGGGTAATGAAGCATCTGCAAAAAAACCAATCACATTCAGAGAGCATCAAAGGACCCCTCATTTCAACTCTGTGCTATAAATATTCTTCTCTATTAATGCTTTCTCTTAAAATAAATGACCAAGCAAAGGGGAATATCTGGGAAATCAAGTAAACTAATATGATTCTTGTATTTCAATTGTTTCATTGCTTTGAATAATAATAATAACAATAAAACACTGATATATGTCAGTATTTCAGACACTAAGTTATATCTTAAATGCGGGAGGGGACTCTTCTGCTATGAGACTGAGGACAGTTAGCCACTTCATCCTCACAAAAGGCTGGCTCCATAGTCTAATCATCCCAAAACTGGTGCCCTTCAGATGTTCAAGGTTCCATTTTGGGAAATATAAACCAGAACACCATCAAGGAGCAACAAGTTAGAAAAAGTTGTCATACTGAGTAACATTCTAAGAACATACCATTCTCAAGGCTTTATGAAGCCCAGAAGCCTAGATGGAATGCATGTATACAACATAAATATAGGTATCACCAGATTTAAAAATTTAGGCGAACCTTCAACATATTTGGTATAATAAATGAACCTGGACAAACCATGAAGATTATAGATATAACATTATAACAGAACCTTATACTTAGCCAGTGATTTCAATATTGTAAATGCCTATTGGAAAGGACTATTGTAAATGTCTATGAAGCATTGTACCTCTAAAATAAAGATCATTTCTTAATTAATGGTTGGTATTCAGACCACAAACCCTTTTCAGAGAGAAATATCCTTGGTTCTGTTCAAATGAAACTTTGTTAATTGGTAAAAATAATGACAAAAGGGGGGAAAAAGAAGAAAGTAATATATCAACATATTTGTTCAAGAACCAATTTTTATTCTCCAAACAGCTGGTATATACACACACAATATTTGCTAACCATATGTTACCACCAAAATCAATTAATTTTAAAATATGACAAGAGATAGTAAATTTTAACAGTAAAAATGGAATGGATATTTTTAACATACAGTGCAACCCTTCTTCATTTCTATTACTTCTGTTACTTTTAAATAAATTGCATCATTTAATTGCTGTATTGGAGTCACGGGAATAATCCCACCAGATCTCTGTTTCTCCATTAAATCGTATTTGCTTTTCTGTACCAAGAGATCAAACTCATTATGTATCTATCCTATACAGTCAGCATTAATGGATAGAGAGTGAAAACCATGAATTTTATGAACCAATGTTCTTTCTGATTTTTAATGAGGTTTAAGAGGTCCCATTTTAGCAATACTTCAAGTTTTCTCAAGTTCTTACTCCAGGGTTTCCTTTTGGGCACATATATTTTTAGTAGTGCTTATGAGCTGCATCCCTACTTATGTCACTAGTTAATCATCCAAATAACTGAGACAATAGTACAAAAACGTATTTTTCTCATTAACACCCTCTTTGAATTAAGTGTTGGATAAATTATAAGCATATTCTTTCTCTTTCCGATTATCTGCCACAGGGAAAGGTTGATGAGAATACCATCTGAACCCCATGTCTTGAGCTTTCTACCAAGATTCTTTACAGTTTTGTTTATCCTAACCTCAGATTTTAGAGGTATGGAGAACTCTCAATGGACCTGATAAGTCTAGGAAGTTGTTCTTCCACACAATCCCAGTAAACATTCTACTTCTTCACAAGTCAAGGTGTCCAGTCAACGTTTTAAGTCTTCATAGCAGCAAATCATTGGTTTCCTTGATCCTCCCCTTTGTCTTTTTATAGTACACGCTTGCATTCTATGTGCCCTTCAGTGATCACATTTTCTCTCCTGTTTTACAGAGTCTCTCTCATTTTCTCCTGCAAACTGAGCGCCTGCTTCATTGGTAATAGTCAGAAAATTGTTTCTGAGTTCCAACATTGCAGTATATCTTTTATGTCCCTTGCTTCTAGTTGTAACTTATCCACAGAACTTGCCCTCCTAACTGTCTTCTTTATGAAGAATTGCTTCCATATCTGTTTCCTCTTATTTTAACTTAAAATCTCTTGAATAGCTTTTCTAGTAGTCTTCTGTTCCTCAGTGAACAATATATAATTCTTCCCAGTCTCAGGCTTATCTAATATCAGATATAATTTCTCCGTTCTTCCTTCTTTTTGTGTCAAAATTCATTTTTTATCTAACTTACAGCTTCTTAAACTGGACATTCTTAATTTATTGCCTCTAATTTTAGTTCAGTATTCTTGCCTTAGGACTTCCTTTTTCTTAGGACCTATTCCCAATTGTTCCAGTATGAAATTTCAATCCACAGCCACTGACAAGTTTTCTCTCCTTCCTGGAAGTTGATTTGTGAACACTTCTTTGATCATCACAATGCTCAATGCCTTGGTTGTTCCAGTATGGGATACTTTAAGGGTTGATGCCCCTGCCACCCCAGTATTTAATTTGATTTATATAGACCTGCTTGGATCATGTGTGTCATTCATCAGTTGTGATGAGTTGTCATCAATATGCTGAATGTCACTCAGCTGCTCTATGCCACCTTGGCTCACACTGGAGGTGACACAGAAAGGCTATCATGAACTGAATATGGCCTAATGAACAATGACTAAATCTCTCCAAGACTGAGTTGCTCTACATCAGTATGGTGGATACTGGATATCCAGAAATATCATTCCCAGGGCTATCACTTTTGGATGGATTATTTTATGCTTCTCCTGAAGGAATTAGTACATATATTGGGGTCCCTCCTAGAATGAAAATTAATGCTTTACACAGTGTGAACTGTGGCCAAGCTATGGAGTTCATGTCAAAGTGTTGCTGGTTTGCCAGCTATGTCTACTTGGGTCAGCTATGTCTACTTGGGCCAGACTGTCCTGGCATCATTAACTCATTCCTTGATCACTACCTTTTTTTAGAATACTGTAATATGTATGTATGTATGTTTGTATGTATGTATGTATGTATGTCTATATGTCTACCGTGTTTCCCCCAAAATAAGACCATCTTATTTTTCTGAACCCCAAAATAAGCACTTGGCCTTATTTTTGGGGCGGTCTTATTATTTTGGGGTGCATGGAGCAAGACAGGGATCCTCTTGCCATCTTACCTGATTTCCAGCTCTGTCTCCCTAACCCTAACCAGAGAAAATGGTGGGGACTGGCTGTGCATGCATTTAAATATAATACTGATATATATATGATATATATATATATATATATATGATATATATAATACTGATATATATATCAGTCTTCAGGGATAAATTTAAGCGACAATAGTCCAGAATATAGCAATCTGGTAGTTCAATCCTACCAGTGCAGACACCTTTTCTTAAGTCACCGCACTGACTGATAGTAGATTTCTAGGTCCAATTCAAAATGTTGAACACTGGAAAGATCCCCAGCCAGTTCAAGATATCCCAAAGCCTTGCTATCCTAAAACTTGAAAAAAAAAAAAACCACAATGACCCAGCAATCTACTGCCCTATAACTCTGCTGAGTATTTGCTATAAACTTCTGGAATGATTAGTTTATAACATGTTGATAGAGTTGTCACTTCCTTCCAGGCTGGGTTTTGCACAAACAGAAGCTGCTGCAAGTAAGTTCTGGCTCTTACTTCATTTATTGAAGCTGATTTCCAAAAAGGACTAAAAACTTCTGTGGCTTTTATTGATTTGACTGCAGCTTATGACATCGAGTGGCTTGACGGTTTGATGCTCAAGATGAAAAAAACTATTCTGTGTCTTAAAGTAACAAGCCTTCTGAAGAACATGTTAAAAAACAGATACTTCAAGGTCACTGTAGGAGGTACTACTAGTAAATCCTTTTTCATTAAGAATGGCTTGCCATGGGATCAATTCTAACTCCACTCCACTCCTATTTAATGTATATACTACTGATTTACCAGAAACCAACTCTGAAAATTTTTGCTATGCTGATGATATGGCAATAGCTATCCAAACCAAGGATTTTGAGGAAGCGGAATACATTCTTACTAAGGATCTGAGGTCACTAAGCCTGCAATATTATGAGAAGTGAAGGCTATGCCCAAATAAAACCGAAGTATGTATGTGCCTTCTACCTAAGCAATCGTACAGAAAAGAAGAACTAACTATTGTTTTGTGGAAAAAGGATAAACATAACTGCCACCCAAAATATCTGAGAAAATGCTTGATCAATTCCTTGCATTTGGAAAACTCCTTGAAGAAATGGGACAAAAATTGAAAACCAGGAACAACTTGATTAGGAAAATCATAGGAACAGGCTCGGGAGCACAAGCAAATACATTGTGTGTAGTGACACAATCATTAGTATATTCTGTCACTGAATATTGTGTACCTGTATGGGGAAAAAGTTGTCATACCAACAAGATTGATGTTCATCTTAATGACATAAGGAAAAAACTATCTCACGAATGAAGGTGAATATACATGTCCCAGGATAATGAGGCAGGAGCCAATCTGGGTCAGTCACAGGGACCAGATTGGATTCTGCAGAATAATATCTGGAACCTTTAAATCCATACCACTAGCATGGCTCCATGTTTTTTCTAACATTGCCCATCCTGTTCTCAGGTTACAACAATAACAACAACAACAGACAGTTCAAGAGCAGAATAAGACAAGTGTGCCATCAAGGCAGAGGTGGGTTTCAGCAGGTTCTGGCCAGTTCTGGAGAACCAGTAGCAGAAATTTTGAGTAGTTTGGAGAACCAGTAGTAAAAATTCTGACTGGCCCCACCCCCATCTATTATCTGCCTCCCAAGTCCCAGCTGATTGGGAGGAAATGGGGATTTTGCAGTAACCTTCCTTTGGATTGGGGAGGGAATGGAGATTTTACAGTATCCTTCCCCTGCCACACCCACCAAGCCACACTCATCAAGCCATGCCACACCCACCAAGCCACACCCACAGAACTGGTAGTAAAAAAAATTGAAATCCACCATCAAGGTCTAGAGATCTTCCAATACATAAAATATTAGACTCTGTACCTCTCACCAGGCTTAAGTCTAGGAAATCAATTTGAGATAACATACTACAGGCAGTCATTGAGTTATGACCACAATTGAGCCCAAAATTTATGTTGATAAGTGAGACATTTGTTAAGTGAGTTTTGCCCCATTTTACAACTTTTCTTGCCACAGTTGTTAAGTGAGTCATTGCATTTGTTAAGTTAGTAATATGGCTGTTAAGTGAATCTGGATTCCCCATTGATTTTGCTTGGCAGAAGGCTGCACATGACCCCAGGACACTGCAACCGCCATAGCATGCCAAGCATCTGATCATGGAGATGCTGCAATTGTCATAAGTGTGAAAAACAGCTCTAAATCACCTTTTTTCAATGCCGTTTTAACTTTGAACAGTCACTAAATGAACTGTTGTAAGTTGAGGACTACCTATACAGTCTTACAATCTAGATGAACAATGCCAATTAAGATAGGCAACTTTTAATAACCACAACCAAACAGATCATGCAGATCCAACAAAACCACTTTCAGGAATGTAGTTGCCCTGTAAAATTTAGAGCCACCTGAATGGAATCAGGAAGGGCCATGACAGAACTAAGGCAAAGTTTTTTAAGTGGGGAATGGCTAGGGCACGTAATGTGTCTGTGGTGTTCTGGAACAAACAATAACACATATAATTCAAGAAAATATCCTCAGGAAATTTCAAGGCACTTGGGATGATCTCAACACAGCCACACCAGAAGCAGTTAGATGGTAGCTTCTTTGATTATTGAATTATAGCGTCAATCCCATTACAATTATATGGCCCCATATTATGGTGATTTTATTATGGTTTTAATTTAATTTTTTGTCTTCTATATGTCCGCATACTCTTAATTTGTAAATAAAATAAATAAATAAAAATACTGTTAATTTACAATGAGATAATCTCTAAAGGATCCTTCTGACTGATCAAATACAACTTGCTATTATATGGAGCCCATATAATATCTTTTGACATCTCAAAAGAACTCTTTAAAAATGGCTAAATTCTCCAGAACAGGTGTACAACATCTTCATCAATGACTTGGACGAGGGGATAGATGGGGAACTCATCAAATTTGTAGATGACATCAAGCTGGCAGGAATAGCCAACACTCCAGAAGATAGGCTCAAGATACAGAAAGATCTTGACAGACTAGAACATTGGGTGCTATCTAACAAAATGAAATTCAACAGTGAAAAAAGTAAGGTTCTACATTTAGGCCAAAAAAAAACAAAATGCACAGGTACCAGATATGTGGTACCTTGCTCAATAGTAGTACCTGTGAGAGGGATCTTGGAGTCCTAGTGGACAACCATTTAGATATGAGCCAGCAATGTGCAGCAGCTGCCAAAAAAGCCAAAACAGTTCTGGGCTGCATAAACAGAGGGATAGAATCAAGATGACGTGAAGTGTTAATACCACTTTATAATGCCTTGGTAAGGCCACACTTGGAATATTGCATTCAGTTTTGGTCGCCACGATGTTAAAAAGATGTTGAGACTCTAGAAAGAGTGCAGAGAAGAGCAACAAAGATGATTAGGGGACTGGAGGCTAAAACATATGAAGAACGGTTGCAGGAACTCGGTACGCCTAGTTTAATAAAAAGAAGGACTAGGGGAGACATGATAGCAGTGTTCCAATATCTCAGGGGTTGCCACAAAGAAGAGGGAGTCAAACTATTCTCCAAAGCACCTGAGGGAAGAACTAAATGGGTGGAAACTGATCAAGGAAAGAAGCAACTTAGAACTAAGGAGAAATTTCCTGATAGTTAGAACAATTAATCAGTGGAACAACTTGCTTGCAGAAGTTGTAAATACTCCAACACTGGAAATTTTTAAGAAAATGTTGGATAACCATTTGTCTGAAATGGTGTAGGGTTTCCTGCCTGGGCAGGGGGTTGGACTAGAAGACCTCCAAGATCCCTTCCAACTCTGTTGTTGTTGTTGTAGTAGTAGTAGTAGTACTTGTTGTTGTTGTTATTGTTGTTGTTATTATTATTATTATTATTTTAATTGTGGTGAGTTTACATCATCCATATTTTGTCAAGCTGCTTCAGAATCATGTTTCAGTATTCTACTTTTTTCTCTCTTCTGGAAGGCAGTGTTAAAAGACATTTGCAAATACCTTTAGAGCATCTTTGTTGTTCTATTTTACATGAGCAAATAAACACTGGGGCTGAACAGAAGAAAATCTAGTCAATATTAAAGATGTCAAAATCTACATAAAGAAGAATCCCATTAATAAGATATTTCTGTTTCCCATTGCTTCATCCCTTATTTATTTTCAGAATTTCAATATTGTACATCAAAATATCATGGCAAAGACAAAGATAATAGTCTCTAGGATCATTCACCATGTTTATCATAAATAATACAGAAACTACAGATATTCTGTACTCGGTATTCTGTATTCTGACTCTGATCATTGCATGATTCACCTTGTACCTGCTTACAGGCAAAGACTTAAAGCCACAAAACCAATAATTAAATCAGTGAAGACCTGGACGGAGGAATCAAAATTAAAGCTACAGGCATGTTTTGACTGCACTGATTAGAATATTTTTAAAGATACCTCTGCAGACCTGGATGAACTCACAGATACTGTAAAATCATATGTCAGCTTCTGTGAAGACCTATGTGTACCTACAAGGAACTTGCGAATATACAGTAACAACAAATCTTGGTTCACACCTAAACTTAAGCAGCTACGACATTCCAAAGAGGAAGCCTACAGGAAAGGTGATAAAATGCTGTACAATCAGGCCAGAAATGCACTAACAAGGGAGATCAGAGCAGCAAAAAGAAGCTACTCTGAAAAGCTAAAGAATCAGTTTTCAGCAAATGAACCAGCAAACATGTGGAAAACTCTTAAAAATATCACCGGCTATGGCAAACCTCCTTCCCAGGCTGAAGGTAATCAACAACTGGCAGATGACCTGAATGAGTTTTACTGCAGGTTTGAAAGGAAACTACAGCCACCTATCTCCACAACCCCCATCTCAGACACACCAACAACAGCCAAGCCTCCTACAACTGACCCCATTTCATTGGGTTCACAACCCCTAGTGATCACAGAAAAGGAAGTGCAGGACCTATTTCACAGACAAAAGCCAGGAAAAGCTCCAGGCCCAGACAAGATAACTCCTTCTTGCTTAAAAGTCTGTGCTGACCAATTGGCCCCCATCTTCACCCATATTTTCAATAAATCACTAGAGATGTGTTATGTTCCTTCTTGCTTCAAACGCTCTACCATCATCCCAGTGCCGAAGAAGCCCACCATCAAGGAACTGAATGACTACAGACCAGTTGCTTTAACATCTGTAGTCATGAAAACCTTTGAAAGGCTAGTGCTTTCCTACCTGAAAACCATCACGGATCCGCTGTTAGACCCCTTGCAATTTGCATACCGAGCAAATAGATCAACAGATGATGCTGTTAATATGGCTCTGCACTACATCCTACAACATCTTGAGTCTCCAAAGACCTATGCAAGGGTCCTTTTTGTAGACTTTAGTTCAGCATTCAATACCATCATTCCAGACATTCTTCTAACTAAGCTAAACCAGCTACAGGTACCGGAACAGACTTGTAAGTGGATCACAAGCTTCCTAACAAACAGGAAGCAGCAGGTGAAGCTAAGCAAGATCACATCAAATACCTGTACAATTAGCACAGGGCCCCCCCAAGGCTGTGTGCTCTCCCCACTTCTCTTCTCTCTGTATACCAATGACTGCATCTCCAATGATCCATCTGTTAAGCTACTGAAGTTCGCAGATGACACAACAGTGATTGGTCTCATTCGAGACAATGACGAATCCGCATATAGGCGAGAGGTCGAACGACTAGCCTTGTGGTGCAACCAAAACAATCTGGAACTGAACACACTCAAAACCGTAGAAATGGTGGTAGACTTTAGGAGAAACCCTTCCATACTTCCACCTCTCACAATACTTGACAACACAGTATCAACAGTAGAAACCTTCAAATTTCTAGGTTCTATCATATCGCAAGATCTAAAATGGACAGCTAACATCAAAAACATCATTAAAAAAGGACAACAAAGAATGTTCTTTCTGCGCCAACTCAGTAAGCTCAAACTGCCCAAGGAGCTGCTGATTCAGTTCTACAGAGGAATTATTGAGTCTGTCATTTGCACCTCTATAACTGTCTGGTTCGGTTCTACAACCCAACAAGAAAACACAGACTTCAGAGGATAATTAGAACTGCAGAAAAATAATTGCTACCAACCTGCCTTCCATTGAGGACCTGTATACTGCACGAATCAAGAAGAGGGCCGTGAAAATATTTACAGACCCCTTGCGTCCTGGACATAAACTGTTTCAACTCCTACCCTCAAAACGACGCTATAGAGCACTGCACACCAGAACAACTAGACACAAGAACAGTTTTTCCCTAAAGGCCATCACTCTGCTAAACAAATAATTCCATCAACACTGTCAAACTATGTACTGAATCTGCACTACTATTAATCGTTTCATAGTTCCCATCACCAATCTCTTTCCACTTATGACTGTATGACTATAACTTGTTGTTGGCAATCCTTATGATTTATATTGATATATTGACCATCAATTGTGTTGTAAATGTTGTACCTTGATGAACGTATCTTTTCTTTTATGTACACTGAGAGCATATGCACCAAGACAAATTCCTTGTGTGTCCAATCACACTTGGCCAATAAAAAAAAATTCAATTCAATTCAATTCAATTCAATTCTATTCTATTCTATTCTATTCTATTCTATTCTAATTGTGGAAAGAAAACTGGACTCCTTAGGTTACATATACAGGAGCACATCATATATATTGCTTCAGAATCATTGCTGAATATTAAAATTAATCCAATTAAGTAAATAAACAAATAGGCAAATAATATTTTCATAAGGGGATTAAATAATAGTTTTATAAATAATAGACAATAAACAATCCTTAAGAAGTAAAGGGGATACAAAGCATCCATAGCAACATTTCCCAAAAATCCAGGTAGTGGCAGGTATAGTTGGGAATTGTCTATTACTAGTTTCAAAGATCTGCTGGCCTTGCACTAGGAAGCAGAAAGTTTGTTTGGAGAAGTTTGTTTAGTTTTTTTTTTTAATCCCCAAATCCATCCCAGTTTTCCATTAGGTCTTACAGAAGATAATTTTACTACACTAGGTCCAGGAATGCCAGCACCTTTCCTTTTTAAAGACTATGTGAAATAAGAGGGCACTGGGTTCAGAAGATTTAATAGCATGTTCAATCTACCACAGAGTGTGCCTCTTTGCTTTCTAAGGTTAGGCACTGATAGCAGAGGACCAATGGCGGAGGTAACTTTTACTGTCGTAACCAGAAGGCAAGAATTGGGTCCAAAGAAATGCGTTCTATGATTCCGAATTGCCTAAAGTATCTCATGTTCTGCCTCTATCTAATTACCATATACACCCGCATATAAACCCATCTGCAGATAAGCCAACCCTCAAATTTTTCACCATGAAAAATATGCTAATCACAGATAAGCTGATCTGCATTTTTTTCATAGTATTTTGCTAAAAAAATTTGAGGGTCAGCTTATCTGCAGATGGGCATATTCACGAGTATATACAGGAAATACTGGTACTTAAAAAGAAGCATTGCTATGCATATTTGCAGATAAGCCCATCTGTGGATAAGCCAAACCTGATTTTTTGGCATCTAAAACTTTCAGCATATCCACAAGTATATATGGTATCTGCTAAATAATTTGAAAATTAAGATACACATTAAATTTACAAATTCTAATTTATGTGTTATTTCTGAAAACTCTTGAGATTTTTAGAAAGAAAGTATGCATTCAGAAATTATAACATTTTAATCATTCAAAAGTTATAATATTTTAATCATCCTAAAATAATATTCCCAATTTCTATCCCTTATAAAATCTGTTTTTTGAGGAAATAATGAATGATTTTATATTGTCAATGTTTTAAGTAATCTATAGATGTTTGCAGGGCAAAATCAACACCAAATGAAGTTTCTATAAACGCAGTATATGTATGTAGCAGGGAATAAGAAAATCTCTCTATTACCTCAAAGAGGCTGCAAATAGTTTTTTTTTATTTATTCGCATTTATACCCCGCCCTTCTCCGAAGACTCAGGGCGGCTTACACTATATCAAGCAATAGTCTTCATCCATTTGTATATTATATACAAAGTCAACTTATTGCCCCCAACAATCTGGGTCCTCATTTTACCTACCTTATAAAGGATGGAAGGCTGAGTCAACCTTGGGCCTGGTGGGACTTGAACCTGCAGTAATTGCAAGCAGCTGCTGTTAATAACAGACTGCATTAGTCTGTTGAGCCACCAGAGTTCCCATTTCTATTCCTTGGGTCTGATGTAATGTATGGAAATGTCAATTCAGACAGTATCAACCAGTGCTGAAACTATATGTACCATGGTTGCCGCATAAAACACAGGTTTAAAAGGGTGTTACTTCAAGTCTGTGTTGCAAAACAATTTTAAATTTGAATCTTGGAAGAGAGAATATAACAAAGAAACAGGCAAAACCCAACAGCAGGGCTTGGCAATTAATTTTCCCAGGGGACCACATGAGAAACTGGAACTGTTGTGGAGGGCTGCCACCACCACTGCTGCTGCAGGGTAGACAAGGACCGTCAAAGAGCCAGATGTGGTCTGTGGGCTGCAAAATGCCCAGATCTGCCCTAAAATGTTCACTGAATATATTAATCCTGAGCAGAAACCATGACATTTCCGAAGCAACTTGAAAAAGAAAATGTGTGCTTACTATATCCAAACCATACTACCTAGGCTAGGATTCCTCAAATTCTTCAACTCATTAATTCCTTCATGAAGTTTCAGATAGTTCACTGATCCCACTCTTTCATTATATGAATATAATTTAATAAATGCTACTTTAACTAATAGTACTATGAATAACAACAGCAACAATAATGGCTAGTCTCATCAACTCTTAGGGTCAATATTGACCACTTTGGGAACCCTAATCCAGGTAAAATGAAACAGTAATTTTTCCTATGCTTCACATAAAAAGAATTAAGCAATGTTTTAAGAGCAAGATGGTCCATTTAGTAATGACCACAATATATAAAAATCAATCTATGCACCATATAAACTGTGGGTTTATATGCATCATATGAACTTTGGGATTGTATAGCAATTTTATTATGATTTTTCATGGGGCCACATCCTAATATGAAATAAATAGCCAGATGCACAGATAGCATTGCAAACAAATGAGGAGGTCTTTTACATTCAGACTGCCTTTCAAATGCCATGAAAAATATCGTTAAAAAGAACAGTGGGAAAATTTCAAGATTTGTAGGCGTGCGTGTTGGTGAACTATCAAATAATATTTTAAGTCTCCCAGAGTTACTCTATGCAAAGATGAATGGCAAAGTAATTTAAACAAAAAAACAAACAAAATATTTGTGATGAATTTGTATTCCATTTTTTTGTCTATAATACTGACGATAGCTTACAATAATTAAAAATACACACACAGAGACATAATAAAATATTCACTGGAGAAGAACCTAAAGCTGGGAAAGATTGAGGGCAAAAGAAGAAAGGCATAGACAGAGAATGAGGTGGCTGGATGGAGTCACTGAAGCAGTAGGCATGAGCTTAAATGGACTCCAGAGGTTCGTAGAGGATAGGAAGGCCTGGAGGAATATATGAAGAAAACACCATTAAAATTAGTAGTAAAACTAATGTCAATACTAACTAATAATATAATAATAATACTAACTAATGTCAATATTGTTAATTTTAATATGATTAATAAAATCATAGTGGGAGAAGATTTTCATTATATCATTATATTTCATTATATCCAATTAATATAGTTATTACATACTTATGCTTATATATATATGCTTATATATTGTATAGTTATTTCATGCTTATGCTTATATATACTGTATGACAAAATAAATAAATAAATAAAAAATAAATAAGATGGGGCTAGCCATATCCCTGTACAATAAAAAAGTGAAGTCCCAATTCACTTCCTCCAGCTGTATTCTGCATTGTTTAAGGGCCACAGAAGAGAAGACTCTCTCTGACTAGTATCAGAATGACCAATTCAGCATTGTGCTGTAAATTCCAATTCTCTTCACTGTGCCACAATGCACATGCAATGCATTGCAATGCTGCTTTCACCACTTTAACCCCCTTGCTTCCCCCATGTGTGTTTTCTGTCAACTAGAGGAGGAGCTCTAAAACTGCCTCTTGATATATTAAGGGGCGTGCATAAGAGCACAAAAGTGCCTACCGTTCCTGTCCTATTGTTCTTTTCATTGTATCAAATTAACATAGCTGTTGCATACTTTTACTTATATATATATATATATATACACATATATATTGATGTGTTGTTTTTTATTTATGACGATGTTTGTGTATACTGTTGTGACAAATGAAATAAAAATTAAAAAAAACCCTGCTCCCTAGTGATCTAAGTCAGGGGTTTCCAACCTTGGCCACTTTAAGACTTGAGGACTTCAACTCCCAGAGTTTCTCAGTCAGCTTTGCTTGATCTAAGTAACTTAACAAGTTAATAGTATGAAATGCAGTTTGTCAGACAGTCAGTATCCAAGCCATTTAGAGTTTTAACACATGACTTGCTCTATAAAACTAAACAACAAAGGACATAAGAGGATAATGCCATAATTTATAGTGATCAGACTACTTATTCAGAAAGTATAATGTATTTGGGAGAAAAATAGTAAAAGTAAAATAAATCAGTGAATAAAATATTCTAATTCTGGTTTAGTATAAATTTGCAAGTTGGTATCGAAAAAATATATATAACCACTACAGACCAATCAGGACATTTATTTTATTACCCTAGTACATCTGTGAGATAAAAATTTCATTATTATATAGCACTTTTCCTAGAGACATATGCAGCTACATTTTATAAATAAATTTGGCAATGGATTGCCATAGCAACTTAGTTTATTAAGTGAAAAGAAAAGAAATTACTTTATTAAATTTATATGACACCCATCTCACTATCAAGGAACTCTGAGCAGTTTACAATATTCAACACTGCTGTAAGCAATTACACCACTACTGCATAAATTGCACAGCTCCCACTTTCTTTCCAGTCACAATTCAAGGTGCTGGTTATACCCTTTAAAGACCTATGTGGCAAAGGGCCAGGTTTTCTGCAGGCCCATTTCTCTCTCTGAGAATGTTGTGCATGGTGGTGCAGTGTCTAACCATTCCAAGCTAACTATTAACTATTGCAGGCTAATTCAGCTCACTGCCAGGATTCCATCCTCACAGGCTCAAGGTTGACTCAGCCTTCCATCCTTCTGAGGACCCAGATTGTTAGGGGCAATATGCTGACTCTGTAAACCGCTTAGAGAGGGCTGTAAAGAACTGTTTAGTGGTGAATGTCTAAATGCTATTGCTATCTACCCTTCCCTCCAGATTGGATTGGATGGACTTGCTCCAGGAGCTCTTAAATGCTATCTGTCAGCTTTGGAAGCCATACTAGGCCGGAGGCTTCTGCACTGGCACTTTCCCATGTGTGGGAAAGTAGGAGGGGGGATTTGGTAGAAGGGGCCATTAGACATAATAACATTCTTCCTGCTGGTCAAGGTCAGGCTGAGCCTACATCTGGAGAAGAAGTGGTTGGAGTGATGTCTCTAGATGGGATGGTTGGCGATTGGAGCATGTGATCGGCAGAGGGATCAAGGGATGGTGGTTTGGAGTTTGTCTTACTGAGGAAAAACCTGGATCCCCAGATTCGGAGTTTCCCCAGTTGTGCCAGTTTACCGATACTAGTAAAAGAACTTTGAAAGATGTTTGCTTCGGAGTCTTTTCTGCAGGAGGGGGTTTTCTGGAACGCTAACACTATCATCTGCTAGGATAGCAATAGCAAGCTTTTCCTGTAATTAGATCTACTTTGAGGAATAGCCTGCCCCCTGTGGCATGGAGGGCCCTCCATGCTTCTTGCTTCTGAAGGGCTATTAAGACTTCATTTTTCCCTCAGGTGCTGAGTCTGGAGGGAAGGGTGCCAAGCATTTGTGATTCTGTGATGGATTGTATGACACCTGAGTTTTAAATTTTTTTCTATTTAATTATCTATTAAAGCCAGCTGCTCAGACTTACCTAGTGTAAGGAATGATAAAAAAAACCTTTTAAATAAATAAATATCATCACTGGATACTGAGTTTTTTTGGCACAATATAAAATGCTGATTATGACTATAAACCTGCATACGGTTTATGTTCACACTTGTTAAAAAACACTCATTCACAGGAAGCTTCTCAAGTTTTAATAGTTTCAGGAATGGCATTTTGCTGCTACTGGCACTGAATGGGCATTCTCTTTGTCCGTGGAGTAAGGCTGGCTCCATTTTCTTGTATTTTACCTGCATACAAAACCATTCAGGAAGCACTTACTGTGGAAATGGATTAATTTGCTGAGATGGATTTAATTGCTATTCTTTCTTTATATTAATATGTTTTCATTGTGGGTTTTTTTTAAAAAAAAACTGTTTATGCTCAATTGCAATTTGCTTCCATATTAATTGTTTTATTATCATTAACTACCTTGGCTCAATGTCATTATCGTTAGCTATCTTGTGTGCAAATTTAGTGAATTGAGAGGATAGTAATTCAACAAACGAACTATTTCAAAGAGAAGGATTGTTCTTAGACAGTTATTTACAAGGACTATGCAATGTACTCCAGAGTTCATGCGTAGTTCAGATAGACTCCTTATACTTGCTCTCTGTTAAATCTAATATACAGATTCTTGTAGAAACTTACGTTTTATTGAGATGCACTTTTTAAATAAGATGGATGGATGGATGGATGGTATGAAGGAAGGAGAGAAAGAGAAAAGAGAGAGAGAAAGCAAGAAAGAGAAAGGGAGGGAGGGAGGGAAGGATAGTTTTCAGGGATCCTGCTTGAATAATTAATAACAACAACAACAATAAAACAGTTTCTATAGATTTAGATGGTTTTTCCAGTAGCTTTCAAAGATAGCTGAAGCAAAAACATTATTTAGTTTGGCAACAATGTATACTCTGGATAAATCCCTATATGTCAAAATCTATGTGATATGGATGTTAAAGTATAATAATATGTATTTAACATGTACTTGGGATGCATAAAGTTCCATGGTGCTAATGTATCATTTGCTGTATTCAGACTGTTGCAACTGTAGCCTTGAATTGACAGATGCATCTACACAATATTGTTTAGAAATATATATGCAGAATCCTGAAATAGTACAGGCAATCCTTGAGTTGTGACCACAATTGAGTCCAAACTTTATGTTGTTAAGTGAAATGTTTGTTAAGTGAATTTTGCTCCATTTACAACTTTTCTTGCCACAGTTGTTAAGTCAATCATTGCATTGGTTAAGTTAGTAATTTGATTGTTAAGTGAATCCGGATTCCCCATTGACTTTGCTTGTCAGAAAGTCACAAAAACTGATCATGTGTCCCCAGGACACTACAACCGTTATAAAGATTGAAACAGTTGTCAAGCATTTGAGTTTTGATCATGTGACCATCGGGGATGCTGCAAGGATCGTGTGAAAAACGATCATAAGTCACTTTTTTCAGTGCCATTGTAACTTTGAACAGTTACTAAATAAACTAAATAAAGTGGAGGACTACATATATTCTGAATGCCAGTTTAGAAAACTAAAACAATATTTAAATAAAAATCTAATATGGAGAGTAGCCAGGTACATAAAAGGTATTATACATACATTACTGGAAGTATATTGGTGCCCACATTGTTTGTCTCTCCTGTAACATCATCATCAAATACTATCAAATTGATATCTTTTGTAGATTCGATATGATTCAATTCGATTTTGTCCTATTCTATCTCCAATTTCACTCGCAGGCTTTTCTGTCTGTAAATTTTCATCTTTGATTACTAGAGTGCTTCTTTTAGCCCTCACTGATAACATCCTGTTCATCAACCCAAGCCTTGAAAAAGCAAAGCACTGGGAAGGAGCCTGTTAAACATGCTGTTCTAAATAATATTCAAAAAATCAAAGCATCTTTTAATTCTCTCTGTTTTCCTCGAAGAGGGGAATGCATCACATATGCTGTAACCTTCTATATTGTATTCAGTTACGTAATAAAAACCTTTACTCCTACCTCTGTACTTAGGTTTTATGATAATTGCCTAGAATCTAGATCGCAGATAGGAACATTATCTTTGTGTCACACTTTTATTCATAATTTCAAACAATTATCTAAATGGTTATTTCTCTTACTTAGCAGTCATAATGTATGGTATACATTATGACTGCTAATATTCTGTATTATTTTACGGATGCAGGAATCATATCAACATAAATAATATCTTGGTTTTTAAGCACTATTGTACTTTTGCCACACGTGTAGTCATTAGCAAGGTTGTGGTGTAAAAAATCATAATCATCCAAAGATCAACACTTCATAATATCTACAATTTAAGTAGCAGTACAGTAAACCCACTTGATTGTTTTACAGTATAACATTCTAAGATATGCCTTTTGGTTTAAGACATTCAAAATGCAACATTTAAATATGCAGAATTATCTTGAGTTGTTCATATGTGAACTTAAAAGCCATGCAACACAGGAAAATTAAGTAATTATGCCTCCAAGTTATTTACTGCAATTAAGCTCATTTATCATATGCAAATTAGTGCAAACTGGTCTCATTAGTTACTAAATTACTCAATATGAGCTGAACAATGTAGCACTCCAGTTTGTAATGAAAAATCCCTGTAGAGGCAAGCAGGATCAATTAAGCTAATTTGCATATGCAAATATATTGTCTCACTTTTAGTTTTCCCCATATTTAATCTTACATTTTCTGGTCATTCCTGATTATATTAAAAGGATGAGGTCAATCAATGTCTTCATTGTAATCTTAAGTCTTTATACAACTTCATAAAGAAAAAGACTGCAATTCAGATTGCCTATTTTTGTATCAGCATATTAATCTATTTTTCATAGAATAATCAAAATAGATGCCATGATGCTATATTTTTAGATTGTTTTTTTCTTAGCTATGGTTAATAAATTTTACCTGACAGTAAAGACAAAGTCAATAAGATGTTGGAAGAAAAACTGAAAAAAAATGTATATTGGTTAATTACTTTATTTTCAACAAACTCTTCCTACTATGAATTCAATCAGAGTTTCTCAGTTACGCTGTATGTGGCAATTCCTTTTCCTGGTGTTATGTTATTGAGTCATATTCCTTTGACCCCAAGATAGCTGACTTCAATTGTTGCTTTGATTATATAATTTGTTTCTGACACACAAAGAAATGAAATGAATTCTTTGCATCTCTTTACTACAGAAGATACAGGATATATACTTAAGCTTGTACTGACTTTCTCAGAGACATAGAAGTACTCTGCCAATAGTATAAACTTGAATTTTCAAACAAACGTTGATGCCCATCAAAAGCTCCTGGGTAAATTTGGGAATCAAGGGATAAGACATATTCTTTTATAGACTCCTAACTGAAAGGACAGGAATGAAATTTCTGTTTCCTCAATAAAGGAAGTCTCTCAAGATCTGTTCTGGGATGTATTTTTTAATGTATCCATAAACAATCCTGACTAATAAATAAGTATTATCTATGGGCAACTTTCTGAATGATACCAAACCTTGTGAAGATCAAGTGGTTGTACTCCAGACAGATCTCTTTAAACTAAATGAATTATCCACCAAATGGCAAATGTACTTCAATGTAAATATATAAAAAAACATTTCTATTTATATGCTGGGGCTCAACCAGCTAATTTTTTTTTTGCACTAACTGGATCTTAACAGTCTGTAACTAACCAGGAAAATTATCTTGATGGGGTCATAATGGATTGCTTAATGAAGATGTCAACTGAGCAGCAGCCATGAATAAGAAAAAGTCCATGCTAATGAGCATCAGAAGTGGATTAAAAAAGAAAACAGCCCACATTGTAATGTCTTTATGTAAATTTGTGATCCCCACATCTGGAATACCATGCACAGTTCAAGTCACCACATTTGGAAAAGTACCTGAGCAAAATTCAAAAGAGGGCAATCAAAATGAAAAGATAATCCCAATACTTTTCTTATTAGAAAAGCATTAGAATATTTGGAGCCTGCAGTTTACAAGAATGGTGAATAATGGTAATTAAGGATTACAAGGCACACATAAAACTGTCTCAAAATTCTAGGACCAGGAGTCATCCAATGAGGCCAGATGGAAGAAGATTCAAAAATGACAAAATGAACTCCTTCACACAACACACAATTAACCTATGAAATATATTATTATGTTGCAGTGATATCAACTACACTATATAGAGTGACTGGCGTAAGATCACTCAACTGGCTTTTGATCAGGCACAACTAAAATGAATAGACTCCCAATTTTTAGCCAGCTGCCTTTACTACTATACCAAACTGGCTGTCAAATAACTTAGATGGCTTTAAATGGAGATTGGATACATTCATGAAGAAGTCTATCAAACTTCTCTACCGAGACCCAAAGCTACTTCTAGGTTGGGGGCAGCATATCTCCAACTAACACTTGCAAAGACTACAACACAGTTAGGAGAACTCTTTTTGTTATTTATTTATTATAAATAAATGGTTATTTATTTATTATAAATAAATGGTTATTTATTTATTTATTCAATTTATATGCTGCCCATCTAACTATTGAGCCAGTGTGGATGGCATATAAATTGATTAAATAATAAAAATACCTTTTTATGATTTTATGTACATGATTTTATTATGTTTTCCAAACTCTCACATTATTTTAATACTATTATGATTCATCCCACAGTCAGCCAGCTGTTTAGACTGGATTTGGTATTTTTATCCCTCTTCAAGTCCTTCCCAAGGACCTGGGATAGGCAGACATTATCGTTTGATGATGCTAAAGATTATTATTATTATTATAGTTGATTGCATAGTCATTATTATTAATACTAGTGATAAATCAAACAACATCTCCTTTCATCCTCTTTCAGAACAGAAAGTAAAACTGTATCAAATCACATTCTTCTAAAATCAGCATAAATCTTTGAAATGTTTGCAAAATATTGTTATGATCACACACAAAATAAAGATAAAAGTTTACCAAGATCATATACATAAGAAATCCATCCATTTCATAAATAAAAATCATTACAATCATCCTGATTTTGTTGAGAAACTTACTTTGCCAATCATTTTGCCAATTATTATTCAACAAATCACCAAAAATGTAGCAACAAAAGATGGGGACCTTAGCAAAGAAGAATAGAAAACTTCGAGGAGGGGACAAGTCTAGTCTTATTTATAATATACTATAACAGATTTATTAGCACATCTGGATTCGTCCCTTTGTTTTTTAACTTAAAGTAATATTTTCTTCTGGATGCAAAGTTTAATATATAGGTATAGAAATTAATTTGAAAGAAGCAAAGTTCATGATAAAATAGTTTTTTATGTTTTGCTTACACTGAAGAAATATATTGATTCTGATTCTACTAGGAATCTTGTGTCAGAACAACATGAAAACACATGACTGATGCACAACATTTGTCAAGATAGTGTGTTCAATAGATACTACTAAAAGAAATTTAGAGGAACACTACACTGCTTATCTAAAGCGTTAAAGGCATCCAGTCTTTTAAAGGAATATAAATATCACAATGAATACAACAGTTGAAGCAATAGTGCTGAAAACTATAATAGGAGGAGAAAAATGAAAATCTACATGTGAACAAGATTTTCCCCCCCCACAAAATAGTTAATACTTAAATATATACAGACATTTTGAGAAACTAACAGCTATTGCACATCATAATACAACTAATGTGCTGAATTTTAAATTATTACAGTACAAATAATACTTGCCCTCCCTCTCTCATTAATATTCTCTTAACCATTCACTTAAAAAAAGAATATGTAAACAAACCTTCACTGAATAGGCTCTAATAATAATAGCAATATCCAAATATTTGACAGGTGTCTTATATCTTGCTATTAAACATGTTAAACTTTTTAATTTGTTTTTTTGCAAAGCCAATGCTTTTACCTGTAAAATGTGACTTCCCAAATGTGACTCAAATACGTCAGTGGCAAGGGCACTGGGGCTTCTCCTGCGCTGGGCACCTATAACTGAATAAAAAAGGGATTATGTTGCAATCTCTGCACATTTAGTCACAATGCATCCCAATTTAGGTTATTACTATTATTATTCATTAATATTGTCTACAATCTTAACATTTGAAAAATTATAATTAGGGAAAAAATATTATTCTATGAAGAACAAAGGAACCCTAATTCTCCACTTTATTTCTTTATGTGGAAGACTG
Organism: Ahaetulla prasina; assembly: GCF_028640845.1. NCBI lineage: Eukaryota > Metazoa > Chordata > Lepidosauria > Squamata > Colubridae > Ahaetulla > Ahaetulla prasina. Next base: position 316,274,797 of record NC_080539.1, on the reverse strand, counting down.
TATTCAAAGGTTGTTCAGTATTCCAGACACAGGTCACTTACATATGTATCTCCATAATCAAAATCAATTTATACAAGCTCCAGAATTTACCTAACTTGATACAAAGTTGAATGATTATACTTAAGCATACATATTTTGCTATTGTTATATTGATCAGTTACAGAAGAGCAGAAGAGAAACAGAGCATCTTGAGACTATAAGCATCCTTCCTTGGTTGAGCAATATACCCACCTACGAAAAAAAATTCACAGAAAAAAAGCCTGAAGTTTTTTATTAGCTTCATTCTATCAAATGATTTTTGGGAAAAAGAATAGAACTCAGAAAATTATAACCTTGAAAAGTTAATAAAAATATATCCTATAAAACAGCTTCAACCTTTTTTTGAAGAAGTACACTTCAATGACACCACTGTCAAAAATAGTTTTAGGACTGCAGAAAATAAAAATACAGAAGAAACACAAACAATAGTACTGAGAGAAGAGAATATCTGTAGCTTTAATGTTGTAGAAAACAGCATTACTAAACTAGATAATATCTTCAGTGCAAATAGTATGGTTAATATTTAGTAAGTCAATATCAAATATTTTTATATATTAAAATAAGAAGGAATGTGTCCAGTCTTCCAAGCCAAGCCTTAAGAACATTAAATATATAGTTCTGATATGGGAAATGTCAGTCCAATGTATGTGAAATTATCAATTCCTCATTTACAATATGATCACAATAAGAATCCCTCTGCTGCTTATGGCAACACCAAAAATGTGCTAATGCATGCCACTTGTTTTTCTCCTGGTACGGATTAAATTATAAAATTTGCTTATATTTTTTAAAAAATTCTTTTGGTAAGATTGTGATTCTTATTTCTCCTGTGGCTATAATTTAAATGTTGTTTTAATAAACCTTAAAGTACAATTGAGAATGCACCATCTTTTGCTTTAATTTGGGTGAAACTCTTTATTGCAGCCTTATATTGTATTTTTAAAGATCAACTACTGCCTCTCTTGTGCAAATGAAACAAAGACATGATGGAAAGATAAGTTTTGGGAAAAATAAAATTTTCTATATTTCTTTTCTAAACAACTTCTGCTCATCAAATGCTTTATCTTCTGGCAAAGAGATATCTTACAAAAATAAAATAAAACAAAGCACAAATGCCCTTTCTTGGGCATTGCATGCCCTTTTTTTCCTAGGAAGAGAAAAAATTCTTCCAGAGTTTCTAAAGGAAGGCCTTTTTCTTAAGAGAGACAGTGGCACTGATCTTGAAAATGCCCAGTGGAACAAGTTTTCTCATAATATCTTCCCTTGGAATGCAATTGAAATGTGGGAAACTAGAAAGATGGCAGGCCACTAGAGAAATGACTATACAATGAAGGAAAGGACATATATACTGGTTTATATATATATACCACTTGGTCATCTAATGCAAAAATGTAGCACTTGGAGGTTTGCCAAAAGCTGTTCTCCTTTGAAATCATTTCTAAAGCAAATTCTCTTTCATCAAGCTGAATGAGAAATGACAGGAAAAAAATACAGAATGTCTCTGCCAAGCACTACTATAAGTCTGAAGCCTAGGCTTTAAGGAGTTGTAACAAAGTTGTGATGGTAGATTAGAAAACAATACAATGTCCTCCCTGTGCCTCAGATTTCCTCTGCTGCAAGTCCATCTGTTCTGCAGTTGGTTTGCATAAAATACATTGAAATGGCTACTGAGACTGTTTCTTAGATGCTATGGAATGCCTCCATAAACATTTGTTTCCACACATTCCTTACTTAGTTTCCTAAAATTGTTATTATTTGGGGGGGGGGCAGGAAATTAATCAAAACCATATACTGCCAAATTTACAAAGGATCAGTTGATAAGTATAAATATGTTACAATAAGGAATTGCACTAATATATCTAACAATGCTAAAGAACATACAAAAATGAACCATGTTACACTCATGTTTTGGTTTCTTGTAATGAAAGAGTCTTATGTTTCACATCATATAGTACAAATACCCATTGAGGTCAGAAAAAAAAGCTTTTCTTATTAGGCATATACATGCTGAAATGTAAAGATTATAATACTAATATATGCAGCTATACACAAAATGTATCATGAAGTAATACATTGGCAGCAGTGAAGTATCTTCCTACCTCCAGAAACAAAATTAGATATCACAAAAAAGCTTCTGTTATGCCTGTCAATATCAGCAGAGATAATCCTTTTAATACAGAACTCATATACATGTGTGGTCTTCCAATTCAATGCAGGAGAATTGTTAGTACATTAACTGGTCCTTTCTTGCCAGTGAACAGACAAAATCTTGTAAATAAGAGAGCTCAGGCTATATGCTCTCAGGCCTGCAAGAAATTGTTAGATTGGAATAAATCTTCTGTATCTCAAAGTTTACTATATCACTGGAAGAAACGTTTTTGCAAAAGCTCTTATTTTACACATAGTGAACTCAGTGAAACATTCATTACTTAATGGCAAACACAACAAAGATGTACCTCCGCCAATCTCTTCAATATCTGCTACTGAAAGCAGTAGCAGATATTTTCTGGAATCAGCCTGTGATCATTGATCAATCTTGTGAGAAGAAATTCTAGAGGAATGATTTGTAAGAGGCATTTGCATTACAGGTGCCGAAAGACATATGACATCCACTAAGAGTAAACAAGGGATATTGGTTTGGAAATGTAGCATTTTGGATATTCCTTTTAATTTCTTTGCAGGAAACACTGCACGTTTTATATCAAGCAACAAATTTCCTGCTGAAGTAATGTATTACCCTAAAACTTAGAGAAGCTGAATGCTCTAAATCCAACACTTTGTCATCTTGATTTCAGAAAGGAAAACAAGGTGATATATACAAGTGTATTTCTTGTTATTTGCTATACTTAACATAGGGTCATTTATTAACATGATAAAAGTATTTTTTTTAAAAAAGATGCCAAAAGCTTTGATTTTAGGCAACACCAAAGAGAGGTCAGCCAGTTTCCAATGCCCTGAAAATGATTCCATTCCTGTGATATTAAATATGTTTACAAAACATTATGTTAAGATATTTGAATTTTAATATCTGGAGTGAAGGATTGGACAATGAGTAAGAACACACAATTATAGCTAATCGGTTAAAGACAGCTGGCCACTACATGAAGCAACCTGAGCTGTGATTGCTTGCTATGAATGAAAAGGGGGAGTTTCCTTATTTCCCGTGTTTTTTCCTCTGTGTGCTGTGTGTGCTCTTTGTAATTTACCTCATGATGTTCCTGCTGTGTTGATTTACCTGACAATGCTCCTGTTTGCCTATCTTATTTAATATAAATATATTTATTTATATAAAACTGCAAGTTCCTGTTGGCGGTCCCTGACTCCATTTGGACGCCCACTGTCCAAATTCCCTGACACATTAGTAGGTGCAAAAAATAAAACAAAACACCAGACCTTATCACTAATGCGGAGGAAAACTGTGAAATCTCAGGGCCTGAGTCAAAGTTCTATCCAGCCAAAAGGGTGTAATTGGATCGGAGACACCGAGAAGCATCAGAGAGACAGGGCATAGAAGAGTTTTTAATGATTTTTCACCTTTAAAAATTAATTTGACTGAATCCCAGAGGAACTATTTTCTAAGCATATATAAATTTACAATATGGTTTACCTGGAAGTAAACATTTCTGAACTCAACACTACATACTTTTGATATGCAATGATCATGGAGAAGACAGAGCAAATGGGTGAGGAAAAAGAGAAGGCAAAATTACTGGCATCAACTGCAACCATTTGCTAATCCAGCTCAGGAAGAGTACATATATGAGACATACCTAACTGCCTATGAACTCCGCTCTCCTCCATCCCTACATAAATGTTTTAACTGTTTACTCCAGTCATGGAGAAATAAACTAAAACTGCAGTCGTGGAGAAATGAACTAAAACTGCGCAGCATATTACATTCAATTAAATAGAATTGCCAGAAAATAAGTTGTGTTAGTATGCAGCGGTGCTGGAAGACAACAAATGGCGTTCTTTCCTTACTTAAGATCTTTCTCCATGAACCCAAATCCCCATAATCAAGCATAAAACAAACATGGTCAAGAAAATCCTTTCTTCTGTTGGTTTGTTGAAAAAAGCTCTCAGCTCTCAGTTTAAGTTGCCTGTGGAAACTGCATATTTGCTTAGGAAAGCTTTCTCTGCTCTCATACAACAGTGTCCAGGGAAAAAGGACAGGATATTAACATCAAGTCAGAGTGCCACTATATAGCATCAGACTGCACTAGCTTGTAAAGAAAAAAGTCTAAATCTGTTGTCTTGATTTTTTTCCCTGATCCCTAAGGTTCATGTTTATGACATTTGTAACATCTGCTACAAATGCTGAGGTAAGTCAGGCACAACCTTATTACTTCCAATCTAATGCTCCATTCATCCACAGGGCTTTTGTATGCCACAAGTATGTCAAAAACAGCAGGATCTACATGAAGCAGAATACAATACATGCATTCCTGAAATATACTGCACTGTATGTTAGAGACACAATGTTATTGCCAGCAAACTTTTTTAATGTTAGTGTAAGATTTTTTTTAAAAAAAAAATATTTCTACTGAAAACCTTCATAATACTTTGGAAACTACCACCTCAGCAATTTTTAACATATCTACTTTTCCCTTGCTTAGCATGTGCGCACGCACACAGACTCACACAATAAGTCTTCTTTTGGGTCTTCATGTTCCAAAAGCAACATACATACATATTAAAAACGAAGCACCAATGTAACGGAGGTAAATTGGAGAATTTGTAAATTCATATATTAAGAGAAATAAAATTTACAAGACTAGAACAAGACAAATAATGAGCAAAGTGAACAAAGAGAATAGTCACATAACTCAGAGAATTATAGTAGATGGAATAGTCAACTTTAGCTCAAATAAGGAGTCATCTGAAAACAGGAAATAAGAAAAAGCATAGAAACGCAGCCTATGGCTGAACATCAGACATTTCTGTCCTAAGTGAAATATAAATACAGAGAAAGTCAACAAATTTCAACAAATAAGCCAAAACTTTCTTTGACTTGTGTGGCCATAATTTGTCCTTGACTCAATGAATGACAAAAATGAGTCTTGTAGCTCATTTTTAATGAGCTACAAGACTATCCATATTTCTTTCCCATTACAGGATTTGGCTTCATTTACTACAAAATATCTATATATGTTAAATTCAGATTGGACATGACTCCAAGACAGTATTTTTTGTGGATTTTCTCGATATAGATAAAATTGATTTTTAGAGATCTAGATTTTTAGAAAATGGATAGGCAAGCATGAAGTAAGTTTATTCATTTTTATCAGAACAAATATGAAGGGCTGCCTTGCTCAACTGATCATTCACATCTTCTGAGACTTAATTTTTGTTTTCTAGATAGTAATGTTTCACTTCTGCTTAAATAGAGCCAAGTTATTTGAGGGAGTGGCTATCTCTCATGCCCATTTGGATAGATGGGCAAGAGTTGGTCTACCTCAATTAAATAATGCTTTTAACAGGACCCAGGAAGATGCATTTTTTTAAATTGAAGCACTTTCTCTTTTTTTTGCAGGGGGGAGGGGAATATATGCCATCAAGTCATTGTCTATTCTTACAGACCATATGGACAAATTGATTGTCTTCATGATGATCTGTCGCTAACCTGATCGTTCAGCAACTGCAACTGAGTGTTCATTGCTACTGTAGCCAGCTCTAGTCACATTGTTGTTGATCTCCTCTTCTCTTTCCTTCCATCTGTCTCCATATTAGAGCTTTTTCCAGAGAGAGATGGGTCTTTGCATAATGGGCGTGAAGTAGGATAATTTGAGCCTGGTCATTTGTGCCTTGAATGAGTGGGTTGATTTGTTTGATGATTTATTGCTTTGTTTTTTGTTTTTTTTTACTATTGATGGTTTATTCTAAAAGGCAGAAGCAACCCACCATTTTGTCATCTTCACTGGCATTTCTAAGGTTGGTTGTTCTATTACACAAGTGCTACCAAGATGCACTGGAGCTGGGGAGCAGGTTATGTTTTAGGTAGTAGTCAGTATGACTGAACTTAGTTTCCATTTAAAGTAACTTTACTAATTCTTTCCATTACATTCATGCAGCCATTTTCCACTTCCAGTGAATGAACATGAAGATTCCCTACATTTACATTTAAAATTACTGAATGTCAACTCTCATATCAATTCACAACTTGCAGTTATGGATTTCATCAACAGCAGCTACCATGGCCAATGGTCTATGGAACGGTAATACATCAACATCTGAAAGGATAAATGTTGACATACTGATTTGGGTTTCGTAAATCCAGATAGCCACTAGATGAGAACAGAAAGAAACAGAAATCTGTTTTCTGCCATTGAGTGATTACCCAGATTTTGGCAACACGGATCTCAAATGTCTAGACTCTAGACAAAAAGTCTGTCATTCATTGGTACTTGATTTCAGTGTTGCAAAACAAGTTATGAGTTATATATAAATTTGGTGACTGCAAAGTATTTCATCTTCTTTAGTTCTGGAATATATTTATCCAAGTAGTCTAAATCTGAGGGAAGACTAAAAATTGCTAAATGAGGAGCAATGCTAACAATTGCTAACACATTAAATAAGAGCAATAGCTTTCTTATTAAGTGCAAAAGGAGAACATTTCCATCATCCAAGCCATATATTTTTAGTCAAAACTCCAAGGATTATTTCTCTTTAGCCCGCATGCTTGGATATGCTCTCTTTTAGATCCACATTTGGTAGAAACAATTAGAATGCTAAACGGTTTCACTTTATTAGACATAATACAAAGAAATGAACGCTCATATTTAGCAGCACAGTAAAGCCTTCCCTTCCCTCCTATGCAAGTAAGTACCATAAAGTAAGCTTGTTCTACTATAAGTTTCTCTTCGATGTGTATTCAATATATCTTCAGAGAAAAATTAGCAGAACATCTTGCTGGTGATGTCATTAAGCTTTTGGATCAAATAAGTCTACATTCATACATTTTGATGAACCATGAATTTTACCATAAAAGTGTTTTGGTGTACCTGTATCCTATGGTTTTTAAACTATAGTTTAATGATTTAAGGTGAAATTTGAACTGAACCCATTGTACTTTATTTAATAAACCACAGATAAGCAAACTATGACTCTATAAATTATGTCTCTATAAAATCAAACTATGACAGTGTTTCTCAATCACAGCAAGTTTAAGATGCAAATTCTGGGAGTTGATGTTCACAAAAAGGTTGCTGAGGTTGCTCAGAAACATTGACTTAGAATAAACATTACTCTATTTAAACATCCATTCTTTAGTTGGTCATTCCATAGTACCATGTACTTGAGGTGCTATTTACATTTCTCATCATAGCTTACAGAAAATGCTATATAATATAATGTAAATGCTATTTACATTTATATTTCTCATTTATCTTACAGAATTTTTCAAACATATTAATGAATTCTATGTATATATCCCTCACCATTTGTAAACAATATACATTATATATAGTCTATGTATATGTATGTGTGTATATATATATATATATATATGTAGGTCTTTGGTTATTCGGGTTTTGTCCCGCGTAAAATTGGAAGTGTCTTGGCGACATTTCGACGAAGTCTCATTCGTCATCTTCAGGCTTCAGCTTCGTGCTTCTGGGAGCAATGTGTGATTGCAGCTGTTTCTTCCTTTTTAACTACACACTCTCACTAACTACACACTCTCACTAACGTACTAACATCCAATGGATTCTAGAGAAATAAGATTACCAAACTAATCCAAAAAGAACCCCCCACTAAAATCCAAGACAGAGAACAAGAAAACGGCACAGCCCTCCTCCCATATATAAAAGGCACCACAGACAGAATCAGCAAGATCCTCCACAAACACAACATCAAGACAGCATTCTGCATAAACCGAAAAATATCCACCATCCTAAGAAACCCCAAAGACAAAATTGAGTTAGAAAATCAAGGAGTATATGAAATCCCATGCACCGCCTGCCCCACCACATACATTGGACAAACCAACAGAAGAATAAGTGCACGCATTGAAGAACATAAGAACTCAGTCAAAAAAGAGGAACCAACTACTTCCCTGGTCCAACACCTTAAAGCCACATGACATGATATTGACTTTAAAAAGACCAGAACTATCACCAAAACTGAACACTTTAACAATAGAATAATCAGAGAAGCCATCGAGATAGAAAAACGCCCACACAGCATGAACAAACGAGATGATACCTCCCACCTACCAGTCATTTGGAAACCCACCCTTATTGACAAACGAGTCCCTAACACGAGGAATGACACCAGACCCACACTTATGAAGTCCACACAGGATGTCACCACCACACATCCACCCAGAAAGCAGACCCAAACCCACGCTGATCATGAAGCACGACCAAGGACCAGAAGCCAGACCGCAGCTGCAACATTAGCCATTTCAAACCCCTCCAATCCATTCATGCAGCAGACTGACACCCACTATGAAGATGTAGCACGACCACAAAGCCAAACAACAGCTATGCAGCTCACCAGCTCAAATCCCCCTGCAGCACAAACTAGACTGAGCACAACCAAGCCCCCACCAACACAGGACACACCCCCAGCCAATCAGAGCACAGAAAAACCCCCCATCCAATCAGAGCACAGCCAAGCTCCCATCCAATCAGTTCAAACCCCCACTAGCAGTTAAAAAGAAGAAACAGCTGCGATCACACATTGCTCCCAGAAGCACGAAGCTGAAGCCTGAAGATGACGAATGAGACTTCGTCGAAACGTCGCCAAGACACTTCCAATTTTACGCGGGAGAAAACCCGAATAACCAAAGATCTACATACAAACACCCGCGAAAACCTCAGAAAACATATATATATATATACACACACATATATATATAAATTGCACACACACCCCTATCTATCTATGTATTTATTGATCTATCGATCTAGATCTAGATCTATAGATAGATGTAGATATATATAGACAGACAGACAGACAGACAGACAGACAGACAGACAGACACACACACACACACACACACAGATCCCTATGTAGAACTCTCCCTAGAGTATCTGGTTCATTTTATTCTACAGTCATGATGGGCTGTAGTTTTTTTTAGCCCATCTGGACAACAGATGTGATATTTAATAGCTATGGTTCTTCTGATTATACGGTTTTTCTGATTATACAATAGTGGACAAGTACAATAAGTTCTCTGGATGGCCTTTGGTAATATAGAGACTTCTGCAAGGTTTTCTTACAGATTTTCTCTCTGAAGCAGCACCCCTGCTCAAAAAGTGATTTAAGGTTTCACCCACACTGAGTTTGGAAGCTTTCAGCAAGGAGTATAAAATCTGCATTAGTCAAATACTAAGCTTGACAAGCCTCTACTGAGTCCATTAAAAAAAGGGAAAGTGCATGAATTTCAAGCTTGGAAGCCTCTAATTACTACATGCTTAAATTTTTAACTAGCAAGCCCTGATAAATTGCTACACTAACACTAGGGAAGATTATCTACTTGATCTTTGCTGGTGAGACTAAACTAGGAATGCTGTTCCAAGACAGCCTTCCAACTTTCAGGAAATAAATTTCAAATGTATTTCTACGAAGTATAGAAGATTCATTTAGATTAATGGAAAAAAACCATTTGACACTTTAGCTGAGAAATGATACAACACATATCCCTAAAAACAGAGGCAGAACTACAGTTATACTGTTGATTAGACCGTAACTGATTTAGCTACTTGTGACACATGGATACACCTACTTGAACACTCCTTGGAATGGAAATTATATGTAAAAATAAGGTGAATGTTTTTTACATATATCAACAGATAGTATCGATATGTATTAGAGGTCTTTGCTGTAAATAGTTGTGTCTTAGACATAATTTCTACAAAGTGGTGCCCATAGGGTACAACAAACATGACCTGTGTGGGAATTATGGGAGTTGGAGTCCAATGCATCAGAAGATTTCAGGCTAAAAAAATCAGCAGCATATTACATTTATTTGTTATCAACACCTACCTATCACTTTGGAAGAATTCTTTATAGAAAGATGTCACTCACTGCATTACATGAAGAAACCCATGTGGAATCTGTTTATATCACAAGTATATGAGAGATCAAATGCATTAATAGCAAAAGATGTACTCCTAAGCACCACTTGAATATATGTATTTTGCATTTTCAAGTTACTTTTGACTCCTGGCAACTGTTTGTAGAAGTCCCTGCAGTTTTCTTGGCAATGATTTTGGAAGTTGTTTATCACTTCCTGCTTTCACTAAGGTTGAGAGAGAGTGTGACTGGCCCAAGAGCACACAGCTGGCTTTTGTTCCTAAAGTGAGATTGGAATTCATAGTCTCCGAATTTTCAGCTCTGTGCCTTTACCTCTACACCAGAGGTGTCAAACTGGTGGCCCACAGGCTGGATGCATCATGCGCAGGCCATGCCCACCCCAGCTCTACAAAGGGAAAAATGTCATGAAATGTCATGTGATGGCAAGGTGACGCTGCAAGTTTGACACCTGTGCTCTACACCAAACTAACTCTCAATCACCACTTGTACTCAGTTAAAATGGTGGAGGCACTCAACACAGTATGCAAATAAGAGACATGGTACAGCATTTCTGTCAATTTACTGCTAAAGATTACATGTGTTCCATATGAAAATTGTTTTGCCATTTAAAGATTCATATTTAATGCAGCTTATACCATACAGGAGTAGACTTTCCATGTCAATATGAGTTTGGGCTATCTAGCTGCAAACTTCTACAGATATGAATTTTTTTAAGAAGTCCTCTGGAAATGGCCTGAGGTAATTTCAAACTTAACAGACCCTATCCCACCAGAGCTCATTACAGTAAATTTTATAACAAAGTACTCTCTACTTAATTTTCAGAGTTTAGCCAAGCATACCACAAATGCATCTACATTAAGTACAATTAATGGTATAATAAAAGCAGTGGAGGCTGTTTAACACTCAGGAACCAGCAGTAAACAGTGGCTTCATGTTCTCTAACAGTCAGTGATGTGTCAAAGTGCCAAAAGTAAGATTTCTTCTGCTTCAAAAGAAAAGGAACATTTCCTATTGAACCGAAAAGGCTGGAAATATATATTTTCTAGTTATACCAGCAGCATTGCTTATTCTAAGATATAAAATGATAAACCCCTATTCCCTTCACTAAGGAAAAAAAAAATGAAATCAGTTTCAATTTAATAAAAAGTAAAACAAAACAAATAGAAATAAACAAAGAACATGATCCTGCAGTTCAGGGTGCAATCAAAGGAAAAGGGGGTACAAAAATATTGGGCTGGATAGTCAGAGGAACCTGCACAAGGAGGGGGAAAATTACATGTATGATGATATAATCACGTAAACACCATCACATCCTGTTCAAATAGAAGCAATCCTTATTTAAGCAATTGCCTCGGATAGTGACCATCAATATACAATGATAATAAATGGTAGTAAAAAACTATTTGGGGGGGTCTGGCATCTTGAAGATACTAGAAATAAGAAAAGCTACCCCATCACCATTCTTGTGAGTTGATTTATCAAATTTTATCTCTTAACTGGGCTCTGCTTGTCTATCACCAATGCACAGGCTGATTGGCTCAGGAGAAGAAAAAGTTCAGTTCGTGTAATGGTGTACAGCCGGGGTCTCTAAACTTGGCAAGTTTAAGACTTATGGACTTCAACTCCCAGAATTTCCCAGCTACAAGTGTTAAAGTTGCCAAGTTTGGAGAGCCCTGATCTACAGTCTTTGCTGACTAACCAGCACAATGATTCTAGGGGTAGCTTGTCTGTGAAATTTCTTGTGATCCTTCCAGTTGGCTAGCCTGAAATTAATCTTTCTGGGATTTTGTAGTATTTGTTTATTTTATATACTTGTTCAACTTAGATGCTGCTGCCTAAATTGTCAGACTGACCTGGACTGAAATACAATTTTGCAGAGTGAAGTGTCATGCAGAATGTTTTTTATAAACTAGAAGAAGACTGGGAGAGCCTCATTATTTCCTAAATGTTATATTGAACCAGATCCAGAGGAATCTGTACAGATATCAAGACAAAATCAATAATTCAAACACTTTAGTGATAGTACCATAAGTGCAGCTACTTTCTCTATTACAGATTCAAAACATTTTCCTAGTGTGAGCCAAGGATTTTCTATAGCTATATAAATCTAAATAATGACCATTTGTTTAAAGAAGGCTTCTATTTTGCCATCAGGATCTAACTTGACAATGTAAGGATAGAAAAAGGGACGCATTAGGAGACAGTAAAAATGATACAAGATTGATATGACCAAAATAAAATCGCTTTGGCTAATAGACATGTTTCGTGAAATGAAAAAAATTATACATTTTTAACCTTTCAGCATGCCCCCATTTATGTATAGTAATTGACTCCACTAAAATTTTGGGAATGACCTTGAATTTGATAAAATCTTGACCAGGTCTGTGATATGCACTCCTCTGAAAACAAGGAATGAAATTTGTAAAATAATGATAGAAAGATAACTATTTGAAGTCTTCAGCTACATTCAGCATGTCTAAAGGTTCCTTTTTATTTCTATGGGAAGAACTCTAGAAATAAATTGTAACAAGTGAAGCCCCTCCAATATTTTTTCCAGATAAGCATGTCATATATAAAGAAAAAAAAAACTACTACAAGTTTACTACACATGTCAAGGGGGCTTCAAAATGTGGGAAATGACAATTCAGCATTTTTAAAATGACAAGCCATCTTTTTAATGATAATTTAGGGAATGTACATGTGCAACAAAGTAATACTTTGCCATATATAACATACATATAGCCAATGGAATAGATGCATTGTTATTCTTGCCTATGAACCTATAGATACTGTAACCTTTTTAACCATGTCATCAGTCTTGCAGAGCTAATAATTTTTTTCTCTTTATTGATCACCCTCCTCTGTTCACTGGGTATAAAATCATTATTCCACAACAGAATGTACAATCATATTTATTTTGCTAAAGAACAGAAAATTAACAAATGAAGTCACCACTACCCTATAGAGACTGTGGTTACAAGGGACTCATAAGCCTTTTCCAAAAGGTTTGAAAAGCATATTGTTTAATGAATTTTAAGTCAGTGAGACAACTGCATGCATCTATATTCATGGAATTTAGAATTTCCTGCTTGTTTACTTTTCAAATGTCCTCCTCTATAAATTAGGCACTTTTTATCATCTTAGATTGATATTAATGAGATTCTTACTTTTTAAACCTTACCACCAGTTCCCTTGGCACCATGACCTTAATGAACCCCCATACTCGTCTATACCCTCCCCTATGAATAGGCAAGTAATGGAAAAAATCCCTGGAACCATCTCTACTCACTTGGTCTATCCTTCTGGGGAATGGAGCAAGCATAAGAGGGTATCCAATTTATATTATTATTACTTGTTGTGGATGTAGATCATCTTACACCTCAGCAACATAATAATATCAATAGACCTATTTGATTGTTATGATGTGGTTCATACCTTTTTATCACATCTCTTCAAATAACAGGACTAATTTTAGGGCTGTCAAAGCAAAATAGTGCTTAATATGAAACTCCATGAATTAATAAACAGTGAAAAAGAAATTGGAATTTGTTATTTTCCTGTATGTATAATCATGAACAAAGACTAGGACCAGCAGATAAAGGATACTGTAACAGCCTGGACTTTTGTAGGTGAGAGATTGAAGCATTATGTGAGAATATATTTGTTTATAAACAGAAAGTGAAGGTTTGGAAGGATGTACCTGCCAGGAATGAAAAATATTGTCTATAAAATGAAATGAACAGTGAGAACAATTAACCATTGGAATGGCTTGCCTTTAGAAGTTATGGGTGCTCCATTACTAGAGGCTTTTAAGAAGAGACTGGACAGCCACTTGTCTTAAATGGTATAGGATCCCTTGCTTGAGCAGGGTTTTGGACTAAAAGACCTTCCAACTATTATTCTGTTATTCTGACTATCTATGGTCACTGTCTAGAATAAAATAGAAGAGAATTTTTATTGGCCAAATGTGACTGGACACACAAGAAATTTGTCTCCAGTGCATAAGCTTTTAGTGTTCATATAAGCAACATTTGAAAAATTATGATCATAATCTTCATAAAATACATTCATCATAAATCATAGACACAACACTTTGTGATAGTCATAGGATATTAAATAAGCAATCAACATAAATCATAAGTAAAGGTAAAGGTTCACTTGCACATATGTGCTAGATGTTCCCGACTCTAGGTGCTCATCTCCATTTCAAAGCTGAAGAGCCAGCACTGTCTGAAGACGTCTCCATGGTCATGTGGCCATCATGACTAAAATCCAAAGGCGCACAGAACGCTGTTACCTTCCCACCAAAGGTGATCCCTATTTTTCTACTTGCATTTTTTATGTGCTTTCTAACTGCTAGGTTGGCAGAAGCTGGGACAAGTAACGGGAGCTCATCCCATTACGTGGCACTAAGGATTTGAACCACTGAACTGAACTGCCAACCTTTTGATCAACAAGCTCAGCATCTTAGCCACTGAGCCATCGCATCCCTACATAAATCATACTAGGATACTAAATAAAACAATATAAGATGTAAGATACAAGCAACAAAGTTATAATCATAAGAAGATAAGGTAATAGGAAAGATGAGAAGAAGAACAGTAATACAGCCCTAATACTAATTTGTCCTCTCCTCCCCACCGAGTGTACTGTATTTCAAATAAATTGCTACCCTTTTGTGTTTGGCAGCAGTTTTACTGTAGTTGAGTTCTAAAGCTAATATATAAGACTAGTTAGTTGTAGATAAACAGAGATAGTGTGATGTAGTAGTGGCACTATTACACTAGAACCATGATGGCGAACCTATGGCACACATGCCACAGGTGGCATGCAGAGCCCTTTCTGCGGGCACGCAAGCTGTTGCCCAGGGCAGGTCCAAACCGCATGGGTGCACACTTCCTGCTGGCCAGTTCTCTGCTGGTCTCTGCTGTGCATGCGGAGGGAGTAGGGCACATGCGGGAGACACACATGCATGTCCAGGGGGCTTGTGGGGATGGGGAGGTCACATGTGCGGGGATGGGGAGGAGTACAGGGGGCAGTCCCCCCCCCCGCAGCCCATTTTGGGCCTAGCAGGCCTTCCTGCAGCCTCCTGGGACCAAAAACAGGCCTAGCAGGGAAGTCTGCTAGGCCCAAAACAGGGCAGGGGGTTTGCGCGTGAATGTGTGTGTGGGGAGTGCAGGGGGTTATGCATGCATGCATAGGGGGTCAGGGAGCGGGAGGGGTGTCTTGCTTGCATTGCATTATGGGTGCAGGCACACGTGTGCATTGTTGCACACGTGCACCCGCACTTCTGGCATGCAACGACAAAAAGATTAGCCATCACTGGACTAGAACTTGAAAGAGCTGAGACTGGTCCACCATAGGCCATGGACACCCAATGGATGATGTGGGACCAATCATTCTCTGTCAGCTCAACTTTCCTCATGTGATTCTTGTGGGGAAAAATGGGAGGACGGGAGATATGTATGCAAGTTTTTGTATGTATAAAAAGGAGCCTTGTGCTTTGTGTCAAAGAGAGGCTTATAAATTTAAAAAAAAAACAGATTTTAAAACTGCTATTTCTTTTTCTTAAAGTATCTTTGGTTAAAAATATGCCGTGAATAGAATGTGAAACTCACTTTTAAAAACTACTTCAGTTCATGTGGGGAAGCATATAGAAAATAGTACTGAGAAAATACATAATAAGCAGCGGGCTCATATTAAAAACCTTTTCTTCAATAAATTGTATGTTTCATACAGAGTTCCATAGCTGTAAGAAACTAATTCTTGACAAAAGCTTAGAAGGTATATCATATTATGAAGAAGATCCAAGGAAGCTGATTCAATTACTAAACATGATAGACCACCAGCAGTAATGCTGTTATTCTTGAAATGTCAATGCAAAATGAATGTAGAGATGTTGACATAAAACTTATATTTAAAAAATAGAATAAAATACAATGAGATTAGAGGAGCTGGATACAGAGATTACTTTATGATAAGCAATATTGTTCCCTGGATACCGTTATAACAGTTATACGGCAGCAGTAACAAAAGTGAGCATGTATGGAGTAGTACCAAATTATAGCATTCAGGGGAAAAAATATTTAGTCAATATTTATTACTCATTTGCAAAACACAGCAAATGCTACAGCGTCTCTATCATTTGAAAATGGTTTGGTATATTGATATTCAAGATCTTATTTAATTTTTACAGATGAAAATTATGATAAAAATTCTAATCTTTTAAATGCTTGGGATATATTTAAACACAGGCAACCAACTCTGTACATAATAAATTAACAACTGCAGATTGGTAAAAGTACCAAAAGGAAATCAACATGGTGAGCTGAATAGAAAGAAACTTTACTTTAGAAAAACAATTACTAATCTTGCCTACTGAAATATGGAACAAACATTAACATGTATCTTGACAATATGTAAATTAAAAATGAGGCAAATTAAGAAAAAAATGGAATATGTATAGTATTAGGTCTGGGGAGTCAATACAAAATGCAAACAACAACAACAACAACTCCTAACATTGAATTTATTTTTAAATCATGGACCAGCATATTTTTTTCAGGGAAATTATATACAATTAATAAAGTTGACCCTTGCTAAAGACAAATAACATATATAAAGCAAATTTATAGGTACACCCAATTCAAATAGGAAAAAATGAAATAATACATATAATTAGTGTATTAAGAAATAATATTAAAATGAATAATATAATAATATAAAAATGAATAGTATCTATATGGTAGTAGTCTGAATAGGAGTTTCCTTCCCACCAAATTCTTTTAAATGGGAAGATAAAATGATATAACATTACAAGTAACTTATGCATCTTAGGTTAATTTGTGAAAAGCATTGTTTAAAGGAGGTTAACATCTTTTGAAAGTTGACAAAAGGCAAATGGCCTTACTTTTTGGTTGGTTTGAAACCTCTTGCTGCTCCAAGCAGTTTCATTAATCAGAGCAAGTTAATTAGGCAGAGAATTATCGGAATGGACCAATTCCTTCAGAGTTTTTACAGATAACTTTCAGATGTCTCAAACCAATAAGAAAATAAGTCCAGTTGCAATGACTCAATTTTCAAACAATTTTACTTATATGACCGAGAATCTTTATTGACAGCATCAGAAGATTTCTAATACCAAAGATTCATACCTTTTATTTTATTCATAGCTTATATTTCACTCTGCCCAATAAATACCAAGGAAGAGACTATTAGTTTCTATTCTTTTCTTGGATGGTAATAAAAAAAACAGGGATAATAGATAGTTTTCATAACGGATAAAATAACACATTTTACTTTGCACCAGTGGTGAAATCTGAACTGGTTTACTACTGGTTCGCTGGCCACGCATGTGCGCTGCATACAAAACACACATTGCATGCACGCACAATGCACACCAAATGTGAATTGCGTGTGTATGCGCAGTGCGCACCAAAAGGGGGCTTGAAAAGGTAAGTAGAACAGCGCGCGCACGGGTGTGTGTGATCAGCTGTGGCACACGATCGTGGGAATCTTTTAAAAAACTTTTTAAAAGTTTTTTTACTATCAGTTCCAGTGAATAGGTAGTAAAAAATGCTTTAAAAAGATTTTAAAAAAGGTTCCGACGATCACAGTTGTGCCGCTCGATCATCGGAGCCTTTTTTTACTTTTTAAAAGCATTTTTAAGAATAGAATAGAATTCTTTATTGGCCAAGTGTGATTGGAATTTGTCCTATTTTCCCGAACCGGTAGTAAAAAAATGCCTAAAAAGTTTTTTTTAAAAAAGTTCCAATGATCAGCTGAGTGATGTGCGATCATTGGAACTTTTTGTTTTTTTACTTTTAAAAACATCTTTAACTACCGGTTCCAGAGAACCAATAGTAAAGAAGTAAAAATAAAAAAAGTTCTGAAGATCACCTGAGCAATGTGCGATCTTCTGAACTTTTTTTTTTTTTACATTTTTTTACTACTGGTTCAGTGAACCAGTAGCATTTTTTACTACCAGCTGGGCTGAACCGGTCCGAACTGGTAGCATTTCACCCCTGCTTTGCACCCAAATATTTTGCAGTGAGTGGATATTTATTTAATATATTCATAAATAAATGGGAATTAAGATAACAAAATTAGAAGTTGAGTATTTGGATAGTGAAAAACAAGCAGACTGTGAAGAGTTCCAGAAACATGTCTCAAAACTAGATTAACAGAAAAATGAGATTTATATAAGCATGTATAAAGAGATACATATTAGAACAGACAGTTCAGATATCCTATCTCAGTGATGGCTAACCTTTTCTGGACTGAGTGCTCAAGGTGCGCGTGAGCACGCATGAATGCGCACAACCAAACCCCCAAAATGCAATGCCCCCTCCCCCTTCATGGGCCCTGCCCCATGCATGTGTGGCAGACCTGAAGACTAGCTGGCTGGCGGGAGGCGCACGCGAATGCGCAGCAGAGCTGAACTGGGACGACGGCTCACGTGCTATGAGAGAGGGCACCATCATGGCCCTATCTGCATTGATAGGGTCTGAGCCAGTTGATTGCCTTACAAAAGAGACTTTCAGGATAGATAAGTCACTATAGTGGGAAATATGAATCAAGAAGAGGGCCGTGAAAATATTTACAGATTCCTCACATCCTACCCTCAAAACGACGCTATAGAGCACTGCACACCAGAACAACTAATACCTTGATGAACGTATCTTTTCTTTTATGTACACTGAGAGCATATGCACCAAGACAAATTCCTTGTGTGTCCAATCACACTTGGCCAATAAAATTCTATTCTATTCTATTCTATTCTAAACACAAGAACAGTTTTTTCCCGAAGGCCATCACTCTGCTAAACAAATAATTCCCTCAACACTGTCAAACTATTTACTAAATCTGCACTACTATTAATCTTCTCATAGTTCCCATCACCAATCTTTTTCCACTTATGATTGTATGACTGTAACTTTGTTGCTGGCAATCCTTATGATTTATATTGATATATTTACCATCAATTGTGTTGTAAATGTTGGAACTTGATGAATGTATCTTTTCTTTTATGTACACTGAGAGTATATGCACCAAGACAAATTCCTTGTGTGTCCAATCACACTTGGCCAATAAAAAATTCTATTCTATTCTATTCTATACAGTCTGACAGACAGACCACATGTTTTAAAAAGTATTTTCATGAGTTTTATTTATCCCATTCTGAAAGGATTTATTTACATTTCTTGAAAATTGATGAACAAGTTCAGTCTAGTCATCATTATACTGAAATTAGAACAAGCCTTCACTCAAGTTAGTCTGGGCAAAGGGGCAGGTTGACATCAATACAGCTACTGTATCTTTAACTAGTATCTAGGTCCTTGTGGAATAAAACAGCAAAGCAGAGAACAGACAGGATGTCATGGAACCATATGGTTGCAAAAGTAAACAGCCAAGTGTCATGTAGGGGAATCAAATGTATTTGCTTAGGGGCAGGGGTTCCAACCTGTTACAGTTGAACAGCTGTTGATTTTGGGGTTATATACCTTTGGTTAAGGGCTGCGACATAGTTAATGAAATTTTTGGCTCATTTCATTCAGTTAAAATCTTTAAAGGACTTGCTCGTAACATTAAAAAATCATTTTTTCCTGCAAATAGTATTAAGGTAACTTCATCCTTTATTTTTATATCCTTTAAAATCCAAAACTGGAAATAACCTGATGATTGTTTTCTGCTGTATCACAAGAGGAACAAAAAGAAGCCAAAAACGTTCTGGCTTCAGAAACTCACATTCATTTATATCATTACCTTTCCCAATAATTGTGCTTACAAAGGTCTTTCCAATTTGATGCCCTTCAGATGGTTTGAACTATAATTCCTTTAA
This sequence comes from Ahaetulla prasina, assembly GCF_028640845.1. Lineage (NCBI taxonomy): Eukaryota > Metazoa > Chordata > Lepidosauria > Squamata > Colubridae > Ahaetulla > Ahaetulla prasina. The sequence goes on along the minus strand of NC_080539.1, from coordinate 316,254,876 downwards.
TCCCCAGCCTGGATGGGAGTTACAGACAAAAATCTGGAATAAATCAGGTAGGGCAAGTCTACCCATGTGAACATGTGATAAATATAGGACGGGAAAAGCTTTCTTTTTTATTTTGAAAGAAAACATACTATTTTGCATTTTTATCCACAGTTAAGAGTCCTCTTAAATTCTGACAAAAATTTTCTTTATAGATTCCTAGCCTGCTTTTCATAGCTTGAATCTGAAAACTTCTGCTTATGAACAACCTGTCCCCTATTAGTAAAAATGAAAGTTTTCAGGGCAATTTATACAAGTGGCAATTGAACAATACAAATATGAGAGCTTAATAAAAGCAGGACTCTTTTTATAAGGCAATACAAAAGAAGAATGTGGAAGCAATCCACTGTATAATTAATATAATAGAATTAGAGCACATCGTTAATAGAAATATATTAAAATCAGGCTCAAATAATATTTTGAAGAAGTTTCTGAAAAAAAGAACCTTCGGACTTAAATAGACACAAGAGTTAAATCAAACAAGCTGCACTTGAGTAAGCAAACTAGAAGACTAACTAAAACTAGAGAAAGCAATAGGAAAAATACCACTTTATTTGATACTAAAGAAGATATAATTATCTCCAGAAGGAGCTCTGTCAATTTTCTATTACACATGGACACGTAATATTTATGATTAGGTGATTTGGTCCAATATTAAGTTAGTAATTCCAAATCATACAGATACTGTGCATAAACACTAGCATTTGGAGTTGTTTTCAGAGCATGGTTGTTTGTATTGTTAAGCAAGAACTAACTCATGTTAGTTGTAGACTGAAATAGGCTGCATATTTGGGAGGGAGGGGTGGTCAAGCTTCCATTATTCCACCCAAAATTGTTTTTTTCTTTCAACTTAGCACATGGAGCAGCCAGTTCAGTGCCCTCCCTTTAGGCATCATCTAAAGAGGTTCATGGAGGGATGTCCTATCAGGTGGCATTTATCCAAACAGAAAGGATAACTCATTTAACTTGGAACAGGATATCTGAGATAAAATTACCTATTTTACTGTCAATTATTATAGGTAGTCCTCAACTTACAACCAGAATAGAATAGAATAGAATAGAATAGAATAGAATAGAATAGAATAGAATAGAATAGAATAGAATAGAATAGAATAGAATAGAATAGAATTTTTATTGGCCAAGTGTGGACACACAAGAAATTTGTCTTGGTGCATATGCTCTCAATGTACATAAAAGAAAAGATATCTTCATCACTTAATGGTGGTCATAGGGTACAAATTTAACAGTTAATGATACAACACTTAATGATAGTCATAGGCTACAAATAAGCAATCAGGAAACAATCAATATCAATATCAATATAAATCGTAAGGATTACCAGCAACAAAGTTACAGTCATACAGTCATAAGTGGAAGGAGATGGGTGATGGGAACGTTGAGAAGATTAATAGTGCAGATTTAGTAAATAGTTTGACAGTGTTGAGGGAATTATTTGTTTAGCAGAGTGATGGCGTTTGTGAAAAATCTGTTCTTGTGCCTACTTGTTCTGGTGTGCAGTGCTCTATAGCGTCGTTTTGAGGGTAGGAATTGAAACAGTTAATGTCCAGGATGTGAGGGATCTGTAAATATTTTCATGGCCCTTTTCTTGATTTGTGCAGTATACAGGGCCTCACTGGAAGGCAGGTTGGTAGCAATTATTTTTTCTGCAGTTCTAATTATTCTCTGAAGTCTGTGTCTGTCTTGTTGGGTTGCAGAACCAAACCAGACAGTTATAGAGGTGCAAATAACAGACTCAATAATGCCTCTGTAGAACTGGATCAGCAGCTCTTTGGGCAGTTTGAGCTTTCTGAGTTGGCACAGAAAGAACATTCTTTGTTGTCCTTTTTTGATGACGTTTTGATCTTAGCTGTCCATTTTAGATCTTGCAATATGGTAGAACCTAGAAATTTGAAGATTTCTACCATTGATACTGTGTTGTCTAGTATTGTGAGAGGTGGAAGTATGGAAGGGTTTTTCCTAAAGTCTACCACCATTTCTAAGTTTTGAGTGTGTTCAGTTCCAGATTGTTTCAGTCGCACCACGAGGCTAGTCGTTCGACCTCCCATTTGTATACGGATTCATCATTGTCTCGAATGAGACCGATCACTGTTGTGTCATCTGCGAACTTCAGTAGTTTAACAGATGGATCGTTGGAGATGCAGTCATTGGTATTCAAAGAGAAGTGGGGAGACCACACAGCCTTGGGGGGCTCCTGTGCTAATTGTACAGGTATCTGAGGTGATCCTGCTTAGCACAATTGAGATCAGATGGGGCGTTGGTACTTACCTGAGATGCTCCTTCTAGTTCTGTGGAGACAGTAGTCAGAGTGGGTAGAACTCCTCCATCCAGATTGGACAACTGAGTCTGATGAAGCTGTTAAGTCCCTCCCTTGCTCCCAGGGACCCCAGCTTTTGGCGAAGACTCGAAGCATTGTGGACTAGAGAAATAAACAAGATTAGTCGTAAGAAAAACACCAGACTGAGCCAGGGTGGGGCTGACTGTTGTCTCCACAGAACTAGAAGGAGCATCTCAGGTAAGTACCAACACCCCTTCTCCGTATTGGTGGAGACAGCAGTCAGAGTGGGACATACCAAAGACTAGTGTCCCTAACTATGGGAGGGGCCGGTCTGGTGAGGACCAACATCAGAAGTAAGCACCCTCTGAAGCACTCTACGGCTAAATGCTACCTCAGCCGAAGCAAATTTGTCCATTTTGTAATGTTTAATGAAGGGCGATGGCGAAGTCCAAGTAGCCAGTCTGCATATCTCCAATAATGATGCTTGAGTTGCCCAAGCAGCCAAAGTGGCTGCACTGCAAGTAGAATGTGCTGTCAGATGCGAGGGACTAGGCAGGGATCTCATCTCATAAGCTTTGGTGATCGTGTGTCTAATCCATCTTCCAATGGTTGACGAGGTCACCTTTTTCCCTAAGGAAACTGGAAGGAAGGAGACAAGCAAGGCCTCTGTCCGTCGTATTTCCGCCGTTCTCTTAATATAGATTTGCAAGACCCTACGAACGTCCAGGGAATGCTAACGGCGTTCTAACCTATGAACTGGGTGAGGACAAAATCAGGGAGAATCAGTTCCTGCATGAGATGGAAAACTGAGTTAATTTTTGGAACAAAAAAAGGGTCTAAACAGAGCACCACCCGATCCGGGTGAAACACGCAGAGATCAGTGCACACCGAAAGGGCTGCTAACTCCGAAATCCTCCTAGCAGAGGTGATAGCCACCAAAAAGGCAACTTTGCAAGTTAGCAAACGAAGACTAGCCATTCTCAAAGGTTCATAAGGAGCTCCTGTAAGAGAGTTAAGGACAATTGAAAGATCCCAGGTGGGATACCTGTGGACCACAGGAGGACACAAGTTCATGGCTCCCCTCAAAAATCTCCTAATGTAAGGATTGTGAGACAAGGAGTCCAGAGACCCATAGGAAAGGACAGTAGAAAGAGCTGCCACCTGCCTCCGAAGGGTATTGGGAGCTAAACCTTTGACCAACCCCTCTTGTAAAAACTCTAAAATCTGGATTATGGATACCCAGAGTGGAGAAACCCCCACCTTATCACACCAGGTATAAAATGCCTGCTCAGTAGAAGGTCTCCTAGATGCTGGTATGGTTTGAATGAGCCCAGCAGACATATTATCCCTACTCATGGCACTCTGCTCAAGCGCCAAGCGGTCAACAGGAGCCATTTTATTTATTTATTTATTTATTTATTATTTAAATTTATATACCGCCCTATCTCCCTAAGGACTCAGGGCGGTTCACAAGATCCACATTGAGGATCTGGATGACCTAGATCTCCTTGAGTAAAAGGGATAGCTTGGAGGGATTATCCAAGGAGGAACCACTGACAAAGTCTTGAGGTCTGCGAACCAAGACCTCTGAGGACAGTAAGGTGCGAAGAGAATGACTTCGGCCTGTTCTTCCAGAATCCGCCGCACTACTCTTGGGATGATTGGAAGTGGAGGGAACGCGTAAAGAAGCCCCTTTGGCCATCTGCTGTGGAGAGCATCGACACCCTCCGCTACAGGATCTGGGAACCTGGAAAAGAAATGAGGGAGCTGTGTGTTGTGCTGAGATGCAAACATGTCCACCACCGGGGTGCCAAATCGGCGTGAGAGAGCCTTGAAAATATCCGGATGCAGACGCCATTCCACCTGATCGATAATTTGGCGACTGAGCCAGTCTGCTTTTACATTGGACACCCCAGAGATATGCTCCGCTGTCAACGACTGAAGGTGTTGTTCTGCCCACAGGTTCAGCTTCTTTGCCTCCTCCATCAGAGACTTGGACCTGGTGCCCCCTTGTCGATTGACATGCGCCTTGGCCGTGATATTGTCCATGAGCACCAGAACATGCTTGCCCGACAGATGACTGCGAAAGTGACGAAGGGCAAGGAAAATCGCTCATAATTCCAGCCAGTTGATTGGAAGAAGCCGTTCTCAACTGGTCCATCTGCCCTGAGTTACCAGCGACTGGAAATGTGCTCCCCAGCTTAGAAGGCTGGCATCTGTTGTCACCACCAAACGCTGAGGCTCGTGGAGGAGGGAGCCTTTGGTGATCGCCGATGACCACCACCAGAGAAGAGACCTGAGGATCGCCTTGGGTACTAGAACCTTGGATGTGGAGTTGCCTGTTCCCACCTTCTGAAAGGGCAAAAGGAACCACTGGAAATCTCTAGAATGCAATCTAGCCCAAGGAATAATGGAAATGGCCGAAATCATCTTACCCAAGAGTTGAGATAACAACAGTAAGGAGACTTTATGTTCCTTCAGTACCCTATCAGTCAGGGATCTAAGACTATCCTGTCTATCCTGTGACAAGAAAACTCTACCTGCAACTGAATCAATTATGGCTCCCAAGTGGAGTAAACGGGTGGAAGGAGTCAAATGACTCTTCTCTATATTAATAGAGAAACCATGTACTGTGAGGGCCTGAACTATAGTCTGAAGATCTACTTTAGCCCTCGCCTCTGAAGATGATAGAATTAATATATCATCTAAATAATAATAGAGGCGGACCGGAATGGCTCTGAGATGAGCCACCAGAGCAGCTAGGACCTTGGTGAAAATCCTTGGGGCTGAAGACAGCCCGAATGGCAAAGCTCGATACTGGTAGTTGACTCCCCCATAATAAAACCGGAGGAACTTCCGGTGATCAGGAAGAATAGGAATATGGAGATAGGCCTCAGTGAGGTCAATGAAGGAGAGGAAGTCGCCCTTCTGAACGCCATCTAAAATTGAACGAAGAGAGTGCATTTTAAATTTATGATATACAATAAAAACGGTTTAATCTCTTAAGGTCTAAGATAGGTCTCCATCCCCCTGAAGATTTAGGAACTAGAAACAAAAGAGAATAAAATCCTTGTCCTCGTTGATCCACCAGCACCAGTTGAATCACCCTAATTTCCAGCAAATGCTTAACAGCCAAATCCATAAGAACCTGCTTGTCCTTGTCCTTAGACATTGGACAGCGTATAAAAATTTTTGGAGGGGAGGAGACAAATTCTAGAGATAAACTGTATCGAATCGTGTTTGTGACCCAAACATCAGAAGTAGTGGACTCCCATTGATCTGCAAAAAGGGCCAATCTGCCACCAACGGGAGGACCAACAATGCACTTATCTATGACGTCGGAATGGACAACTCCCTCCCCCTCAAAAGGGCCGCTTTGAAGGAAATGGTCTACCTCGGGAAGGTCTATCCTGACTCCCCCTCTGCCTAGGCTGCCAAGTCCCCTGGAACTTGGAAGACCCTGCCCCCCAATCAGAACCTCTAAGGGAAGAGTGACAAGAAAACGGGGTGAAACGGGCTTCCCCTCTTCGACATACAGTGTGTAAAATCTTCCTTTTGTCTTTGGTCTCGATCAGCAAGGGATCTAATGCAGCACCAAATAAAGATCCTTCTGCGAAAGGTGCTGAAGCCAATCACCATTTGTGGCGGGCATCCGCCTGCCAGTGTCAAAGCCAGAGCAGACGTTGAGCTGTAAGGGCTGAAGCCATGGACTTGGTTGCAAAACTAATGGAAAGCAGAGTGGCATCTGCTGAAAATTGAACAGCTGCAATTATCTTGTTCAAATCTTGATGGATTTGAATATCCTCTGCCGGAAGTTTAGTCTGTAACTACTGAAGCCATAACAAGGTGGATCTGTTAAAGAAAGAAGCTGAAGCTGCTGAATGGATTGCCCAGGCCGACCCCTGGTGCACTCTCTGAAGAACCTGCTCTGCCCGCCTATCTTCTGGACGCAAACCCTCTTCACGGTTGCCAGGAATGGAGGAAGAGGATAACAGGGCCGCTATAGGAGCATCCACAGTGGGAGTTTGTAGAACTGAGGCTAGATCTGGATCTAAATTAAAGAAACGTTTATATGCTGACAATGGTATAGTAGATGGACCAGGAGCTGCCCACTGGCGCTTGACTACCTCCACAAAAAGACGAGGAGCAGGAATGGTATCAACCACTCAATCTGGTTCAGAGAAAAGTAAATCTGAAGCACCCTTAGAGGATGATGCCACAGAAGGTTCAGATGAAGAACTTAGCTGAGCCACCTTTTTTGCTTTAAAAAGCAAAGACTTGAAAAGATTAGGAGGGAAAAGTCCAATAAAGGCTGGTTGTTCAGGTAGCAACCCTTCCTCCTCAGAAAGGTCTGGATCTCCCTTATCATACTCTTCTAGAAGGGAGTGTAAACTGGCCACCGAATGGACTGGAGAAACTGTGTCTACCTGTGACTGTAAATTTTCTGTTTCAAGATCATCTCCAATCACTGATACCCCTGAACGAACTGAAGGGGCACACCCTGATAACTGCAGGCCCAATAACAAGGTTTGTTGAATCGTCTGGGCTATGATGGCCTGAATATGAGGTGAAACAGGTAGCTGTTGATCTGTCTCCTGTTCAACCTGCTGAGGTACATTGGAGGGAACAGCTTCAGAAGCCTCTACTCTGGGCGCCTCCACTGCTTGAATAGCTGGAGAAAGAGAATCACCCCCAATGCCGCTGTGGGAATATCAACAGGGCAACACTGTAAAGACGACTGACCAGGGGAAGTAGAAACTATGCCCTCCTATGGATTAGCCCTGGCTGGGACAGTATCTGGGTTAATAAATGCAGGCGAGGACAAACTAGAAACAGCCCTGCTACATATCTTCTTTATGGCCTGATCTCTTCTTTGTTCATCTTGCAGTGATGCCCTGGAAGACTTACTGCGACTAGAGGAGATATGGGCTTTGGAAGACTGCTTGGAGGATCGGCCAGTCTTATCAGTGGAAGTCCGGGGAAGCATCCCTCCTGACGGGCCCTGATCTTCCCTCTGAGGGGAATCTGATCCTCGATGTTTGTTGGACTTAGCCAAAGCCTTCGGCATGATAAAGTGGAAGTGGAAGGCCCAGAAACAGTAATAAGGTTAATGAGTAGCAATGCCGAACCTCGCCCCAAAATGGCGGCCGCCAGCTGCAAGACGGGGATCGCAAGCGTTAACCGACACTGTATGCTGAAGCCAGGGACCTTGCCCTTCAGCAGGAAAACTCCCCAAGGGAAGCGGCTTCTGATTAAATTAAGCACAAGCTCAATTGCCCCAAGGGAAAAAAAATCACCAAAACACAACCAACGATGAGGAATGAATCCTATTTGCACTGAAAACACTCCCGAAATGCACCCAAAATGGCTGCCTCCACGTGATGATAGAGGGGCGGAGCGAGCACAAAGCTCTGAAGTCTCCCGCCACCATTTGAAAAACTTCAGGTTCTGTTTACTGGAAAGGCGGCAAAAAAGTGGATCGCTTGCGCTAGGGAGACAGAGGGCTGGGCATAAAGCAGGCTGCCCCAACGGGAGCGAAAAGCTCTGCTGCAATCTGATTAAAAAAACTTCCCGGGAAGTGAAAACAAAAGAGAAAAAAAGAAAAGGAAAGCTCCCTGACCGCCCGGCAAGCCTTCAGCAGTGATAATTAAGCTGCTTCTTTGTCCTAGGGAGCGTGGAAACTCCACCAATTGACCCCCCGCTGGCTTCAGGAGCATTAGACCCCTCCAAAAAAATCCTGGAATGCCTGCAGTTCAACAGGATTAAAGCAGACCATGGGAGTCTGCAGACTATGGAGAAAAAAAAAACCCTCTGGCTAACTCCTTAGTAACAGCCAGGGAAAGAAGAAACAAAAAAAAAATCCTTTACTCACAATAGAGATGAATTCCTTCTAAAAAGGAGAAACTCACAATGCTTCCGTCCAGGCTGAACAACTGAGTCAAAAGCTGGGATCCCTGGGAGCAAGGGCGGGACTTAAAAGCTTCATCAGACTCAGTTGTCCAATCTGGACGGAGGAGTTCTACTCACTCTGACTGCTGTCTCCACCAACACAGAGAATAACCACAATTAACCACAATTGAGATCAGAATTTCTGTTGCTTAGCAAGGTAGTTGTTAAGTGAGTTGTGGCTGATTCTACAACCTTTTTTGCCACAATTAAGTGAATGATTGCAGGTGTTAAGTGAATCATCCGGTCATTAAGGAAACCCAGCTTTTCCCATTGACTTTGCTTGTTGGAAGTCAGCTGGGAAGGTTGCAAATGGCGATCAAATTATTCAAGATGCTGCAACCATTATAAATAAATGGCAGTTGCCAAACACTTGAATTTGTGACGCTGGATGTTGTGATGGTTGTAAGTGTGAGGACCAGTTGCAAATAACTTTTTTCAGTGCTGTTCTAACTTCGGATGGTTGCTAACGGTTGCTTGTTGAGCACTAACTGTATTAGGTCAGTGCACAATACGTTACCTTACTTTACAGAGTTTAAAGAATGGCCCAGTTCCCCTCTCCTTTTCCCTGACAGGCCGCCAAGCCGCAAAAGTTGGGGACCCATTAAAATATGAATCCACTTTCATTTGAATTTTTCCTAGGACCTTCTTTATGCAGTTTCTCCTATGTACATTTATTAACATAAATTCTCGAAGAAACATTTTAATTTCATATATCTATTTTTACAAAAATTCATTGAGAGCATCTTTTATAACAGTGGTTCTCATGGTCCTTATGGCTTGGCAGGGGGAGGGGAGAGAGGCCCTGGGTCCTGTGAGTGACAGGCTGGCATGTGCATATCAATTTGGGCTCCTATGGCCCAATTGTGAATAGGCCACGGGCTGGTAGTGGGCCACGGTCCAGAGGCTGAGGACCTCTGTTTTATAATACTAAACTGACAATTATATGCAACTCTTTGATTTGCTTTGTTTTGTTAAGAATTACATAGGCCATAATCATCTTAAAGAGATAATCCAGCTAGTAGATTTGTCATAGAATGTACATGTTGAGACCTTGACTGCCATATTTATTCATATGTAATTCGTATCAATTGTGGCATAATAGTTAATGTATTGTACTACAACTGGAGAAACCAAACTTCAAATCAACCTTAAGCTATGGTTGCTTACTTCAGGACAGCCTCTGTCTCTCAGCAATATTAAATATTTTCATCAATTGCTCCATTTTTTTTTGGAAACACAGCACTTAATTTTAAAGACAGAATCTAGTCTCTATTTAACTATATAGAAAAAATAGGGACCACCTTTGGTGGGAAGGTAGCAGCGTTCCATGCGCCTTTGGCGTTGAGTCATGCCGGCCACATGACCACGGAGACGTCTTCGGACAGCACTGGCTCTTCTGCTATGAAACGGAGATGAGCAACACCCCCTAGAGTCGGCAACGACTAACACGTATGTGCGAGGGGAACCCTTACCTTTACCTTTATATCTTACTATATATATGGAAACATGCAAGAACACGAGGAACTATATTTATTTATTGAAACAAGACAAGAGTTATGGTGACTTACAAACACAGTTTAGTGTAAGTAAAAGCAGCATACATTGTAATATCATGGTGTAAAGTAATGTAAGTAAACATCTACAGTAAATGTTTTTCTAAAAAACTAGCTATTAGCATAACTCCCACTACTGAACATTAAAACATCCATGAAAAGATCAGAATTATTCACAAAAACTAAAGAATAAATGGAACAAAGCCTATATCAAAATTCATGCTATGCATCAATGAAGATGAGCATCAATTACCAAAGGCCTTTGAAACAATTCTGTCTTAGTTGTTTGTGCTGTTACTGAAAATATTGCTTCCTCGTCTCATCTCTTCTGATCACATACATTTTCATGAGAACAAAAGCCTTCTGCTACTTGAATGTATTGAACAAGTTGATTCAGGTTGAAACACATACTCCTGAAGATACCTATATTGGACTCTGCAGATTAAAACCATCCCTTTGAATTGTATCTGAAAGGCTATTTGTGACCTCTGGAGAATGTTGAACATAGTTGTAATGTGCCACATGCTTGCCAGTGAACAAATTGTAGCTACACCAAGTAAGATGTTATCTCACATACAATGCATTACAATAGTCCAGACTTGACTACTTAGAAGAATGAATGACTATATCAAGTCCATAAACCTGAAAAAAGATCACAACTGCCACACCAGCCAAAATTGGACAAAAGTATCCCTGGCATGGCTTCCACATGCCTTCCCATGTGAAAAGGAGTCCAAGGAAACACTGAGGTTTCATATCTCCTATCTCACAGGCAGTGTCTCCTCTCCAAGAGTTAACACTGGGACTAATGACAAATTAAGATTTTAGAAAATCTAAGTATCTTTATTTGACAAAAAGCTCTGCAAAATCAGCACAGCAGCTAGTCAGAACTAGCTGCATGTTTATTCAAGGCTGCTGGCTGATCCATTAAGGACACTGACACAATAAGGAAGAACACAGATGCTTCCATACAGCAACAACGTAGGCCATGAACAATTAGGTGAGGCGAGAGATTAAAAGATTAAAGATAATGTATGTGACATATGTAAAATGGGGTAGAATTCACAAGTTCACTATTTTTACATTTTTGATATCAATAGCACTTAGAATTATATACAGCTTTACAGTGCTTTATAGCCCTCTCTAAGCAGTTTACAGAGTCAGCATATTGCCCCCAACAATTTGGGTAATTTCACCGACCTCTAACCTGAGGATGAAGCCTGGTGAGATTTGAACTGCCTTATTGCAGGCAGCTGGTAATTAGCAGAAGTAGCCTGCAGTACCGCATTCTAACCACTGCGCCACCATGGCTCATGATACTGCTCCCTCCCAGGTATCCTGATATACTTAACCCTGGTTGTTCAGATTCACTTTTTGCCTTCTTCCATTAGTACACTACATGTCATCATTAGTTCCTTCATGTCATCTTGTGGGTGTCTGACATCATTAAGTTGCCAACTTCTATTCTTTTCAGACCTCCCCCCCACCTCAACCCAGAAGCTTACCTAGGTTCAGGCAGAGGGAGCTGGACTACCACAAGCAGTAGCAGCACTCTGATCCCCCACAAATGTATTCTTAATCTTGGGGCCTGGGACTTCAAGCAGGTTAACAGCTGTTCCAAATGTCATTTCTGGCAGTAATTGAGGGATTTGGGATCTGGTTCCCAAGGGAAAAAATAGTATGCCAGACTAGAAAGCCAGGATGCTATTGCACTTTGTGCACGATTTTTAGGGCAAAAAATCTTAGCTGTTGTGCAGAAGCTTAAGGTTATAGTCTTAACCGTATTTATAAGGATGTGGGCTGAGTTGGATACATTATGGTTTACACCTGGGTAAAACTGCATAAAATAATTTCCCCAAAATCATATTTTGTCTTTTAAGATTTCACTCTCAGAAACTGACACACCGTTACCTAAAAACAGCAATGTGGAAACTTTTATCTTCACTTGTTCCTCAATATTAAAAGAAACCAGTTGCATCTGCCTTCATGTTACCAAATATGTCTAAATATGCATCAACATGAGCACTCTAGGATTTCTTTGTCATTTTTTCTTACTAAGTAAAACTAAGAAGGAAAAACAGTGAGACATCTATAAAACTATCATAATGAACAGTGTTGATTCAGAGTTCAACATTTTGTTTTTGCTATCTTTCAATTGCAGGTTTTTCATTAGATCTTTTATCTATATGAAACATTTTAGAATAACTCAATTTGTACATAGTAAGAAGATGTAGCAACCGATAAATCAGAGGAGCCTCTCAGTAATAAAACAAACTGGCTTTCAAGTCGTCCTTTACTTTGTCCATCATATGATTCCATTTAGGGCGTATAATATCAGAAAGCAATCTAATAATCACCCTAGAAGCAATTTTAAACCACACTAACTGCTGAAAAGTCAATTTAACTTTCCAGCTTTATAAGACTTTGTTATTGCTATTGTTAATTATTCCTCATTTAATGGGAAATTGGCAACAAAGTCCCCTCCTGTCATTTTAAATCTGCAATAATATCATGTGAAGCTTTTCGTCCTTATTCCCCAGTCCTGGATTATCAGAGCTAAATGGCAGCTCTTGCATTACAAAAGCTCAGGGGCAGGTACTGTTACACAAATTGCCAATTCAATTAACTGTGTGTAAATGGTCCGCTGGCAGACTGAGGGAAGGACAGCCATTTTGGCAAGTGTCATTCCTAATTTATCAAACTGTCAAACCTTCCCACTCAGGTGCCCACAATCACTGTCTGCCTCTTAATGCTAAATTGGGAAGCAGCAGAAGCCATTCTAGTACTTTGACAAGGCACAATGCTCAAAACTGATTTTAAAATCAAATGTACAGTTGTCTTAATTATTCTCAATCTAAGTGATGTTTTAATTATGAATATAGAGTGGGGATATTCAATCAGGATTCAGCACTACAGTTCTCCGTTGTAGATGGAATGAAGCTCAACACTTATCCATTGTCATTTGAATGAAGGGTGAACTTAAAAAGACAATTTCTCAATTGAACAGCAAGTGGTGAAGTATTCTGAAGGAGGGCAATTTTAAGTGTGTTTAGGGATAGGGTAAATAATATCAAAGCTAGTATGGCATAGTAGTTAAGACTATGAGTTTTAGTACTTCTTTAGCTATGAAAGCGAACTAAACCGCCCAGTCACTCTTTCTCGGCCCTAGGAAGTAGACAAGGACAAACCACTTCTGAAATCTTGCCAAGGAAACTGCAGGACTAGATTCGGCAATCAGCAGGAGTCAATACTTCCTTGAAGCGGGGGAAAAATAAGGGGGGGGGATAGGGTAAATATCAGAAAGGCCTTTCCAGCCAATCTCTACTTTACCTGTTGCTTCAATAAATATTTACAACATTCTGTCCTTTAAAAAAGAAAGAACATGAAAACTATTAATATTAATACGTGAACTTCCATAGCAAATTCATTTTGTTTCTTTCACTGAATCAAACATTTGGTGTGCAACCTTTGAGCCAAAAAGTACATGCCAAAAACTGTAGGTGTCCAGAATTTGAAAATAATTGGACTCATATCTAGTAGATTACATAATGTTAAGATTAGATAATGTTAATTCATTTAAAATGCAGACCAAACAAAATTATCCAACATCTGTACAGCGAGTGGGATAGGATTAGAAACACTGAGCAGAATAAACTGTATGAACTTTATACAAGAAGATAGACACTACTAGAGAAAATGTATTGCTGTGTAATAGACTCCAGGAAGCGGAGTCACAGAGGTGACTTTAGATAGTTTTGAAGAGAGAAGCATAGCTAAAGGTTGCACGGCAGCCAGTACATCATGAAGTTATTTCTTGGAAAGTATTAGCTGCCTAGAGAACTGAAGCCACAAAAAGAATTCAAATTTCTGAATAGTAGAGAGGGAGCTCCAAGGCTGCTTTTTGGGCACCTGCATGGCAGCATTTTGCAGAAACGGGCATTTCAGGATTGTGCTATAAAGTATCGCTGCACAAATGCAATATTTTAGGGTTTCTATATAAATTTAGCTTAAAGTCATCAGATAATTGTAGGGGGCCTTTCAGTCAAAATTGAGAACATTATTTTTTCTTGGAATCAATAAAAACAAGCCTGATAAGGAACACATCTGAAAGAGGTTCATAATTGTTTATAACAGCTTTACAAAGGAATACTCAAGTGTAAAACCAAGAAAGTAAATAATTAAATTGAATAAATCTAAAGCATAACTTTCTGAAATCAAGAACTGTCTTAATTTCAAGATAAATAAGTCCTATTTCAAGACCTATAAATACGTCACTGCATTTATAGGTCGCCTACCAGCACCATGGACTGAACTAGAGGGATACTGGCAACAGCACAGCTCAGGGAGCAGAACAGTTACATGTGCAGACCAAAAGGCACCCATAACAGATATGCAATCAACAGTCAATATGAAGGGCAATCTTTGAGGTAAAACTTTATGTTAATGGGAATTTTGACACTATTAAAGTTCACAGCAAAGTTTCACCTAACATTCTCATTTATGTAAACACACCTACAAAAAACTCTTTAAAAGAAAAATGATGGAATTGCTCTGGGGGTTTTCCGATTCATAGGTAAGAAGATGCTCCAAGAAAACCTGGCAAAAGATGTGTTTATTGCTACAGTGTGTATGTCTCTATGTACACTGTAAAACACCTTTCTGTCTTTTGAATTCCCAGTGCAGTAACAGTGTGCAGCAGTGGCTCAGATAGAAAGTCCATACAGAGAGTGGTAAGGATAACTGAGATTATAGGAAGCTGGCTTCCTTTATTCAGGATACTGATTATAAGCGCTAAGTGCTTAGAGCTCAAAGCATTGTTAGAGACCTCACACACCCACTTCACAGTCTGTTTCTGTTCCTCCCCTCTAGGAGGAGGTTTCAAAGTATTTCTAGCAGGACTATTAGATTGGTTCCTTATGCCGTCTGTCTGGTAAACTCACAAGATTCATTTTTCTTGCCGTGTGTGTGTGTGTATGTGTGTGTGTGTGTGTATGTATGTATGTATGTATGTATGTATGTGTATATATATATATATTTTTCTGAAGTTTTCGCGGGTGTTTGTATGTAGGTCTTTGGTTATTCGGGTTTTCTCCCGCGTAAAATTGGAAGTGTCTTGGTGACGTTTCGACGAAGTCTCATTCGTCATCTTCAGGCTTCAGCTTCGTGCTTCTGGGAGCAATGTGTGCTTGCAGCTGTTTCTTCCTTTTAACTGCTAGTGGGGCTTTGAACTGATTGGGTGGGAGCTTGGCTGTGCTCTGATTGGATGGGGTTTTTTTGTGCTCTGATTGGCTGGGGGTGTGTCCTCTTTGGGTGGGGGCTTGGTTGTGCTCAGATTAGTCTGAGTTGCAAGGGGATTTGAGCTGGTGAGCTGCATTGCTGTTGTTTGGCTTTGTGTTTGTGGTCGTGCTACATCTTCATAGTGGGTGTCAGTCTGCTGCATGTATGGATTGGAGGGATTTGAAATGGCTAATGTTGCAGATGCAGTCTGGCTTCTGGTCCTTGGTCATGCTTCATCATCAGTGTGGGTTTGGGTCTGCTTTCTGGGTGGATGTGTGGTGGTGACATCCTGTGTGGACCTCATGAGTGTGGGTCTGGTGTCATTCCTTGTGTTAGGGACTCATTTGTCAATAAGGGCAGGTTTCCAAATGGCTGGTAGGCGGGAGGTATCATCTCGTTTGTTCATGCTGTGTGGGCGTTTTTCTATCTCGATGGCTTCTCTGATTATTCTGTTGTTAAAGTGTTCAGTTTAAAAGGAAGAAACAGCTGCGAGCACACATTGCTCCCAGAAGCACGAAGCTGAAGCCTGAAGATGATGAATGAGACTTCGTCAAAACGTCGCCAAGACACTTCCAATTTTTCACGGGAGAAAACCTGAATAACCAAAGACCTACATACACACACACACACACACACATCAGAACTAGACTGTATTGTTTCTCTGTGTCATATAATTTATGTGGGTATATGTATACTTTTGTATACTTTTTTATTTATTGTGTCATGTTTATGGAGGTGGTGACCCTTTGAGAGTTGTATGCAATGAAATTTCATTGTAATTTATACCAATTAGTATATATTCAAAGTGACAATAAAGTTATTCTAAGTCTTCTAAATCTAAGAGTTAACTCTTTCACCCAGTAGCAATTTAATCTAGTACTGTGAACAATTTTCTCTGTACTATTTTAAAAAGCTTAGTAGCAAAACAATTACTTCCCCAAAACAGTTTGGGGAAGTAATGAATAAATAGGTAGTAGAAAAAGGATTGTATATCAATTATATCAGCTTTATTCAAGCTTCTCACCTATTTTTAAGAAATCTTCTAGGATTTCCTCTTAGTTTCATCTTTAACTACTCAGAATCACCTATTCATTTGTTCACTCCCTTCTACTGAAACATTCAGCAACCAACATTTTTTTAAAAAATCAGAGCAGCTGAGCTCCTATTGCCATTGGTTGGCTTTCAGCAAGCTTGGCTAAAAGTGGGAAGCAGACAAATAAGATTTGCTGCAATTTTCTCAAGTCAAAACAGTGTTTGAAATTTTAGAACAGCAGTTCAGCAGCATGCCAAATGTCATCATGGTGCTATTCTTTCTTGACATTATGATCACTGTTTTCTGAATAGCTTGTTCTCAACAGAACTGAATGGCTCAGTCATACCGTGGAAGAGCATATGATGATAAGGGAATCTAGATTTCTGACATTGGAAGTATTATTATCAGGAAAGTAAAAAAAAAGAAGATATCTAAAGCAGTACCCTAAATAAATCTGTGTATTATTAAAACTCTGATTCCTGCAACCCGGGTGAAATGGTCCAGCATAGGGCAACAATTTTGAACCAAGATATTTCAAATCTGAGATCCATATCACCTGTGGAATTGAAATTTGGCAAATTTTATAAAGCATTTATGACATAATACAAAAAGCTAGATCTCATTCTGAAGCTTGCTGGGGCAAAACTTAAAAATGTTAAAAAGGGAATAATGATGATGATGATGACGACGACGATGATGATGATGTCTGACTGGACATGATTAAGAGGAATTACCTTGTGGTGATAATGGTGACAAAATCTCAATATTGTTCTATAACTTCTAGATCAACCATGAAGAGTTCAACTAGCTCTTTTACTGCTCAAGCGTATACAAAGGAATCTTCTTAGACTGATGGTTTGCCTCTGGATGAAACCTAGATAAGGTTCAGCAGCATTCAAGGAGGTCAAACTTTGCCATTTTATGCCCACATATGGATTCTAATTCTTCATTTGACTCCACCCCTTGGCTCGGCCAATCTCTTTCTGACCACTTTTAAGAATAAAAAGTAATCCGAAAAAACTGCATTCCTGTACTCACAATGGAGTAATCTCAAATGAACCCAGTGCAAGTAAAAACATTGGAACTGACTTGTCCTTTAAATTCTCAGATTGAATTAATAGACTTTGAAATATAGAAAAGTAATAATTTTGAGAAGTCTGTCTTTGAATGTATGTATATATTGTAGGCTACTCCTGAGAATCTGCAGGGGAGTGGTGTAAGTGACATTGCGTACTATATGTTATGATATCATGATGCAATGATTTGATTATATAATTATAAATTATTCAATTTGCGTTATTTGCATGTTGATGTCATGATTAGCATGAGTTTATAAGCTAATTTCAACTGTGAAAAAGTCTGGAGAACCCTGCACATACCCGCTATTTTATTAACTTGGACCATTCCAGAATTCCCAGCTAGAGGACATTTGATTGGAGAAGATGGAAAACAACTGCTCAATGGAAAATCTCAGTTAAATGTTTGAGAGGGAAAAACATGCATTTCAGACCTAGCCTAATAATAATAATAATAATAATAATAATAATAATAATAATAATAATAATAATAATAATAATAATAATAATAATAATAATAATAATAGAATCAATAGCAATGACGTGAACCAGTATCATAACAGCTACAATAATATTGAAAAGTAGATTGCACAATAATTTTGCTGTATGAGAATTTTAATAGATAGGTGAACGAATTAATAAATGAATCAATTGATCAGTAAAGGAAATCTTCATTCATCGTATCAGACAGTCTCAACAAAACTGAGATGAGTAAAATCTTCTAATTATGGGTGCCACCTCCATTAGGAACTGAAGCATGTTTCAAGTGGCTTGAGTGAAAGTTCAGGTACTGGTGCAATAATGCACTCTTTGTTCTCATTTGTTTGATGACTTAGGCTTAATTCCTCCTGTCTTTATCAGGGAACTTAAACTTGACCCAATTAATTTAATGCTTGAAATAAAATGAGCAAGGAAAGTGAGCAGTTATTTCCAAGACATGGGATGAAGGCAATAGAGCACAGAAATACAGTAAGCAATTTTCCTCCACAGGCACCTGAGTTCCTTCTTTTTGGTATTTATTCCTGTGGAATGTATTGCTTTCTACTGAATTTCCGGCAGCTCCATGGGAGACAACACCATCCGTCTTATTTCATCTTTTAACAAGGACTTGATGAGGTGACAAAGGACTGATTCTTAAAAACACATTACCTGTTATGCGAGGCATTGTGTGACAGGAAGAACTATCTTACTGACAGGCACCTGACAGCAGATTTGTTGATTTCATGGTCACTTCATTTAAAGTAACAACAGGGTGAAATATGCCATCTGATAATCTCTTTGAATGTTGACTGTGAAAAGCACTTAACATTTCTGCCAGCTACTACTACTACTACAGAATCTGTTCCTCAATATGTGCAGTCTTCAATGTCTCATTAATAATGTTCACATTTGCACACATACAGTATATATACACATGGTTATTGTTTATTTTAAATATAAATTTTAGGAAGTAATTCTAAGAGTTTGCAAAGTAAAGGATTGAAATCTGATATTAAATTATGATTTTTCAAATGATCTATATTAAAAAACATAATTGATATCTATGGCATTATTTCAACTTACACAGCTGGATGTTTACAAGGCTTTAATCATCATGAACCATAGTAATAATAAATTACATTTAAGAAGGTTGTCTTGCCTTATATATAAAAAAAAACCACTGAATTCTCCAGAATAAAGAAATAATTAACAAACTAAGACTGTATATAGACAATCTAAGAAATTACATGCATTCTGGGACAAAACAAAAAACAAAATCAAACTTCAAACTTTTATTTTTTTATATTAGGGATATATACATAGAATGGCATGGCATGGCATGGCATGGCATGGCATGGCATGGCATAGTGAGTGTGTGTGTGTGTGTGTGTGTTCCCCCAAATGCCACCTTAGCCTTAAAGGGACACAAGGTGTGTGTGGCCAGCTGCAATTTAAGGAAAGCCTGGGATGGGATGGGACAATTCAGCAGCAACACTTAGAGTTTATGACATTAAGGAGGGAGATATGTGAAGTAGGGCTACAGGTTTTGCACATCTGACATACATGCTACTGACATGTTGACTGACTACAACTATTCAGTAAACAAACATTTTAGGGATTCTTATATAAATAAATGTAAATAACCAGGTAATAATATACAGCAAAATATACCTATGAAAACAAATGTTTAAATAGATCAATCCTATCCTAACTGGATGCCCACCTAATTAATAGAGCTAGTGGAATAAAGTTGTGCATGGAATGCTGAAAGGGAGGGAGTGAAATGCACCTTCCAGGGAAGCAAATTCAAAAAGCATTGAGCTACAAGGGAAAAGGCTGGCCATTTACCCTATGTTCTTCTTGTGATGTGATGGTGGCACTCCCAGTAGTTTGTCTTGATAGTTGGGATTGGATAGGCAGAGAGATTCAATTTTGGCAATGAAGGGAATGGTGGTACTTCATATTCCCTGAGGCTATGCTATGTAGAGCTTTGTAGCTAATAAAATCAGCCTAGTGGAATTACTTTAAGAGCCCTGAAGACTGATAGGAAAAGTAAAGGAAAAGTAAAAATATTTTAAACAGATAGAAAGTATTCATTAGGTTAGTTCCAAGTGCTGTAATAGAGCTGGAAAAAACTAATTTTTCTATTTCCTTTCTTGGCAGTTCACTTATTTCCCAAACTAGTTTCTTCAAAAGATCAGATGATTTCAATATAAGTTTCATGTGATATGCTATGTAGGAGACACACATTGCCAAATTTAAGTGACAGCTTTATAAATACGACAACTCTTTTAGAGGTCTTAAATACCATGACTAATATTCCATGTAAAGCAATGGTTATTACTAATGAAATTTAGTGTGTATTCATCAGTGATATACTCTTAAATATCAGATGGGTGAAATCAGTTATTACTTTTGAGTATGCTGAGATATTTGGCTGGCTGCTATTGCAAATAATATGCTGGGCTTAGAGATTTTGCTCTAAAACCACTTTGGGGGAACTAAAAAGCAATAGCCTTAATTCATGAAATTATCATACCAGTATTTGCATCTTATATTGTGTTATTATACAAGATGGTAATTTAAGTTATGATAACAGCCATAAAATTAACAGGATAGCACCAATATATGCTCTATACCTAGCAAAAAGTTACAAGTTCCCATGGTCAAATGGATATCTGCATTTTTAACAAGTAAAATATAGGCAGTTTTCAAAAGAAAAACTGATGCAATATTTAGGTAAGAACATGCTTAAGATTATAGTTTATTGAGAAAAATTTACATTTTGTCAGTATTAAAGCTATTAAAAATCTTTTAGAACTTAATTTAAAAGTTATTAATTAGAGTTATTGATATTAAATTCAGGAATCAGATCTGGCATTTATATTAGTTACTTGATTAGACGTTCCCCCTGTTCTTCTTTTGACATACATGCTCAAAAGCAAGATTCCACCGCCTTGATTTATACTGGTTAATCTGAGATATGATGAACACCACTTTGAATATTTTTATGCTTTAACTTTCTGGGGTTTTTTAAAACAATAAATGCGAACCAGAAAAAGGCTGGTTAAAATGTATACTTTCTGTGAGAGATTTTTGACACCTTCAATGCTTGTGAAAGCTGAGGGGTTGACGGCACTAGTCAAATACAGTTGAGTGAGCAGACTGCCGGCATCCCACATTCCACCTCCAGTGCAGTTCAACCGTGACCTGCAGGGACCAGCCTCTCTCTCTCTCTCTCTCTCTCTCTCTCTCTCTCTCTCTCTCTCTCTCTCTCTCTCCCCCTCTCTTTTTCTCTCTCATACACATACGCTCACACACATTCATTTACTTTCTTCCAAGTATTTTAGTTGCTAATCTTTGTTCATGGCTAAGGGGGAAAAAATACTAGAATGATTGTGTAATTTCAGATTTTGGCTAAACAGGTTATCAAATGTTTACATGGGATCTTTATTTAACGTAGAAATCACGCTGTTGACAAACTGTCTAAACTAACATCAGGGATTTTGTTTCTAAAATGGGAAAATCGTTTAGCGAGTCTTATGCAAATTGGTTTGCTTTTCTATCTTCTTTGTCCAGAAGATTTCCCCAGGGGAACTGCAGCACCTTATTCTAAGAGTTTCATCATTGATTAGAAGCGTCACAATTAAACAAAGGTCACTTTAAAAAAAATCTTTAATATGAAGCTCAGTCTATACATTATTTTTGTCATGCTATAATTTACACTGTTTTTCAGTAAGTGTTTTGCGCACATTAAAAACACTGACCAACATTGGCTATAAGAACATTAAATTTGGATATAGCCACCTGAGGTTCACATAATTTCCCAGCTATGAGATTCATTAGGTGCCTTCAGACAAGAACAGATAAATCTATATTTTCTCTAATGACAGTTGCTCTAATTATTGATAAAGAATAACTCAAAGCCAATGGTAGAATATTCATCTTCCTTCTCAGAAGAAAACAGCACCATTTTTACTTTGGCCTCTAGGAACATAATTTTCCCTTTCTCTTTTCCCTTCTCATCTCTTTATTTATTTCTGAATGATAGATTCCTCTTTTGTTTTTGCCCGTGTTCATCCATTATATTATTTATATTATTAAACTATTTAGTAGCCCTTGTCCTCTTTACAACAATTTCATGGAAATTCATAATATTAGTACAAAATGTAAAATAACCCAGTGCTAACATAAATATTTTCCAGGAATTGTAGCACACAAAAAACATACAGTTTTTCTTCTCTCCCTCCCCCCAAAAATCTCTGTTAAATAATAAATTATATTAAAAAATACAAGATTCTCAGTATGAGTTTGTCTAGATAATATTATAGTGAAATTGCTGATTTATAGGTAAAAAAAATTGTGGATGAAAAACCATTTCTCCCTATTACTCTTCCCCAAATCCTTTTGGCAGCTGATTCATTTGCTGATATTTATTTATTTATTATTTTTAATTTATATAGCTACCCTGTAATGTAATTCAACTGAGAGGTGACCAGGGCATGAGTGATTGTGAGTAGGGCCCTAAAGAGCAAACACAATTGGCATACAATAAAAAGTTGTACAAAAACCCTCCTAGCCATGACTTCCACCTGCTCATCAACCAGAAGTTGTGAATCTAAGTGGATTCCAGATTGCGCAGAGGGTTTGGCACAATGCAATCCAGCACCAAAGATAGTATAATCCCAGAACTGGAGTGTGAAGTGAACCAGCATAACATGGCGCCATCCACCTCCAGTCCTCTAACACAATAGTCTCCAACCTTTCCAGCTTTGAGGATCACCAATGGTAGTGGTGTGTGGGGAAGAGATGATGTTTTTGGGTGTGCGTGCTGATTTTGCAATTGCAGCTTTGTGCACTCACATGCTTCCCCCCACTTGTGCAACAGGTTCCCAACAGGCTGCGGCCCGGCACCAGGCTATGGACTGGGTTTTGAGTACTCCTACACTAAGACATCCAGAAGGATACCATGGTCATTGGTATTGCCAAGTCGTCAAGTAAGCCAAAAATAGATATACATCCACTATACCACTCATTCCAAAGCACAACCAATGCGCACCCAGGTATGAATCCTGATTGAAAAGGATCCAGATAATTCTTTTCAATGTGCCTATTATCCAATACCATCTGTATGAAATTCTAAAGCACTAAATGTTGTTAAATATTAATTTCTCCTCAAACCTAGTAAAGCAATAAAGACAGTAAATCGCAATTAATACTCTACAGGATATATAGTAAAGCACCATGGATAGATAGCATGCCTAGGAGAAGAAGGTGATAGAAAAAGTACAAGCTGAAAAGGCAGAAGCATCCATTCCAGGAATATATTCTTAGGAGTAGGGTGAGGGATTGAGAGGAGGTTCATTAAGTGAGAAATGCAATCTGAGAAGGTCTTCTCCTTCACATAAACCCAATTTACTTTATTTAGCAGGGAGACCTATAGAAGGGTCTCCTAAGATGACAGAAGATTTTGGAGATGTATACAAAAGAGAAGGCATTACCTATAATACTCTAACCCTTAAGCTATTCAGGCTATTTCTGAACTTGGAGCCCAGCTGATGGAAAAAAAAAACATCTTTGAAAAACAACTTAGAAACACGAATTATTATGAGAATTAAGCTTCTCCTTCTCTTTTTCCATTCTTCCTCTTGCTCTTCCATTAGTTAGCATTATTTGTCTGTTGTTTGTGTTCAATTCTATGTCTTTAATGGCACAGTAGGAATTCTCAGGGAAGATTACAGATTCAAATAAAATGTAATAATATCAGACAAAAACAATGCAACTAAAAATATACAATCATAACAGCTTCACATTATATGGCAATAATGAAAAGCATGGCTGAATTTGTCAAGTTTGACTCTGCTCAGTCTCTTGTTTTCACGCAACTATGTTTTCGTTGGCATGTATGTTGAAAAAGTGTGAATCAGATAAGATTACATTAAAATACAAACAATACACATTTTTCCTTTGTTCTAAATCATACTTTGGAAATCTGGGCTTTGCTTCCTAATACGCCTGTTTTGTCTCATCTCCCTGGAACAATGAGATGTAAAGCTATCCTACTTTAGATAAGAGATTTAAGAAAACACTGTAGTTCTATTTATACATGTAAAAAAAAACTTTGGTAACAAACGTGAAAATTAAGAGCCATGTAACAGTCATGTTATGGTAAATCGTTTACTGGATAGATCAGTTTGAACCAGAACCTTTACAAATATACTCAAAACACCCTGCAACCCCTAACAATGGTGGTGGTACAGGCAGGAATTTTCAGCTCTTGCTTGGAAATGCAGCAAGAACAATCATTTCCAAATTTCTCCTCCTTCTCCACCCACAAATAAAGCTCAAAGTAAAAAATAGTTGTCACAGAACAGTTAAATTCAAAGTAAGCGTGAAAACATTACTGCAGAATAGATATAAATAATAACTCTTGTTTCCAAATCAATTATGGAAGATGCCACATCATTGGTTGGGCATGTACAACATTCTTAACTGGAACTAGCAATATTTTAGTGGGCAAGGACTATATTAATTAATTAATTGAGCTTATTTTGGGTTTGCCTTACATCGTAACGGCAAGAAATCATATCTCAGAAGTACATTAAGAGGGGGCTGGAGAGATCACAGAAAGATGAATTAGCAGTTATAGGTATAACAAATCACCCATCTCTAAATTAACTAATAAATGCTATTTAACGATCAAATGATCGAGAAATTACCAACCAGCAGACATTCTTTTCAGTAGACTTAGACATACCCAGTTCCTGCAACCTTCTTATGTTTTAGCCTTCAGATCCCACCTCCCGATCTTTGTCACTCTTTTCTGTACTCTTTCCAAAGTCTCAACACCTTTATTAACTACAAAATGGCACTGCTATTTAAAGGGTATTTTCCATCCATAACAATATTGAACTCATTGTTTTTATCTTTCAATCCTCTGCAGGATATTGAAAGAGAAATGAAAACAAAGAGAAGTTTTAGGCATGTTTGGAACATGTGATATACAAGTATCTGCATGAATTCCTGCTCTTACTGCCCATTATTTCAGAGGCTCCCCTCAAAATTAATGCAAGTAGCAAATCAAGGAGAGAGCCAATGCTCAATTACATCATTAATACAGTGTATTCAAACAATCCATCTCTAGTGTCTTTGGCACATGCAAAGAAAAAGGCAAATGTGCTTTACTACAACATGGTAGGATGAAAACTGTGAAGCAGCAGTGAAAAAGAGATGTGGTACTACATGAGGGATAGTGTTCTAACAATAAAGGTCTGCTGTTTCAGTCTGCCAAACAACATAATGACTCATCCAGGCAGAAAAATATTACCACCCTGGGAATACTTGGAATGTCTCAGTTTGAGAATAATTAGGGACTAAACTATACTTGGCATGCTTCAGTGATGAAATGAGAAAATAGCCAATACCTCTGGTCAAGTTCTGATTGGGGAGAATAAAACGAATATGCTATTCAGTCAACTTTGACCACAGACAAGGAATGGGTAGCAATTTATAATTCTCATATCAGCACAAATTGTATCATCTCAAAAAGTAATCTTTAAAATTCTCTGAATCAATATATGCATCCAGAATCCACAATTTTGTAGTTTTTTTTACACATCCACAAAAAATGCTTTTTAAAAAAAGTCTCTTCTGTGTCCCCATATATTCCAGAAAACCTCTCTGGTGACATTGACCAATGGTGCATCCTTTTATAAAAATTGTCCTGAAGACTACAAGATTTCAGTCCTGTATATTACAACACAAATCTCCAAGACCACTTCAACTCAAACTCCTTCACTTACTCATTTTCCATTTCAAATTTTAGTAAAAGTTTACAAAATTTAACAATTACAAGCTCATAATTTATACACAATTCTATTTCAAACTCAGTCTTAAAAAAGTTTAAAGTTAAACCATAATTTTTTATGTCAACTTTTAAATCTTTCTAACAATTGTAAATAAAACAATTGTAAGTTGACAACTATGTGCAATGCTACCTGTTCTTCTCTTGATTTGATTTTACATTTCCCTTGACAAAATTCTAGTATGTTATGATATTTATGTTTGCCTATTATTTCTGTAAAATGCCTCCTGTGCTGAGAGCCAAAAAGGTATCTTTGGTCATCCTTGGGCACAATCTGGGTTTGTATTTATTCCATATTCTCAATATGGCACATCTAACAATTATTTTTTAAAATCCATATTAACCTTGACTTTATCCGTGCCATCCAAATCTCAAATCATGTTCTCCTAACTCCAAAAGCTTTCTATTTCTCAGCAATGCTCACCCTTTTAATCAAACTAAATAGCAAACTCCAAAATACAATTTCAAATGAAGTAAACTCAATCTTTCCCTTTCCTTCGCATCTTATAACACCTTATACTTAACTCGTGTTTTATATTTGCCACACAAATTTAAATGTATCTTCTGCCATTGTTTAAAAATGTATCAGTTGTCAAAACTGGTATTGTCTGAAGCAAAAACATCATTTTAAATAAGACATTCATTTTTATCATAGAAATTCTCCCAAGTAATGACAGATGTAGTTTCTCCCATCTTAACGTGTCTTTTTAAACTTCGTTTCATGTTTTAACATAGTTATTTCAAAATAAAATACAATTAGTAATTGTCATAGAAATACCCATTTTTTTTACCTTTTTCTCAAACTTAAAACCCATTTTATTCATCACTTCTGCTTGAACTTCTATTTTTATACTTTTGTTAACTTCTTATAATGCACCAAATTATTTTAATTTTTGCATTAATATTGCAACTCCCTTTAAAACAGGGGTCCCCAATCTTTTGGTGGTGGTGGCTTCGGTGTCTAGGGAGGGAATGGTTTTGTGCATGCAACCTAAATCCACATACGCACAAATGAAGCTTCACATGCTCGTCCACCACTTCAGCAGCCCAGCTCCCAACAGGCCCTGGCCCAGTAGCAGTCTGTGGCCTAGGATGTGGACCCCTGCTTTAATGGATCTTTCAGAACCAATCGAGTTATCTGCAAAAGCCCTTAACTTATAAATTTCTTTTTTAATCTACTCCCATTATCCTCTCATCTTGTATAGCATTTAGTATTTCAAGAACTAACATAAACAAAATATGGTACCCCTACCTTTTCTTTTTTATATCTCACAGGGTTTGTTAGATCTCCATTAACAATTATTTGTGCTTTCTGTGCAGCATAAATTGATCTTACCTATTTTATAAAGTTATCTCCAAACTTCTTACCTTCCAAAACCTTGAACAAAAAGCCTAGTTCAAATTGTCAAAGGCCTTCTCTGCTTCTAAGAAAATCAATATGGCTTGTTTTTCATCGTGCTATTCCAAATACTCTAAAATACAGTATCTAACATAGATGTAACATTGTCCTTTAACTGTCTTTTAGGTAGAAACTTACATCAATCCTCATGAATAAAGTCCTAAAAAAATATTTTCAGACTTTTAGCTAGAATTTTTGTGAACAACTTGTAGTCATTATTTAATGATGTTATTGGCACATAGTTTCGTGTTAAAGTCAAATATTCTACCTCTTAGGTATTAATGCTAGATTGGCCTCTTTCCATCTCACTGGCACCTTTCCTCCCTGTAGGATAGAGCTCATCGTGTTTTGTAAAGGTTGTAAAAGTTCATCCTGAAAACATTTATAATGAGAGCCTGATAATCCATCTTGTCCAGCCACCTTTCCTAGTTTTATGTATTTCATATCTTCAGAATTTTTCCTTATTGTTATAGGTCCATTCATAAGCTATTTCTGTACCTTTGTAGTACTTGGTAAATTTTGTTTCTTTAAATCTTTAAATCTATCTATTTTCCCTAGAGAGATGACATTTCCCTTAATTGGAATAATTTTGATGAAATGCTTTGTACATTAAACTAGCATGTCCCTATTGTAATTACAATACCACACAATTGAGACCAGAGGTTTTTTTGTTTTGGGATTGATGGACAAATGGTTGGAGGGGGATCATGAAACTTCTTCCTGTAAATGATGGCTATAGGGGGAGGATTGTTGTACACACAAAGATGGAGAGATTCAGCATTACCTTCATTGGAGGAATGGTTGATGAGAATGATGGAACTTGTTGAGATGGCTGAACTGATTTCTTTGGTGAGAGAAAAGACAATATCTACGTTTATTGCTGGCTGAAAATCCCTTATGGGTTTTTCGTGTGAAAAGTAAACTTAAGATTTGTGGTTTTGATGACTAGGCTGGATAGCTTGTAGAAAGAGGGAGTTGTGTTGTAACCACAGAGTAAGAGATAATTTTATAGTTGTACTTACTGCTGTGGAAAGGATCAGAGACTGTTTCTCTGTATCTTTTTTCTTTCTATTCTCTTTTTCTTTTCTTGCACTTTTGGTTTTCTCTCTGTTTTTTAATTCTTTTTCTTACCTTATATTAGTTTGTGTTAGCTTTTACCTTCCTTTATACAAATCTTCAATAAAAATTATATAAAGAAAATTGGAAATCACAAACAAGTGAAAAGTTTTGTCCTCTTTTATCATTGTAGTAGCAAGGATGTTATCTCTTCATCAGAACCTAACACAGTATCCAGTAAATTTCACTGGCTATGTTAGACACTGAGTAAAAAAAAAAAGGTTGTGATGTTTTGAGAATATGTAAATCTGAAAGCTTCAGAAAATATAAAAAATAAAGAATTGTTGCAAGATGTAAATGTTCATGCTTCCTTTTAAGGGAATATTTTGATTCAACCCATACTTGTACATAAACACGTTAACTTTCACAATAGGGAACTAATCTAAACTAAGATTTAGAATAAATTATTTCTCTCTAAAGCCACATTAGGCCAGATTAATAAACTCTAATAGATGTAAAAGCTAATACAACATTCAGCTATTGACATAAATATAAACATAAATTTCAAAGAAAATAACCTACTTTAGTAAAACTACCTGTGCAATAAAAATTAATGAACTCCAAATGATTTTGCGTATCTCTACTAAATTGCATTTTGAAGCTCACTTCTTCAGGACATGCTGGGTGCTTTGATGCATTCCCACAATTCATCTTACGGCTAAGCCGCTTTTAATTTAAATGCAATTAAAGGCTCAAAATGAACATTATGCATTAGATAAAGGCCTGAATCTGCAGACTATCATAAATATGATTTTCAGGAAAAAAAATTAATTACAAGTCATTAGGGTACAAGTCATCTTCCTACAAATGTTGAGTTAAACTGCAAAATTAGTTTATGCGTTCCATTAAATGTTAAATACTGATTTTAAGCTATGCTTCAATGTCAGTTCAACTGGGCAGTTGAAAGAAAAACCCATCGTAATATTCTGTGGATTTAAAACTGAAGTCCCAAGCATGTTTTCATAGAAGTCCCACTAAAATTAATAAAAACTACTTCAGAGTAAATCACCTGAATCAAATATTTATCTGTCTCTTCTCAAATGATCACGATGCAATTCAGCCTTTGCTAGTTATTCAATAGGCACTGACGCTTCACAGGACCTCCCTGGTTACTAATACTATTTCTGATACAGCCTCAAAATTTGTTTCAAGAAAAAACAAGGATCTTATTAAACATTGCCAGCCCTCTGGATAAACCATACAGGAAACACTAATAGGTGAGCTAAAGCCACTTTATTATAAGGCCACATTAACAGAATCTTGCAAGTCTGAAAGTACAACATTTCCTGTCACCACTTTTAACTGTTTGATCCATTAGGATGGATACTTTATACGTTTCTTTTTCTGACCATTAAGCCATTGAGAGCTCCTCTTCTCTTGTCTGATTGTTTCCTAGACAGCATCTCTTCCCCCCTTTCCCCTTGGTTGTTCCCACTTTCCATTACAAACATGAACACATCCTTAAAAAGTCCCTTGGATCACCCTGAAAGTACAAAAGAGACAGTGGAAGGCCATGGCCTATCAGGACAGGGTAGACTTGGTTTGGCCTGATCAGGTTTAAGACTTTTAAAATCTGAATTGTGGAAATTATTGAGCGCAGCTGCTGCATTTTGATGTAGTTGATTTGAGAGTATTATATTTTTCAAATGGTCATGTATTACAAGGAAGAAGAAATGGTTAGATTCAATAATAAATCATACAATTATATTTATTGTGTTACTGCCTTTGTTTATGAATTTATTAGCAACACCTGATTTAGATATAAATAAAAACCTCATTTGATAAATGAATACAATTAAATAACACATCTCATTCTTCCATATTACTGTATATAGCAAACAAAAGACAAAACAGGCACTCTTACAGTAGTGAGGTTCAAGTAACCTAACGTGAGAAAGTATGAAAGAATGAAAGAAAGCTAGATGAAACTTAACTAAGAGCTCAAGGTTGCAATTTTGTGACTTGCTGTGAGCAGGAAATTCAGTGCGCTCCAGGTATACAAGCTACAACACTGGCAAGAACTATTATTTCTATCTTTGAGCAATGTGACATTCTGCAATTTTAAGTCTTATGCGCATGCTTCAATGCGTCAAACTAATCTAAACCATTGCTATCAAATGTACCTCTAAGGCCAGAAGAAATCATTGCCATTTTGCTGTGATTCAAAATTCATTTAATATTGTTTGTTCTATACTTGTGCAAGGACATGTAACAGTTTTAGTACCAGATGAAACTGCTAGAGTGATTCATTTAGCAGCATATACTTTTGAAGCAAACATTATGTTCTGTTCATACAAATGTATTAACAGAGCTTTGAGACAGACAAAAGAGTTTTATTAAATCCCCCAAGTTCTCTATCTTGTTTCCCGCTGTGCTCTTCACAGTCAATATACTCTATTGTACTCTCCCAAGTTAACCCCAGCAGACTCAGGAGATGAGAGGGAGGAAACAGATACAATTTCTTGGTCCCCTGAAAAGCCGGAACAAATTCACTTCCATGAACATAGGCAATATAATAAAAACAAATAAATAGCAACATAGCAAAACTGTGGCAACTATTCTCCTTGAAATTATTTACAAAACATGAATATTATATTGAAGCAAATAAATGCAGCATAACAGAAATTCATGCTTGCATTAAAAAATATTTTGAAAAATGCATTTTAATTTATAATAAGTTGACTTTTATCTGGGTTTAATCTACGGGATAACCCATAATGAGGCTGTTTTGTTTTTGAATTAGCATGATGTGTGAACCTAGGCATTCTATAAGGTGTTTTTCACATATCATGGAATATGTGAGCTCCGTTTTACATAAATATTTAATTATATACACTGTTATCAAAAAATAAATTATATACCAAGCTCAATAGCATTAATTTTGAGAATATATAATTTTGATATTAAATTTCTAATTATTTCTATGAAAAATATACTGTTTCTACCTATTCGAAGAAAGTTGCTGAAGAAATACAACCACAATAGAACAATGCCTCTACAGATGACATGGTTTTTGCCAAAATGGATGGTGGATTAGATGTTAGGTTGCACTGTGTATATGTGAACAACAGCAGAGAGAAACTGAGATCCATAATATCTCTGTTGAGTACCTCTGTTCAACAAAGGACATGGTGGTGCAGTGGCTAAGACCTTGAGTTTGTCAATCGAAAGGTCGGCAGTTCAGTGGTTCGAATCCCTAGTGCCGTGTAATGGGGTGAGCTCACGTTACTTGTCCCAGCTTCTGCCAACCTAGAAGTTCGAAAGCACGTAAAAAATTCAAGTAGAAAAATAGGGACCACCTCTGGTGGGAAGGTAACAGCATTCTCTGCGCCTTTGGTGTTTAGTCATGCCGGGCACATGACCACGGAGACGTCTTCGGACAGTGCTGGCTCTTCGGCTTTGAAACAGAGATGAGCACCATCCATTAGAGTCGGGAACGACTAGCACATATGTGCAAGAGGAACCTTTACCTTTACCTTATATATAACAATCAAAAACCAGAAGCTTCTCTTCAACTATTCTGCAGAACTTCTCTTATTTCTATGATGTTTATTCTAAAACAGGACTACATACTTAAATGTGCAACTACCTCTAAACTCAAAGAATACATGCACTGATGTTAAAAGTTATGAACCCGATTGGATTTCTAGTATTTTTCATAAGTGCATAAAAATTCATTTTCTTTCTTTCTTTCTTTCTTTCTTTCTTTCTTTCTTTCTTTCTTTCTTTCTTTCTTTATTGTTTTGATTTATATACCGCCCTTCTCCCGAAGGACTCAGGGCGGTTTACAGCCAAATAAAACAGGAATATAAACATTAAGATCATTATTAAAAGACTTATTAAAAGACTTATTCAATTTGGCTAACAGCTAAAATTCAATAAAAAACTAAAACTTAAGTTAAACTCAATTTAAAAGCCCCCATTAAAACTATTAGGCCAGCCCTGCGCGACAAAACAAGAATGTCTTAAGCTCGCGTCTAAAGGTCCGGAGGTCAGGGAGTTGACGTATCCCTGAAGGCAGCTCATTCCAGAGGGCAGGAGCCCCCACAGAGAAGGCCCTCCCCCTGGGGGTCACCAGTCGACATTGTCTGGCTGACGGCACCCTGAGGAGGCCCTCCCTATGGGAGCGCACTGGTCGATGGGAGGCATTTGGAAGCAGCAGGCGATCTCGTAAGTAACCCGGTCCTATGCCATGGAGCGCTTTAAAGATGGTAACCAACACCTTGAATTGCACCCAGAAGACCACCGGCAACCAGTGCAGCCTGCGCAGGAGAGGTGTTACGTGGGAACCTCGAGTTGCTCCCTCTACTACCCGTGCAGACGCATTCTGGACCAGTTGGAGCCTCCGAGTGCTCTTCAAGGGGAGCCCCATGTAGAGAGCATTGCAGTAGTCTAGGCGAGAAGTGACGAGGGCATGAGTGACTGTGCATAAGGAATCCCGGTCTAGGAAGGGACGCAACTGGCGTATCAGGCGAACCTGATAAAAAGCTCCCCTGGTGACGGCCATCATATGATCTTCTAAAGACAGCCGTACATCCAGGAGGACGCCTAGATTGTGAACCCTTTCCACGGGGGGCCAATGCCTCGCCCCTACAGTCAGCGAGGGAGTCAACTGACTGTATCGGGATGCTGGCATCCACAGCCACTCGGTCTTGGAAGGGTTGAGTCGAAACCTGTTTTCCCCATCCAGACCCGTACGGCCTCCAGACACTGAGACATCACTTCAACGGCTTCGTTGGGGTGGTTAGGGGTGGAAATGTACAGCTGTGTATCATCCGCGTACAGATGACATCGCACCCCAAAACCACGGATGATCTCAGCTAGCGGCTTCATATAGATGTTGAACAGGAGAGGCGAGAGAACCGACCCCTGTGGCACTCCACACATGAGGCGCCTTGCAGTCGAACTCTGCCCCCCTGTAACACTGTCTGCGACTGGTCAGAAAGGTAGGAGGAGAATCACTGAAAGACGGTGCCCCCCACTCCCAACCCCTCCAGCTGTCGCAGCAAGATACCATGGTCGATGGTATCAAAAGCCGCTGAAAGATCTAATAGGACCAGGGCAGAGGAATAACCCCTGTCCCAAGCCCTCCAGAGATCATCTACCAATGCGACCAATGCCGTCTTCATGCTGTACCCAGGCCGAAAGCCAGACTAGAACGGGTCCAGATAGACAGTTTCATCCAGGTACTGGGGAAGCTGTTGAGCCACCACACGCTCAACAACCTTCGCCAAACAAAATGAAGGTTGGAGACAGGACGATAATTCTCTAAAGCAGCTGGATCCAGGGAGGGCTTCTTGAGGAGGGGCCTCACCACCGCCTCTTTTAAGGCGGCGGGGAAGACACCCTCCCTCAAAGACGCGTTGACAATTCCCTGGAGCCAGCCTCGCATAACCTCCCGGGTGGCCAGTACCAGCCAGGAGGGACACGGGTCCAATAAACATGTGGTCGCTTTCAGCCTCCCCAGTATCCTGTATCCAGTATTGAGGAAATATTTGTGTGTGACAAAAATATGTGAACCTCTATGATGATCAGTTCATTTGAAGGGGAAATTAAGAGTCAGATGTTTCAAATAATTGGATGATAATCAGACAGGACTGTGGGAAGTATGTCTTATTTAGAGAATAGAATTTCAAATATTCACTATCAAAGTGATATTACGGGCCGTAATAGCTCAGGCTGGTAAGAAGCCTGTTATTAGAACACAGCAGCCTGCAATTACTGCAGGTTCAAGCCTGGCCCAAGGTTGACTCAGCCTTCCATCCTTTATAAGGTAGGTAAAATGAGGACCCAGATTGTTGGGGGGGGGCAATAAGTTGACTTTGTAAAATATACAAATAGAATGAGACTATTGCCTTATACATTGTAAGCCGCCCTGAGTCTTCGGAGAAGGGCGGGATATAAATGTAAATTAAAAAAAAAAAAGTTTGATCTTCACAATGAAGGGATGAAGAAGTGTATCACAGCTTGAACTAAGGCGATTTCTCAGGATCAGATGCTCTCCAGATTGAAAAAGTTTACAAAAATGATTTCCAAAGAATTGAGATCCCACACTGTTGGACAGATCATGTACAAATGGAGGCAATTCAACACAACTGTTACCTTCCTCAGTAAGAGCTAAGCAATCAAGATTACACCAAAAGCTAGATAGGTAATATTCTAGGAAGTATTAAAACCCTCAAGGTAACATCTAAGGAACTAAAGGCCTATTTTACATTGGCCGATGTCAGAAGAACACTGAATAACAATGATGAGCATGGCAGAGTTGCAAGGAGAAAGCCACTACTTCGGCTTGGGAAATGAAATGTTTGGGAATGGCCGAATCAAAGTCCTAACCTTAATCCTAGAGAAATGTTGCAGAAGGACCTGCAGCAGATAAGTTCATGCAAGGAAGCCCAGTAACATCCTTGATTTGAAGCTGCCGTGTAAGAGGAATAAGTTAAATTCCTCCAAGCTGATATGCAGGACTGATTAACAATTATCAGAAATGTTTAGTTGCAGTAATTGTTACCAAATACAGGGTGTGTGTCACCAGTTACTGAAAGCAAACGTTTACATACTTTTGCCACTTCAATGAGAAGGTAATAGCATACTCTGTGCCTCAACATCTCCAGGAGAGCTTTTTATCAGGTTCGCCTGATCCGCCAGTTGCGTCCCTTCCTGGACCGGGATGCCTTATGCACGGTCACTCATGCTCTCGTGACCTCTCGCCTGGACTACTGCAATGCTCTCTACATGGGGCTCCCCTTGAAGAGCACCCGGAGACTTCAGCTAGTTCAGAACGCGGCTGCGCGGGTTATTGAGGGAGTGGTTCGGAGCTCCCACATAACACCTATCCTGCGCAGACTGCACTGGTTACCTGTTGTTTTCCGGGTGCGCTTCAAGGTATTGGTTACCACCTTTAAAGCGCTCCATGGCTTAGGACCAGGCTATCTACGGGACCGTCTACTGCCGGCCTCTATCTCCCATCGTCCGGTGCGTTCCCACAGAGAGGGACTCCTCAGGGTGCCGTCAGCCAAACAGTGTCGACTGGCGGCCCCCAGGGGGAGGGCCTTCTCTGTGGGGGCTCCGACCCTGTGGAACGAACTTCCCCTCGGACTTCGACTACTACCTGACCTTAGGACCTTTCGCCGCAAACTTAAAACCTATTTATTTCGCATGGCTGGACTAGCTTGATTTTTATCTTTAGATTTTAATTGAATTCGATGGGTTTTTTAAATTTTTGTAATTTTATAGGGGTGTAAGTTATTTTAATACTTGGGCTAATTTAATCAGTTTTTTAAGGGTTGTTTTAACTATTGTGTATATTTGTATTTTACCTGCCTGTTCACCGCCCTGAGTCCTTCGGGAGAAGGGCGGTATACAAATTAAAATATTATTATTATTATTATTAACATATAGTCATGCTGGCCACATGACCATGGAAATCTCTTCAGACAATACTGCTCACTCAGCTAAGAAATGGAAATGAGCACTGCCCCCTAGAGTCAGACCACAACTGGATAGAGGAAACCTATACCCCCCCCAACTTCTCTCTCTTTCATATACATATTCACATACACACATATGGTGTGTGTGTGTGTGTGTATCATGTGAGTCAGATGGAAGGTGAGAAGATATCTGCATCACTTCCTAGACATAAATTGTTTCAACTCCTCCCCCTTGGACGGTGCTATAAGGCATTGCATGCCAAAACAACTAGACACAAGGACAGTTTTTCCCTTGTGCCATCACTCTGCTGAACACCTAATTCTCATAGTGCTGTCTATGTCTATTTACCCATGTAGTATGGCTGTAGTATTATTATTTAGCCTTATTTTCTTTACTCTACTTTTTATTGATATTATGATTATCATTATTCTGTTGCTTTGAATGTACACTGAGAACTTCTACACCAGAGACAAATTGTTTGTGTGTCTAATCACACTTGTCAATGGCTTGACAATCACACTTGTCAAATAAAAAGTTATTCTATTCTATTCTATTCTATTCTATTCTATTCTATTCTATTCTATTCTATTCTATTCTATTCTATTCATTCTATTCTACTCTACTCTACTCTACTCTACTCTATTCACAGAAATTCTAAGAACTCAGAAAGGTTCACAAGCTTTTAAGCACTGCTGTATAAAATATATAATAATCAAATTTTACTCAGATTTGTCAAATTGTTCTATCAATAAAACTTCCTCTGTTAGAAGAATGGGTTGGGGCAGCTTCCCCTTCTGCAGAATCTCCTAATACCTTTGAAATCTGTTACGGTGAGTTTCTGAGCCCTCAGGAGCAGATGTGCAGGGAAGATGAGCAGGGTGTCAGGGAAAAAGAGAGAAGAAAATCTTGTTTCATGAATAGACATCCCTCATGATAATCGAATAGACAGTCACTAATAAAACACAATGAAAATGCAAACTTGTGATGAGCTGTCATCTAGACTTTGATGTACAATCCACATAATATTTGCACATTTACTCCTGTTTGCCCATTAGTTCACTGCTTTCCAAATAACAGAGCTACTAAACAGGTGTGGAAAAGTCAAACTCTGCCAAGCTTGGCTGCCCATGAAGCAGTTGAAATCATGAAATTCCCATTCAAAGCAAGGTTTCTGTGACAGCAGGAGTATATATTGAATATTTATAGGTACGGTCTTCTGAATGATAATTAGTATCTTGTCCACTATTATCAATTAAATGTTATTAGTAAAAGAAATACAGATCAGTATTTGAGTGGAGTTTATATTGATATTCAGATATCAAAACTCAATAAGTATAAAAACGAATAATCAAGAAAAAGATGTTCTATTTTATTTAGAATACATTCTCGGACAAATATAGTTCCTGCAAAACAGTCAGTGGATTCTACTTTATTCATCCTTGCAAGCATTGTATTATTAACAGATTGTTAAATTATAAATAGATGAGAAATCGGAAAGTATAAAAAAATCAAAACTATTTAAAAAATGACCATCCTATGTCAATATTCTTAATTTTTTCAGAGAAACTAAAACTGAATGCAATGAACATTAATAAATTCAAAACGGTAATAACTAGGATTCCATAGTGGGAGAAGCTAATGGAAAAAGGAGCTCTAGGTGAGTAGAAATTCCCCAAAAGGTGCATTAAAAACACAACTACATATAATTCAAGTAAGGGGGGAAAATGGAGGTCAGGAAAGAAAAAAAACATCTGTGACTCCCAAAAAAGTTCATCAAAGTTCTAAAGAAAAATTAAAGGACACACATGAGGTTTTAAAAACAGTAGATATAAAGGACTTCAGGATGACCTAGAACTAGAGAGAATGTCAGAAAAGTCAATTACCCAGAAAGGTGACGTGCTCCTGTTCAGTATATGTGTTCGGGAAGAGGTTAGAAATCTATCTGTTGAAAAGGCTTTATTTTGTATTTGTACACTCAGGTGGCATTTGGATTCAGTCATTTAAACAACTCTTCCAGGTCCATGATTTATACAATCTCACGATCACTTACTGGTATGTACATTATATGATGTCTTAAACTCAGGAACTCTTTCTCTCTCTCTTCCAAAATTAGCAACATGCCAGCTGTTATATCTTCTAGATGTCTTTTCATCCAGGCCTTCTCTGTCTGAATTTTTAGCCTGAAACAATTAGTGGTGTAAGGAAACACCAGGTGATTTTTACAAGGCATGGTTTTTGTTAGAAATTTGGTAACCTTTTTGGAAAGGGCCAAAGTCTAATCTCTTAGAAGAAAAGCAATGACCTCCAGCTCAGAAAAATAATAAAGACTACCAACAATTGGTGTTATATGTTCTGTCTTCAATTTAGCATATAGCAGGAACTCTAATAGTATATATATGAGGAACAGACTCCAGCACTCTACTGAAGCATATAGGTAGTCCTTGCTTAACAACCATTCACAAATACAGTGGTAATTAAGGGTATCCTTTTCCAGCCAATGAGCACACTTAAGGCCAAATTTCTGCACTTGATAACAATTCACGCTGGAGTGACAGTAACTCTAGCACTGATGTACAAGGGAACCTTATCTAAATGAGACAGCACCAACAAGCAGGTTTTCAGTCTCTCTGTCTTCCACCCCATCACATGGTTTGCTTAGTGACCAGGTCACTTTGCAGCCATTTCAACAGAATCAATTGCGGTTGCTAGATGAGAATTACCTGTACATAAAAATGAATATGAAGTAGTAAATAAAATATATTATTATGAGAAGGAGAAGGAAAAGGCATTTACTTCTTTTCTACTGATCGCTTATGTCACTCAGCATCCACTCATTTTTGACCCGCATCTCTTTTTAATGGTTTTACTGTATACACTTTTAAATACCTTATTTCCTGCATTCACTGTTCATTTCCCTGGTCAGACATAATTACCTTACTCTTTGAAACATTAATTTTCAGATTTATATTCCTTGTTGCATCAGAGAATGTATGTAAAGCATTCAGGTTCTTGGTCAACAAGAAGATAGTACCTGCATGCATATTCATATCCCCAATCAGCACCCCACTAACATTACTAATAGCATTCCTTATTTGTTTACCCCTAAAGTCATTACATAACCAAAGGACATCCTATATCTTCATCTTACTCCCTGCTCAATGTTGAATCATTTGCTAAATTTTCTCAGGCTTGCTTTAGTTCCAATAAATATCATTTTTTATCACATTCACTAATCAACTCCATTCTATATTCCATAATTCAAGTCTCTTTTTGTATATTTTCTGCTAATTAACAATGTACTTTGGGCTTACTTTCACACATTCACAAATTTCTCAATGAACTGCTAAACAGTGACAATCTACACAACTCCTTCCCAGCATAAAGTAGAATGATGCTTTTTATATCCTTTCAATATGAATTCTGCCCAATTCTGCACTTATTAATTCCCCCAACTGTTATTATACAAAGATGTCTATTGTTAAACTATCCATGCTTGCAACCTTAATATTTTTCAATGGGTTTTTTTTTATTAATGACTTCCTTTTCATCATTGTGTTTCTTGGAGAATAACATTTATTTAAGTTTTTAAATGTAGTTTTTAGATCTAGCATTTAATCCTGTGAACATTTGAGATTCTATACAAAATGTTCCTTTCAACGTGCTCACTTCAAATTCATCCCAAATCACTCATAATTTAATTTTGTTAAATCCACTCTCTTTCACCCATTTCTATAAAGTTTCCACTTTTGTCAGTTTGTAAAGACTAGCAATTTGAAATGCCCATGTGCACAAAATTTGCTTCTCTTAATGTCAGAACCTAGATGGGGGTAGTGCATGTATTTGATATGACTGGCCTAATATCAATCTAATATCAGTGGATGTCAAGTATAAATTTTTTCCAGGCGATGACAATACATACATAAAGAAAACATTGATATAATCATGGGGGAGTCCTTCAATTCATTCACTGGGATCCATTTTTAAGAAACAATGTTCTGTGAGTAGAACCTCTAACACTAAGATTTTCTGAACATAGATATTTAAAGCCCAAAAAAACAAGTAATATTTATTCAGGAAGTTACATGCTGAGATAGACAGCCTGCATCTCCAAACTTTCTTGTTTCATGATGGGCAACAAAGGAAGGAAGGAAGCACTACTATAGTTATAGGAAGCAGCTTGAGAAGAGAACTAAGAACATAAGGTTTTTAAACAGGAAAATAAATCAGAATCAAAAAAAAAAAGAACAAAGGGGGTGATCTTCTATTTCCTATCTCTATTCTTAATGTGTTTGTTTGTCAAAAGATAAAACATCTAACAAGTTGATGCTTCTGGAACTTCACCTCTAACCAGCAGTTATTGCTTTCTGTATGCCATAAGAAAATAGAAATGCAATTGCATTTATGGATATTGTTTCTGCTATTTTTTGTAATATAAAAGCAGCTTTCACGAAGAACACAAGCCACCTTACAATCAGTTAAGTAGACAAAGTTTAACAAAGAAATATGTATTCATTTTAAGATATACATTTAAGATTAATACATTTTATTGCTTATTTAGTGTTTTCTATCTTCATATACTGGAAAAAATATTGTTGCATGTGAGTTTCATATAAAATGAGATACCATTTAATATAATAGGACCATGGTGAGAAAACTGTTTCTTGCAGTAGTTTGAATAACCCTCTTCATCATCAAGATAATAAAATTTATTTGTTTATACCAGGTAGCTTTGTGCATTTTAGAAATTCTCTTTTCTAATATATCTTTTTTTAAGCGCACTTTTCTATAAAGCGAACTAAACTGTTCATATGAGAAGTGAAAATGTTATTGTGAAAAGGTAGTACTTATCATGAACTAAAACACAGAAACAATCTCACTTTTTTACTTTAGAAAAAGCATCCAGAAGTTTCAGCTGGTGCAGAATGCATGGACTATATCCCTCTAGGATGGCCCATATTACCTCTATTCTCTGAATTGTACAAGTTGCCAGTTTGCTTCCGAGTGCAATTCAAGGTGCCAATTTTAACCTTTAAAGCCCTATGTAGCATGGGACAAGGTTACTTGAGAAACCATCTCTTCCTGGTTTCATTACCCATCCCATCAAGTCTAGCAGAAAAAGGATAATTTGAGTCCCATCTGCAAAGGAGTTCCATCTGAAAAAAACTAGCAGTCATGCCTTTTTCTCCTGTAACCTCCACTCTCAAGAACAGGGGTATCAAACTGGCGGTCCGCAAGCCGGATGTGTCACGTGCAGGCCACACCCATCCCAGCTCCATGAATGGAAAAAACTTCGTGAAATGTCAAGTGACGGCAACGTGACGCCGCAAGTTTGTCATCTGTGCTCTAGAACAACGTTTTTCAACCTAGAATAGGCCTTCTGGAAAGCCTTACAAAATGGTTGTTCCATTATTTTATGTTTTATTCCTTCATGTTTTTTATGAATGAAAGCTATATAATATACGTGTCCCAAGATAATGCTGCAGGATCCAATCTGGGTCAGTCACTGGGCAGACCAGAGGTTTGTCTTCCTATATATATTTTATATTTTTGTTATTTATGCCCGATTCATTTTAAAATTGTGATTCAGTTTTAATTGCTGTTTTGCTTATAAGCCACCCAGAGTCACTTTTTGAGAGACGGGCAGTTATATAAATTTGCTAAATAGATAAATAGTGCCATTATGAGCAAAGACAGTGGTTTTCTTTCACCATCAACTTCAATCAATCTGCCTCTGTTTGGAAAAAAATAAATAAAAGGAATTTCTATACAGTCAAAATGATTTTCATCCGATTTTTATTTCAGCTCTTCCTATTTTAAATAAAAGGGCAAATTTCAGGATCGGATACAAGAGACATATAGATTTAAAAAGCCAGTTGGACTCATTTAATTTAGCAGTGGGGACAGCAAACACTTCTTGTACATAGCATCTCAGAAATGGGGGGAGGGGGAGAAGAGAGGGGGTGTGAATGGGAAAAAGTTGCATTGTGTCACAAGTCCTACCCCATTTGTATGTGCATTTTGACACTGCATACATATTCACAAAGGGTGGAGCTTGCATTGCAATGGCACAAGACTGCTTTTGTCAACTTTGTGCAGGCCTCTGTCCCTGAGGATGATGCTGCAGGACAGCTCTAAAGGAAAGAAAAATACTCTAGACCTGGTTATCATGAGCATTAGAATTGTATATGACATAGAACAGCCTTTCCCAGGGAAATATAAAGATAGTCTTCACTTATTTCATGACCTCTTCCAATGGCCATAGACTACAAAAAAGTAAGGTCTTTGATCCTTGAATTAGGATTTTATGGTGCAGCCATGGTTGATTGAAACTGAAGCACAGGCTTTCTTTCTGGGTTGTTGGGAGAGAATGAGAGCAAGAAAGCAGCAAACAAGGGGAAGAACTACTGCTGTTTTGACCCAATGTCAGTTTAGTTCACTCTAAATTTATTCTTTTCAGTTGCCATATTCTGCTTCTATTTAATACATAATAGTCAGAAAAGTTTAATGGATCCCTGTAGATGCCCAGCTCCGCATCAATATTTTCATGCACAATGATAAACAATTGATAACCTATTGAGCAATGGCATCATTTCAAGAAACAATGGTAGCAAATCTACACTTATTTTTAAAATTCAGGAATGTTTTCTTAAGAGCATGAAAACAAAATAAAGATAATACAATGGCCCCATGAGCAATCATAACTAAGGGACAATTTTCTGTGAAACCAGGACACCGTGCAGCTAAGATATGGCAATGACACACTACCCTCTCACTGTTTTTCTGTTGTTACAAAATGACAATATTGTTTTTAGTCAATTTCTTTTTACCAGATTGACAGAATTACAGGTTGACATTACTGTGAAATTCTATGATGTATCATGTTAACTCTGCCAGTTTGATTAGTCTTGACTGACAGCCAGTACCTGCATAGCAAGTTAAATATGCTAGGGAAAAACATATACGCCAGGGGGAGAAGGAGGGAGACAAAGAATGTATACAATAGAAACATAGGAGTAGCAGTTACAATTTAAGACTGTCACATTTGGTTAGACTTCACTGTATAGTTTCAGTACTCTAAAAAGCTGTTAATTAGTAATTGCTACTGAACTACTAATTTTATTTACTTGACTGCAGAAGAACCACCTTCTGTTTACAATACCATTTCTAAAAAGAGAAAACAACAAAACCAGCATTTTAAATCCTTTGGTAGAAAGTTTTGTAATATTCAACTATTTGAACCCATATTGATCTATGGGTCACCGTGCTGTATTATCAATTTGTACAAAAGACAGCAAGGGTTTAATAAGGAAGATGAAATGATATGCTTTGAAATGACAATGCAAAAGAGACTTGTCATTCAGATAGTCTCACTGACCCTGGATGCCTGAACATTTATAATTCTAACTGATAAAAAGCAAACGTAAAGATTTGGGAGATTTTGTGCACTCTCACCTGGGATCCATAGATACACAAATCATTTGTGGAAAGAAGTTCTTTTTTCTAATCAGTGCCATTTTTTAAAATTAGTACTGTTTCCAATGCAATTTCCTTTGTTTATTTCTGCTATTATCTTATATTTGAAAAATGTTCCAGATACTACAAAAGTCAGATTTAAATATTTTCTAGATAGTATGCTACCTAGAAGGAATACTTTTTGTTTTATTATTCCAATAACTGTTCACTGTATATTATAAAATTGTTAGCAAAATCATGATGATTAGCAAAATCATCAAACCCAACCTCATTCTTAGTTAAAATCTGCTAAAGCATTTCTATGGATGACTATCAGTCTCTATTTGAAGACCTTTTCTAGCCTGAACTCCTTCCTTATATTTAATACAATTAATCATCATAGTTTTCACTAATTATTCACTAATGCTTAGAATATGAGAAATAAAGCAAGATGAACTTAAATTCCTAGTATCGTGAAGCAAATAGAATTTAATAGGCATACAAGAAATCTGAAAGAAAGACTACTTGAAATTCAGTAAGCTTTTTTTCTTCTCTCTCAAAAGGAAGCAACAGAAAGGAAAAATAAATTTAATCATACTCACTTCTGCTCACAATGTTAAGTGAATGAACTTGAAAATGCTGAACAGAATACCTGGATTAAATCAAATGGCACAATGAATAAATGCAATATGTTGTTGGCATCTGCTACTGTCCATTCTATCATGGAAAAGATGTAGATGATTCTTTCCAAATGCAAACTGCAGTTCTTCCAATAGGTAATGGAAGACTTTATCCTGACGTTTCTTGAAAAGTAAACTCTTAGGAAAATACAGGAAAATTGCCAGATGATTGGAGAAGAGCAAATGTTCCTATGCTGAAACAGGGGGAAGCAAAATCTGGGAGATATAGCTCACATTGATATCTAGAAAGATTCTAGAAGAAATCATAGAGATCAATCCATTCATATTTTGAAAACAATGTGGTAACTGTCAGAAGAAGCAGATGGTATTCTCAAGGACAATAATAAAATTAGTCTTCTCTCATGTTTTCACTGAATAACTTATTTAAGAGATGGTAGGAACGTTGAAATGTATCTTGATAGTAGTGAAGTGTCTGAAAAATTATTCTGCAACATACTGAAAACCAAGTAGTGAAGGCTGGTTAAAATGACAAGTAAATGGATATATAGCTGACTCAAAATTATACTCATCAATGGTTCCTGATCGAACAAGTATTAAGTATCAATAGATTTAACAGTAATAATAATATGTGCATTTACTAAGGTTTGCTGCAAATCAAAGAAACATAATAATTACCAAAGTTCATCCAATAAGCGTATGCACCAAGAAAAATTCCTTGTGTGTCCAAACACACTTGGCCAATAAAGAATTATGTTCTATTCTATTCAATAAAATTAATTCAGAACTTAACAAACAACTCAGAAACACTTGTTACGCATAACCACAGATATTTACAGAAAC
Organism: Ahaetulla prasina; assembly: GCF_028640845.1. NCBI lineage: Eukaryota > Metazoa > Chordata > Lepidosauria > Squamata > Colubridae > Ahaetulla > Ahaetulla prasina. The sequence continues at coordinate 316,210,433 of NC_080539.1, read as the reverse complement.
TATGAATAATTAATACAAAATAAATAGTAACAAATACAATGCCAACTTTCATGAAAACAGGATAAAATAAACAGGCTCCACTACAACCCTTTTAAACTTTTGCTGAAGTAGAAGGGAAGGAGGTAGCCAATTCCAGTCACTGGGCCTGCTTCCTGAAAGCCTGGAACACAACACTTGAATTTGAAAGAGAGAGAAGACTTTATTCAGAGGAATGTAAAGAATGAATAAAATTGCAGGGAAATAAGAATAGAATTTTGAAGGTTTCTAGCTATTGGGTAGAGAGCAACGAATGACCCTGCAATTAGATATAGGAATAATTATGTACTAATTAGATATAGGAATAATGTGGAAGGTCCAAAAAACCCCAAATTGCATTATTCTGGACTAAGACCAAGGGATGGAGAAAGCAATCATAAATATTTGTCAGGAGACAATTGCAGTAACAGCAGAGCAGTGGTGGAATTCAATTTTTTTTACTACCGGTTCTGTGGACGTGGCTTGGTAGGCATAGCATGGCTTGGCAGGCGTGCCTTGACTTGGTGGGGAATGGATATTGAAGGGGTATCCCTGCAGTATCCTTTCCCACTCCAGGGGAAGGATACTGCAAAATCCCCATTCCCTCCTGGGGGAAGGATATTGCAAAATCTCCATTCCCACCCCACTCTGGGGCCAGCCAGAGATGGTATTTGCTGGTTCTCTGAACTATTTAAAATTTCCACTACTGGTTCTCTAGAACCTGTCAGAACCTGATGAATAGCACCCATGCAGCAGAAGCACTAAAAAGCACTGTCTTCTCCAACTCTAAGATCCTACATATTCTACTCAAATGAAAAGAAGCTAGCAATACTAAGTAATTGCTATAAGATCAATAAATATTCACTTGTCTGTCATTCAAAACACAACAATTTTACCCTAATTCATATTCAAAAGTTGAGGTGTTGAAAGGACGTCCAAGGCAAAATACTAACAAAACATTCAATCAGAGTTGACCAAGCATTTAAGTACTACAAAAGACTGAATAGACTTGACAATCATCAGCATTATCAATGATATTGAAAGCCTGATCCTGAATTAGGGAACTGGAGGGAAATATATAAAATGTAATTAAATAGGGCCCAGGATGAGTCATCTAAGGAAAAATGCTCTCAAATGTAACCTACCATGCAATATGCAATATACCAGACAGAAAAAGATCCACTCAATCATTCAGAGGTAGGGAGAGGAGAGAGGAAATGATCAGAAAATACTTGTTAATTCTCCCAATCCTTTAGTATTAGTGGTGCCAAAAGTGAAGACCTACTGAAGAGGACTCCTAGCTAGAGACTGAATAATAGCCTGAAAAAAGTTGTTTTGTGTATACTACAATCTACCCAGAACTCTTTCCCTCTTCTGAATTGTAGCTATGCATGTTCCAGGAGATTTGGCCCTTAGTTTATATTCATGATCATGGCCAACCCATTCCAGAACTTTGATGATATTAATGGACAAGTCAACTAAATTAGGGGTCTCCAACCTTGGCAACTTTAAGCCTGGAGGACTTCAACTCCCAGAATTTTAATTTTTTTTTATTTACATTTATATCCCGCCCTTCTCCGAAGACTCAGGGCGGCTTACAGTGTATAAGGCAATAGTCTCATTCTATTTGTATATTTACAAAGTCAACTTATTGCCCCCCCAACAATCTGGGTCCTCATTTTACCTACCTTATAAAAGATGGAAGGCTGAGTCAACCTCGGGCCGGGCTTGAACCTGCAGTAATTGCAGGCTGCTGTGTTCTAATAACAGGCTTCTAACAGCCTGAGCTATCACGGCCAGCAAAGCTGGCTGAGGAATTCTGGGAGTTAAAGTCCACAAGTCTTAAAGTTGCCAAGGTTGGAGACCCCTGAACTAAATAAATAAGTAGCAGAAAGACTACATGATAGGAAGAGGAAGATAAATTTGCCAGTACAAGGAAGCAAGAATATGTCTCTAGAAGGATAGCTGACAATTAATCCTATGAAACATATGAGTAACCTTGTAACATGCAGATCCTGTTAAAAGAAAGATACTTCAAAGAATAACCAGTAGGCAAAATTAAGTCTATGGAAGATGCAATTGAAGACTATAGTGAATCTAAAGACTCCTCTCCTGTATGAGATGAAGGAATAGAAAAATAGATAGAGCATACACTGAAAGAAGAGGACAAAATCCTGGGTGATTTGTGAAGAATAAATATAAATATCAAAAATGCAGTATGAAGTAAATTGAAAACTGTTCCAAATATAATTCTGAAATGGATCCTGAAGGATAATAAATAAAGGCCACCAGTAAGCTGCTATTACATTTACAGTAGTAATAGTCACCAAATCAGGCTAAATTTTAAAAAAAGTTGCAACCAACCTTCATGGATGCTGGTTTAATTTCTGGCTCCCGAGGCAACAAGAATGACTTATTCATTTTTTAAATGACCAACACCAGAAAGATATACAGTCTATTTTTAAAAAAAATCATCCCACCGAAAGTATTTTATCTTTGGGTGTATGATCTTCACATGATAACCAGCATCTCCCTTACTGCCCTGTTTATTCCCAGATGGTCAACATACTATACTTACAGTCTCCATCATCACTGCTGCTTCTGAAACCCACAAAAGCTCTCACAACTGTCATCTGTCTATTATTATAAGCTGGAACAATTCAATCTTCCCAATCAATGACTCAGATACCATTCCTGTTTAAGTAAATCTATGAATAGCAAGCTGTATTCTGAAAATGAAATAGCCAATTGTTGTCTTAAGCTAATATCAAAGGCAGGGTTGTCTTTATAAGAAGCATTCTCAGGTTTTAAACATATTTTTTCTTCTTCTTCCTTCTTCTATTTTTATTTTGAGGTTTTTTTTTCTAAACTTCTCTCCCTTATTCTTTCCCTTAATAGAGGAAGCCCTTGATATAACTTTCAGTTTGTATCATTAGATCAGGAGTCTCCAACCCCTCGGGCCATGGTTCATTGGGAACCAGGACAGTGAAGTGTAGGCGAGCACGCAAACCTTTATTTGCACATGCATGGGATTTAGATTGCACACCTGAAACCATTCCCCCCGCTACCACCGAAGCTGCCACCAGCCTGCAGAATCAAAAAGTTGGGGACCCCTGATTTACTGCTAGATGGCAGTGAAATTTCAAGGCCACAAGAGTAAGGCTATAAGCACAGTTAAATTATCAACGGACATCAAGATTTAAATCTTTAAAATTAAAGCAGTCCATTTTTTCTTAAAAAGAACACAGAGAAATATAATCATTAATAGTTACAGTAAAAGGACACAGAATATGTGTCTTAAAGGTAAAGGTAAAGGTTCCCCTCGCACATACTTGCTAGTGGTTGCCAACTCTAGGGACTCTCAATTCTGGGAGATCTTAGATGAATAATGACAAGTGGAAAGGGAGAAGATGCTTATCAACTTTTTAAGTGACACAGTATTGGGTAGGATATTGGGTAGGGGCCGTGATAGCTCAGGCTGTTAGAAGCCTGTTATTAGAACACAGCAGCCTGCAATTACTGCAGGTTCAAGCCCGGCCCGAGGTTGACTCAGCCTTCCATCCTTTATAAGGTAGGTAAAATGAGGACCCAGATTGTTGGGGGGGCAATAAGTTGACTTTGTAAATATACAAATAGAATGAGACTATTGCCTTATACACTGTAAGCCGCCCTGAGTCTTCGGAGAAGGGCGGGATATAAATGTAAAAAAAATATATATTCTAAAACAGAAAGAAAATTTGAAAAGTGTACACAGTTTTAAGAAATGGGACAAAATAAAAGCATGCAATTTAACATAGGAAGTACAAAACTATTCATTTTGGAAGCAAAACCAAATGCACAGAACATGTAGGATACTTGACTTAGTAGAAGTACTTATAAAAAAGTCTCCGGAATAGAAATTGAATGCAAACAATACAAATTAGCAAGGAAAATTGAAGTTTAGTCCATAATAATTAAATATAGTTTCCAAATCATGGGAATCTTCTACTCTCTTCTCTTCTAATCAAATGCGAGTTGACATTCAACAATATAGAGTTCCTGTCAACTTGTGAAGCATTACTGATCTGCTCTCAAGTTGTCATAGGCAGGTGGATGGGAAAACAGCCTCACAGCTGGATTGAGGAACTTGCATTTCAGTCAAAATTAAGCACACTCTAGCGGCAACATCAAGGTCATCTCCAGGGTTCCCACAGTGGCTGGAGGGAGTGACTTCTATAATCTGTGAAATTGCTCCATTGGGGAATGTGGCTGATGACACACCTTGGGAGGAGGGGAAACAGAGTCAGAGTCAAGGCGTGAATTAAGTGAAGTCAGAATTGGCTTCACTTGGATCGTGCCGACATGAAGCTCCTAATAAATACCTGGATTTCTTTTGAAGCTTGACTTGAAACTCATGATTAATTAGGACATTGGTCGGAACCCAGAACTTGAGTAATTCTTAATAATTAGCAGTTCAGGATGAGGGGAATACAAATCATTCTAAATTTATCACAGTAATTGTGTATCAATAAATTTTCTCAATTAAGGAACACAAGGATTTTAAAACCATACCAACAACAATGGCCCTATGTTGCATTTCAAAACTAGGAATCAGTTAGAGCAGAGTGCCCTATGACTGTCCAAGAGAGATAAGCTATTTCCAATCCACTCAATGTGGCTTACTGTTAGCCCTTTGAGATACCCCAAGAGTTATTGGAACTCTTATTATTATTATAAGAAATAGTAACAGAGTATTATCACGCATCCTTTCTCCTCTACTTCCTTAAAGCCCATTTGTTGGATGTATTCACAAAACCACTTGGGAAAACTTAAAAGAGAGGATAAAATACCATGTTTCCTGAAAGTAAACTCTGCCTTGTATTTTTTTCCCCACCAAAAAAGGCACCAGGTCTTATTTTCAGGGTGTGTATGTGCTCACTGACTCATCTCACTTGTGCGTGTTGCCCCCCCCTCTTTTTTGCTATCAGAGGCCTTCAGGAATGTCTTCATCCGGCAAGCCAGCAAAGCTTTCCTGAAGGCCTCTGCAGCTGATAACAGAGCTCCAGATCAATCTGGAGCTCTGCTATTGGCTATACAGGCCTTCAAGAAAGGCCTTAGGAAACCCTGCTTCAGCCGATAACAGAAAAAGTCCAGATCGATCTGGAGCTCTCCTCTTCAGCCAATAACAGAGCTCCAGATCGATCCTTGATCTACAGAGGCCTTCAGGAAACCCTTGCGAGCTGCAGCAAAAGAAATGTGCCAAGGTGTGTGAGGCCTGGGTGCAGGGGTGAAAATCAGCAGGTTCTGACAGGTTCTGGAGAACCGGTAGCAGAAATTTTGAGCAGTTCGGAGAACCAGCAGCAGAAATTTTGAGTAGTTTGGAGAACTGGCAAATACCACCTCTGGCTGGCCCTAGAGTGGGGTGGGAATGGAGATTTTGAAGTATCCTTCCCCTGCCACGCCCACCAAGCCATGCCCACCAAGCCACACCCACAGAACCGGTAGTAAAAAAAATTGGATTTCACCACTGCTTGGGTGCAACTATCTGAAGGTAAGTAGTAGGCCAAGTCCACCCCCCCATCCCCATTCTAGTTTAATATTTACCTGTGCACCCGTAAGTGGGTGGGGTCTTACCCTGTTTCCCCCAAAATAAGTCATCACCTGATAATAAGCCCAATTGGACTTTTTGGTGGATCACAATAAGGCTTATTTCAGGGTTCAAAAAAATATAAGACAGGGTCTTATTTTAGAGGAAAACGGTAATTAGGGCTTATTTTGGGGGTAGGGCATATATTGGGCGCACGTGTAAAAATCAAGCTAGGACTTACTTTCTGAGTAGGTCATATTTTTGGGAAAACATGGTAGATGGACTTTTTTTGTGTGAAAAACCACCACCCATTATTCTATAAATTGTAAAAGAAAATAAAGCAAAAATGGGAGGGTGGGTTCAACAGCTTTGAATTAACTGTGATCAGTGACTAACAACATGATTCTAATTAAGCACTAATCCACAAGTAATGTGAATTTCATTTGCCACTAGACAATTTTAATTGATTGACACTTGTGTAATTTAAACCATAGTCTAAAGCAGTGATTTTCAACCATGGTGATTTTCAGAATTCCCCAGCCAACATCCTATTTGGAGAATTCTAGGACTTATCCACACTTCTTAAGTAACCAAAGCTGGAAAGACTAGTCCAAAGCACTGAAGCATCCAAGAAGGTATCAAGTTCTATATTTTCAGATTCATAACATTTGTCTAAAAATTGATGATGATGATATCCAGTACTCAAATATAGTTTTCTAATTCACTCTAGAGAAGAATTTCTCCTTATAGTTTAAAAAAACTGCAAGCCCTCTCAACCACCAATCATCTAATTCTCTTTCCCCATGTTCTGGTAGAAAACTCTGGCAAACTGGACAAAGGAAGAGATGCAGATGGTCAAATGTCTTCTGAGATTTCCATTTTCCAGACTTATCACAATGTCACTGTTCATTCTTTCTGCCTGCCATAGTATCATTTGGTACAATTACCCCTTCACTGTGATTCTAATGGCCAGTTGAAAGTTCAGTTGCAATATTCTTTCAAGAGTAAATCGACTGGTATATACCAAGACATTTAATGAAATGTTCTTTAAAAAAAATTATTTTGTTTTGCAAATACAGATTTAATGAAATGTTCTGTATCGGCCCTTCCTATAATGCTTCACTATTTGGAATTCACTTACCTTCTTAAAGCAGTTATTTTGAAACATATTCAAATAGTATCAAACTTCTTCCTCTGTTAAAAAGCAGTCATATAAACAGAATTTCTCATTCTTTTCAAAAAAGATATAACGACAAGGCAACAGCTTGGGTAACTCTTCTTGTTTAATATTTTAATCATAAAATCATTTTAAGCATTCTCTTTTTGTATAATTGGCTTGAATTGCTATATATTTACTTGATGATGTAAATACTTTGCTCTCTAAAGTACAATAGGAATCAGTTCCTCATAATGACTTATGTTGAAAGACTTGCCATTTGGATCTACACAATTAAAAATTATGACTAGATAATCACTGTCTACATCCTGGGGATTTTCCAAATTCCTGTCATTTCCAGATCATGGATATGAAAAAATAAATCCCTTCTTAATCATTATATTCATCTGATATTTTTGGAAGTCATATTTTTGATTTTTGCCAAAATGAAAGGATCATATCCAAAACAAGTAATTTTCTTGCCATGAATTTATTCCACGACACTAAACATTACAAGCAGACCTGCCTAGGAATTGTCATTTTGTTGAAGAAAAGTCAAATTAAGAAATGTACTGATGATGTTTTCAACCAATGCTGTTGGAATTTAAATACTATCAAATTGTGTACAGAATGTGTAGATCCCAGGGTTTTATTTTTCCCGTTATATCATATTAAGTTAAATCCAACATGCAAATTTATTTAAATATTTGTCAAAATGTAATGGATTGATCAGAATCAATCCAAATTCAATGAATGCTTCATATTACATGACAAGAGCTAACTCCTTGGACAATGTCAATTGATTTGCTGATAATGCATGGGAAATGTGTATTTCCTAAAGATCATTTTTCAGCTCTTCCAATAAAGTTAATTTAGCATCGAACATCTGAAAGTGGAGCTAAGCATCTTCTACGCAATGTTTCCTTAAGTACTTCCTATATATGCTGAAGAAAAGTTATGTCTGCCACTGAACTGGCAGTTGGAAGCGGAAAACTTCATATCACTGTGATGGCGAACCTATGGCACATGTGCCACAAGTGGCACATGGAGTCATATCTGTGGGCATGTGAGCTCAGCTTCAGCGCACATGCATGTGCCAGCCAGCTGATTTTTTAGGCCTTCTGGTCCCACTGGAAGTCAGAAAACGGGCCGTTTCTGGCCTTCGGAGGCTCCCCGGTGGGTGGAGAAGGCCATTTTTGCCCTCCCCAGGCTCCAAGAAAGCCTCTGGAACCTGGGGAGGGCAAAAAACAGGCCTACCATGCCCACCGGGCCATCATGTGCCAAAAGCGGGGGGAGCGCAGGGGGGGTGCTGCACGTGCATGCGTGAGGGGGCAGAGTGCATTGAATTATGGGTGTGGGCATGTGCATGTGTGACACACACACCCCGAGCTCCCCCGCTTTTGGCATACGACGGCAAAAAGGTTAGCCATCACTGTCTTATCAGATATATTTGGTTTTTACAACAAACAATAATTCGATACAAAGTATTGTTCTAAGGCAAGAACTGAGAAGATTGCATCATAATCTGAAGTAACAAAAAGAACTGTGCAAAGGTTTGAGTTTGTGACTTTGACTTGGTTCTTATCCAAATATCTTTTTGTCCTCCTATAGCTGACGCTACACTACAAATTTGTTCTTGAAATTATTCTGAGCATATAGATATATTAAGCACTGTCATGAACTGACCATGCCTTTAATCATATTTTACTTGACCTCAATAAGAATGGGAAACATCCAATGCAAGGAAGGCAACCGAACATGGCTATCTCTCTGAGGCTCCTAGCTGGTACAGACATTGAATTTCACTGCACAGACTACAGCCTCATGTTGTTGCAGTATGAACGGTGGTGGGGCTTGCATTGCAATGCTTCTTCTGCAATCTTGCCTTCTCTCTCTCTCTCTTTTTGTGCTAATGAGGATATTGTGTTTGCAAAATGACTGCTTGAATAAGGAACTTGAGGATGACTGTTATAGAGATTTAATGAAACACAAAACGTAGATATATACCTAAAGGCCAAATATGGCAGTGGTGGGTTTCAACCGGTGTAACAACTGGTTTACTTTGAGCTGTTCTCAATGCATTTCAGAACAGCTGAGCCATGGCAATCCACTCTGCCGTGCCTATCAGCTGGGCTAAATATGAATGAATATAGGTAGGTATAGCGCAGGGGCAGGTGGGAGGGCCCAGCTGATGGTTGGAGCGAACCGGGTTCATTCTCTGCTCACCGTCACTGCTACCAGCTCGCGCGAACCGGGGCGAACCGGTAGAAAACCACCACTGAAATATGGGTAATTACTCCTTCCCTGCTGCTTTAAAGAGATTTCTTTTCCTCCTTTGCATCAAACCGTTCCCATTTTTTTTCTGAGCAGTGAGGCACAGCTCCATAGCATTGTTTTCTATTTTTTTTTCTAACAATATGTATGAAGTTGATGTAAGGCCATCAGAAGACAATGTTGGGCCATCTCGAATTAAGGGTCCTAACTTTTTAATACCCATGGCTCTACATTGAAGACAACTTGTCTAAAATAGTATAGTCAATAAAACAGCTTCCCAACAAGCAGATTAAGAACATCTGGCTATATATATATAAAATATGTATTAAATATGTATGCTTGGATTTCTACCTAGCATCTATTCATGGAGGATCGCATCTAATATTATATAGATGAGCTTCCATTTGTGCAATATCTTCCATTTTCCCACATGTTTTAGAAAACCGATTTGGAGAGTTTCTCCAAATATATGAAGCCAATTTGGGGCACATGCAATGTGAAAGTAGTAAAGTATTTCACCGATGAACGTAGTAATCTATTTCACTGATAACCCATGCCCTTTTGTAAGTCGGCACTACTGAATATAGCCCAGATTATTTTTGTGTTAATCCAATACCTTTACCTGCAACTTTACAAAGAGGATTTCATATTTTTTTCTGGAATACTCAAAAGCATGCTGAACTCTTAACTCCTTCCCAGCTACAGGCTAATACACCAACAGACTTGTTAAAATACAATTAGTCCAATTTCACATTTCCAAGCAGCCGAAAAATTTCATGTTATTTCAGTCACAGTGGATGGATGCCAAGTTCACTGGAAACAACCCTGCTGATTTATCTAGTCCATTTTAATACTTTAGAAATACTGTTAAAACATGGCTCCTCTAATTACACAGGGATCAGTGCACAGCATCCCTCTCACCCTGGATTGTCCCAGAAGGACTGCAATCACCTGCCTTTCTCCTAATTTCACCATGCAATTCCAACTAATTTCATCCCTAGTACAGTGCTGTCAGACAACTCCCATGTCTCTGCGGTTTTAATCGATTAGCTCAATGTCTCTATAATGCATCACCAGCTGCCAGGCACAGAACTGGACGCTTTGCAAGCATTTCAGCTAAAAGACAGTTTAATTACTATACCAGTATCTCAAAGGCATAACACAAAGACTTGGAAGGAATTTTTTTTAAAAAAAAAAGAATGGTGTCAACAAACCATTTAATAACTGAGCAAACAATGACATGCAAAAAAGCTGGAAATGATGGGAAAGTTAGACTTCTTTTTATAATGTATTTTTAATAGATTAATACATTCATGGAAAAAAAAACTGAAATTGGTATTGCCGTTTCAATACTTGTGTACTACCACAAGTAAACTTGTGGTTTACAATATTTTCATTGGAAAAAAAGTACAGGTGACACTGTATTAATATCAAATAGTAAAATGAGAAAAATATATCATGCACATTGGAAAAGGAATAATGTATCTTCATATGCAGAATGAGAGATTTATTTACACAAACACTCACACATACACACACCTTACAGAGATTATTCAAATTCAAACATTCACTGAAATTCCTTACCCATACGTATGAAAAGACATGTGAGCAAGAAGCAGAAAGAAAGCAATCTCGAAGAACAGGAGAAATATAAACATAACTACATATATTGATTCTTTTAGTTTTAAAAGGCATCAAGAATAGAATAGAATAGAATAGAATAGAATAGAATAGAATAGAATAGAATAGAATAGAATAGAATAGAATAGAATAGAATAGAATACAATACAATACAATACAATACAATACAATACAATACAATACAATACAATATTTTCAGCAAATGAATCAACAAACATGTGGAAAACTCTTAAAAATATCACCGGTTATGGCAAACCTCCTTCCCAGGCTGAAGGTAATCAACAACTGTCAGATGACCTGAATGAGTTTTACTGCAGGTTTGAAAGGAAACTACAGCCACCTATCTCCACAACCCCCATCTCAGACACAACAACAGCCAAGCCTCCTACAACTGACCCCATTTCATTGGGTTCACAAACCCTAGTGATCACAGAAAAGGAAGTGCAGGACCTATTTCACAGACAAAAGTCAGGAAAAGCTCCAGGCCCAGACAAGATAACTCCTTCTTGCTTAAAAGTCTGTGCTGACCAATTGGCCACCATCTTCACCCATATTTTCAATAAATCACTAGAGATGTGCTATGTTCCTTCTTACTTCAAACCATCTACCATCATCCCAGTGCCCATCATCAAGTAACCCACCATCAAGGAACTGAAGAAGCCCACCATCAAGGAACTGAATGACTACAGACCAGTTGCTTTAACATCTGTAGTCATGAAAACTTTTGAAAGGCTAGTGCTTTCCAACTTGAAAATCATCACGGATCCGCTGTTAGACCCCTCGCAATTTGCATACCGAGCAAATAGATCAACAGATGATGCTGTTAATATAGCTCTGCAATACATCCTACAACATCTTGAGTCTCCAAAGACCTATGCAAGGGTCCTTTTTGTAGACTTTAGTTCAGCATTCAATACCATCATTCCAGACATTCTTCTAACTAAGCTAAACCAGCTACAGGTACCGGAACAGACTTGTAAGTGGATCACAAGCTTCCTAACAAACAGGAAGCAGCAGGTGAAGCTAAGCAAGATCACATCAAATACCTGTACAATTAGCACAGGGGCGCTCCAAGGCTGTGTGCTCTCCCCACTTCTCTTCTCTCTGTATACCAATGACTGCATCTTCAACGATCCATCTGTTAAGCTATTGAAGTTCGCAGATGACACAACAGTAATTGGTCTCATTTGAAACAATGACGAATCCGCATATAGACGAGAGGTTGAACGACTAGCCTTGTGGTGCAACCAAAACAATTTGGAACTGAACACACTCAAAACCATAGAGATGGTGGTAGACTTTAGGAGAAACCCTTCCATACTTCCACCTCTCACAATACTAGACAACACAGTATCAACAGTAGAAACCTTTAAATTTCTAGGTTCTATCATATCACAAGATCTAAAATGGACAGCTAACATCAAAAACATCATCAAAAAAGGACAACAAAGAATGTTCCTTCTGCGCCAACTCAGTAAGCTCAAACTGCCCAAGGAGCTGCTGATCCAGTTCAATAGAGGAATTATTGAATCTGTCATTTGCACCTGTATAACTGTCTGGTTCGGTTCTGCAACCCAACAAGAAAAACACAGACTTCAGAGGATAATTAGAACTGCAGAAAAAATAATTGCTACCAACCTGCCTTCCATTGAGGACCTGTATACTGCACGAATCAAGAAGGGGGCCGTGAAAATATTTACATATCCCTCACATCCTGGACATAAACTGTTTCAACTCCTACCCTCAAAATGACGCCAAAGTGCACTGCACACCAGAACTACTAGACACAAGAACAGTTTTTCCCCGAAGGCCATCTCTCTGCTAAACAAATAATTCCATCAACACTGTCAAACTATTTACTGAATCTGCACTACTATTAATCTTCTCATAGTTCCCATCACCAATCTCTTTCCACTTATGACTGTATGACTGTAACTTTGTTGCTGGCAATCCTTATGATTTATATTGATATATTGACCATCAATTGTGTTGTAAATGTTGTACCTTGATGAACGTATCTTTTCTTTTATGTACACTGAGAGCATATGCACCAAGACAAATTCCTTGTGTGTCCAATCACACTTGGCCAATAAAAAATTCTATTCTATTCTATTCTATTCTATAAAAAAAATTCTATATGTGTACCAACTATTCACAAAAGTAATGCTTTGGCTGAGAAAGCAAGACAGATTAAAATTACTTGGAAAGTAACAGGAGAAACTAGTTTTGGACCATGAATGGGGGTAATCCTATAGGTTTCTTACATTCTTAAGGAAAATATTTATATTAAAATACTATATCAAAATACTGGCCTTATTTAGCTACATTTATTATTTACTGAATTATTTATTATTAAAATTTCTAAGGCTGTCCACTCATTAACTACTCTTAATAAGAAATGAGAATTGTGAAAGGAAATAAAAATTCACATGTAAAGATACATTTTCACATAATCAAGCACTCAGCAGAAAATATTTCCTCAAACATGATAGCAAATTCTTAAATAGGTTGCTATTTACTTTAGTACAATCTGCCTTTAGGCTGAAAACAACATATCCTTATAATATTCTGGTACTTAAAAGTAGACGTCACTGGCTAAATAATGATATGTAACTATTTTAAAAGAGGCATCTAAAATAAATTGTATCTTTTAAAAAAAACTGATAAAAATCTGATGACCACTAAAGTCAAGAAAACTCTAACGATGTTTACTATATTAAATAATTGAGAGGACGGAAAAAAATTTACTGTTTAGGTGATTAGGTGTAAAAAAAAATTAGGAATCAAGTCAAGAACTGAACTGCCACATCTTTCTCATTTCTTTTGTGTACTGGGCCTTCTATTGCATCACCACATCTACCATCTTGAATTTTTAGAAACAGGTAGTCCTCAACTTACAAAAAGTTACATAATTACTATTTGAAATTATGACCTACCTATATTGCTTCACAGCCCTCTCTAAGCAGTTTTACAGAGTCAGCCTCTTACCCCCAATAACCTGGGTCCTCATTTTACTGACCTCGAAAGGATGGAAGGCTGAGTCAACCTTGAAATGGTCAGGATTGAACTCTTGATTGTTGGCAGTGAGTTTGTCTGCAATACTGCATTCTAACCCCTCTGCCACCTTGGCTCCTTGAGATAACTCAAGACTGCAGATCTGTCAGGCGGGAGTAGTAGCTACTGGACAATATTTTATTTACATGCTAGCAAAGTTAACGCCTTTCATTTTAGATAAGAAACGAGTTACTAAATCAGATGATGTTAAAAACTCAGCATCCGTTAAACATACCTTTAATAATCCCTTATGCATACATGACTTGCATTACAACACTGAAGTACAATGGGGTGCCTAGATGTAATATACCTGGAAAATTAGAATCTGTCTCTATACTGTCTAACAGTATCCACTAAATACTAATCCTCTGGAAGGACCTACTGCACTGCTAATAAGGCTGCCCTAGCTTAATCTGTGGTCATTTGAATAACGAATGCCTTCCGATTATCTGTTTTATGCACACTTAATACACTTTAAGGAAGCCATTCATTATTGTTTTTCTTTCATGCAGACAATATACAGAAAGATGTTGGAGGTTTTTGTTTGTTTTTATAAAGGCAATGCCACTCACTATCAGATATCCTTGAGATTATTTTTCTACTTCATAATGAATAGAGAACCACTTATATATAATATCTGCAAACAAATTTAGTCACTTTTCCCTAGGGGATATCCACCAAGTTTTCTGAAGCCTGATTAACAACTGTCTTGAGACTGTTGATCCCAGGGCTATCAGCCTTGGGTTATTCCCTTCTTTAATTGCTATTCAAGGCTAATTTAATGACACTAGTAGATCTCCCTGCTCTTTCCACCTTCCCACAAGTTTAGCATGCAGTAAGAACAGCCATCCTTCCACGAAATTTCATTTCGATTTCAACGTTATATAACATCATTTTATATTGTAAACTGCCCAGAGTCACTGTATCAAAGATATGGGCAGCACAGAAATCAGATTAATTAATTAATTAATTCTGGACATAGAAAACAATTTAAAAACTATAAAAATATGGGGAATAGGAAGGTAAATTTTTAGGACTTTTTCTTCCTGATGCTATGCCAATAAATTCTTTGATATGATTACTGACATGTTACATATAATATAATATAATAGAATGGAATGGAATGGAATGGAATGGAATGGAATGGAATGAATAGAATAGAATAGAACAGAATAGAATAGAATTTTTTATTGGCCAAGTGTGATTAGACCCACAAGTAATTTGTCTTGATGCATATGGTCTCGGTGTACATAAAAGAAAAGATACGTTCATCAAGAATTCTAAGGTACAACACTTAATGATAGTCATAGGGTACAAATAAGCAAGCATGAAAAAATCAATATCAATATAAATCGTAAGGATACAAGCAACAAAGTTACAGTCATGTTAGTTTTGAGGAGAATACTCAGAAAGGCAGAAAGGTTATTTCATCATGAGCCTCTGTCTAGGCTGCATAGATGTGAAAATCTGTTAATGAGTTAAATTATACTGTATATCCCCTCTTGGCTGATAATCAATTCAGAGGTTGTTTGAAAAGTAGAGGAATATCATCAAAATACTGGCTACATTTTATAATGTATCTAAATAACTATTTTCCCAGCATGTTATTGTACATTTTGAATATGAATATAATAAATATATATAAATGCTGTTTGAAGAATTTAGCTTTTTATTTAAAATCATTTTTCCTCATACTGGATTTTAGCAATGTAAGAAATAATACTAAATTCTAAGTATCTATCATGTAATAAAGCAGTACCATTTACCCTCATGGCACATTAAAACTGTTTTCGCCTAGTCATAAAATGACTCAAAGCATAAGCTTAAAGATATATCATTTCCACAACACGATCACCTTGCAAACTAATACTTCTAGGCACACAGTGTAATTGATGTTTTGGCTATGTTCATAGGTATTTGTGCTGCAAGCAACTTGAATCAAATGCCAAGAGGCTTGTCGGCTTCTCTTGCTTGAAGCACAATGGGATTTCTGTAATGGACTAGCATATAAAAACTTGGTGACCTGATTCAAAGTCTCTCTCACACGCATACCCTTCAATCATATAACCTTTCTGATTCGGCGTTCAATTCAAATAATTTAGCAAGAACATTTCCAAGAGAATTATTCTTATTTGATTGTGCTGTCATGTTATGCCTTAGCAGGGGTGAAATGTAAAATTTGTTACTACCGGTTCTGTGGGTGTGGCTTGGGGGAGGAAGGTAATGTGACTGGATGGGCGTGGCCAACTTTTTTTTTTACTTTAAAAAGCATTTTTTCTACAACCTCTTCAGCCAAAGAGATTGTTAAAAAATGCTTTTAAAAGCCTCTGATGATCAGGCAACTCAGCTGGGATTGCCAGAGGAGCCTTTTAAAAGCATTTTTTCTACAACCTCTTTTATTTATTTATTTATTTATTTATTTATTTATTTATTTATTTATTTATTTATTTATTTATTTATTTATTTATTTATCTTTGTCACAACAATATACATAAGCATCACAGAAAATGGTTACATAGTATATAAACATATATATATGAGGAAATATGAGGAAGTATAAGCATATATGTATAATAATAATAACAATAACAATAACAATAACAATAATAATGAAAACAAAAGGACAGGAACGGTAGGCACGTTTGTGCTCTTATGCATGCCCCTTATAGTCCTCTTAGGAATGGGGTGAGGTCAATAGTAGAAAGTTTTTGGTTAAAGCTTTTGGGATTATGAGAAGAGACCACAGAATCAGGTAATGTGTTCCAAGCACTGATAACTCTGTTACAGAAGTCATATTTTCTGCAATCTAGATTGAAGCGGTTAACATTAAGTTTGAATCTATTGGTTGCTCTTGTATTATTGTAATTGAAGCTGAAGTAGTCTTTAACAGGAAGGACATTACAATAGATGATTCTAAGAGTTAAACTTAGGTCTTGTCGAAGGCGATGGAGTTTTCTAAACCTAGGATTTCAAGTCTGGTGGGATAAGGTATTTTTTTTTATTTATTTATTTACATTTTTTTTGTTTTGTTTACATTTATACCCCGCCCTTCTCCGAAGACTCAGGGCGGCTTACAGTGTATAAGGCAATAGTCTCATTCTATTTGTATATTTTTACAAAGTCAACTTATTGCCCCCCCAACAATCTGGGTCCTCATTTTACCTACCTTATAAAGGATGGAAGACTGAGTCAACCTTGGGCCGGGCTTGAACCTGCAGTAATTGCAGGCTGCTGTGTTCTAATAACAGGCTTCTTACCAGCCTGAGCTACCACGGCCCTTTTGTTGTTTTCAGAGGAGTGGAGAATTCTTCCTGTAAAATATTTCTGGACACGTTCAATTGTATTGATGTCAGAAATGTGGTGTGGGTTCCAGACAGGTGAGCTGTATTCAAGGATTGGCCTAGCAAATGTTTTATATGCTCTGGTTAGTAGTTTAGTGTTTTTGGAAAAGAAGCGACACAAAATTAGGTTTACAACTCTTAGAGCCTTTTTTGCTATGTAGTTGCAGTGGGCTTTGGCACTTAGATCATTTGATATGAAAACTCCAAGGTCTTTGACAGGGTGGGGGTCATCTGTAAGGTAATGTCCATCAAGCATGTACTTAGTGTTTGGGTTCTTTTTTCCAATATGTAAGACTGAGCATTTGCTGGTTGAGATTTGGAGTTGCCAAGTTTTAGACCAAGTGGTTAGAAGATCAGGGTCTTTTTGAATGGTAGATGTATTGTCGGTGGTGTTAAATAGTTTGACATTGTCAGCAAAGAGAACACAATTACTTGAGATATGGTCACAAAGATCATTTATGTATAGTATGAAGAGTGTTGGTCCAAGAACGCTGCCTTGAGGAACGCCACTCTTGACAGGAACAGGATTTGATAGAGCATTGCCAATTTTAACCACTTGTTGTCTGTTAGACAGAAAAGCAGATATCCAATTGTGAAGGGGTCCTGAAATGCCATAGGATTTTAGTTTTAGGAGGAGTTTATCATGTACTACTGAGTCAAAAGCTTTGCAGAAGTCTATGTAGATTGCATCTATTGCTTTGCCTTAATCAAGATTTGTAGTCGATATGTTTTTACAATGGAGAAGTGGTAAGTTACATGATAATTTTTTTCTGAAACCAAATTGTTTATTAGAGTGTAGGTTGTTTATTTCTAAGTGGAAGGTAAAGAATTGGTTGATGATTGATTCCATAACTTTGCAGGTGACGCAGCATAGAGAGATTGGTCTGACCAAAGTTTGGGAAGGGAACTGGTCGTGAAAGCTTTATCAAAGATTATGCTTAGGGGTTCTGCTATATTAGTGGAAAGTTTTTTTAAGAAGTATGCACATAGTCCATCAGGTCCAATAGATAGATATGGTTTCAAGTTATGAAGAGCTTTTCCAACATTATCTTCTGTGAAATCTATATGTGTTAAGTCGTCATATTCATTGCTGGTACAATTTGGGAATGTCGGATATGTGTCATCACTGTTAACAAAAACTGAGCCAAAGAATGTGTTAAAGAGGTTTGCTTTAACTGTTTCATCATTGCATTCTTTGCCATTAGAATCTTTTAGTGGTGGGATGGATCTTGAGTCTTTAAGTTTATTGTTCACAAAAGTATAAAAGGCATGATTGGGATTTGTGCACAGAAGGTCCTCTTCCTGCTTGGTGTGGTAATTTGTGAATACAGTTTTTATTTGGTTGCATATATTTCTGTAGCGGTTTTTGAAATTTGCTACATAGCCCTTCTTGTTTCTTCTCCAGAAGAATTTTTTTTTGGATTGAAGCTTTTTTATTGATATGGGTAATTTGCTTTTCCTGATCTTGATGGTCATTTGTGGTATGTATAGTTTAATGACTCTATTGATTTCAAGTAGGAAAACTCTGTAGTGGTCTTCAGCAGTTATA
This sequence comes from Ahaetulla prasina, assembly GCF_028640845.1. Classification (NCBI taxonomy): domain Eukaryota; kingdom Metazoa; phylum Chordata; class Lepidosauria; order Squamata; family Colubridae; genus Ahaetulla; species Ahaetulla prasina. The sequence goes on along the minus strand of NC_080539.1, from coordinate 316,191,837 downwards.
CAGTTGAAAACAGATTTTGCCAGTCCAGAGATGAGAGATCGTTGTTTATAAGGTCATAGTTGGCTTTTTTGAAGTTGTAGTTAGGAATACTATTGTTATGGCGATTTATGTAAGGGCGTATTTTGAGACGAAAGTCAATCATGCAGTGGTCGCTGTTGGAAAAGGGTTCTTTTATTTGTAGTCCATAAATTGAGTTTGTGTGCAGAAGATGAGGTCAAGGCAGTTGTTAAGTCTTGTATTGTTAGTTATAAGTTGTTCAAGACCTAAGTGTCAAGGTTCCAGAAAAACCTCTTCTGCATAAAAAAAATTCAGAAGCCATTGTCTTTCAGAGTTCTTTACTAGCATGAGGAAACTGGCACACGATGAGTGAAATTCCAAAACTGAACTTCCGGATTCTTTTCCCAGTTATACAAACCCCAAGAGTCCCACCCCCCTAACCCCTTTGCTGGTCACAAGGTCCCACGTTCTCCCAGTTCATTCGAATATCTTCTTGCCACTCCTCCTGCAGATGTGAACACCATCCGACCTTGACCGCTTGAAGAATGTTACCATACCCCTCAACCCCCCTTCTTCCCCTCAGGGGAAAAATGTGGCAGCGTCTGGAACCCTAAAGTCTAGTATGGTTTCCAGGCCTGACAAAGATGAATTCAGCAGGACCAAGACACTGCTGTTTGAGTTGCATTGCTTCAGTTAGCTCTCAGGTGCAATCCAAGGTTCTAGTGATTACCTTGAAAGCCCTTTATGGCACAGGACCTTTTATATGAAGAACTGCCTATCCCACACAACTGCCCATTCTGTGCATTCCAATAGGGCTTCTAGTCCCTTCAATTAAGCAATGTCATCTAGTGGGACCCTGGAGACAGTTTTCTTCATTTACTGCCCTTTGAAACAATTTCTCCTCCAAGACCTGTGCGGCTCCCACTTTGCCCATTTTCAAGTACTTGTAATTTGGCTTTTCCCACAGGCCTTGAGCTGGATGGATGAATGAGCTCTGGGACTTCTTAGGAATGTGGATGGGTTTTTTTTTTTTCTTCTGGGTTGTTTTGACTACTGTAATTCTACATTTATTGCTGTTTTAATCTTGTAAAGCTGCCCAGAGTTGTCCAGAATGGGGCAATACACAAACTGAATAAATAAACTTTTCCATGACTTCTGACTGCATAATTAAATCCTAAACCTGGTTCTTATAGTTTTCACATCATAAAAACTGCACAAGAAGACTATTTTACAAATATTGGTAAACTTCAATCCCACAATTTCGTGTGTGTGTGTGTGTGTGTGTGTGTGTGTGTGTATGCAATGTCAAGTTGTCTTTAGTTACATATCAGTATGCACTGTCACAGATTACTTTTCTTGTCATTCAAATTATTATTCAAATAGTGTTTCACTGTACACTGTACTGAGAAAGCACAGGGCTGTTCCTAACATATATGAATTAACATTAATGATCTTTCCATTAATTTCTGTAATTCTAGTATTATGAAACTCATACAGACCAGCTAGATATACCAATGGTATAATTATGAATTCTTGACTCAGAGAGACAAATTCCAGAAGAAAAAACAGATATTGCCTGTCCAATTCCCAAAGCTGGCAGTTTTTTTTGAAAAAAGACAACCTATATTAATATTTTAGCTATTTTCTACTCTCCACCTTTTTAGAATGAGGGATCCTAAGTGGACATTTTACTTATAAAAGTAATAAGAATATAAAATAAGAAAAGATAATGACTTTAGGTATGAAGAAAACGCTAGGATTTCTTTCCTTTTATATATATATATAAAAGCCCCTCAAAACTACTTCTGGCTTCCCTAAAGTCCACCCTGAAATACATTTCATGCTCTTCGTCCTCTAGAGCATATTAAGTCACATTTCGAAACCACAGCAAATAACATTTCAGTTTAGCATGACTGGCAGGCCATTTTAAAACCGATTGTACTGCATTTCACAACTATATTACTTTTTATGTAAAGGCGAAGGATGCTTGGGTTGAACTTCAAACCCCTGAAATAGCTAGCCTATTACATTAATTTCACTCTATCCAGCAGATGAACAAACAAAAATAAGTTCAAAACTAGTGTTAAAATAATGATCATCAACATCAAAAATAAAACAATAACAACTATTAGACTTAAATCAATTCTGATACTGTTTCTTAGTTAAAACAGAAATATGCACACTTATTAAAAAGTTATGGCAGAACCAGATAATTATTTCAATAAGGTGAAACCTTAACTTTTCTTGACCTTGATGGAACAGAATTCCCATGCAACAAACCAATTTCCAATGTGGCATATTATATTTACATAATTACATGATTGTCAGAAGTTCAAATATAGCTCATCATTTTCAAAAGCTGGGCCCAAGATCATCTTTACATGTCTACTTTTTCAGATTGCTTGCTTAAAGAGAAAATATATTCCAACCAAGCAGATACCTTTTCAGAGATACCTATGCATTTGACTTCTACCTCATCCTCCTATCCAAGGGTATCCGCAGAACATGGTCAAAAATATATTATGGCAGAGGCAACACTGATCAAACTCTGCCTGTTTTTTATGTGTCACCATAATCATCTGATATATTACATTTATCCTATTTCTGCAAACCTGGAGTTTTTCCCAAGCATTAGTAAACTCTTCTTGCTTCTGATGATTTGATTTACCTGTTATAACTCAGAATCTTCAAAATTAAGACATTTCCAATATTTCCCTGATGTTTAACAAATAATTTTTAGAGAGCCAGTTTGATCTAGTGTTTAAGGCAGTGGTGAAATCCAAATTTTTTTACTACCGGTTCTGAGGGCATGGCTTGGTGGGCATGGCAGGGGAAAGATACTGCAAAATCTCCATTCCCACCCTACTCCAGGGGAAGGATACTGCAAAATCTCCATTCCCTCCCCACTCCTGGGAAAAGATTATTGCAAAATCTCCATTCCCACTCTGGGGCCAGTCAGAGATGGTATTTGCCAGTTCTCCAAACTACTGAAAATTTCCAATACTGGTTCTCCGAACTGCTCAAAATTTCTACTACCGGTTCTCCAGAACCTGTCAGAACCTGCTGGATTTCACCCCTGGTTTAAGGTACTGGACTAGAAAACAAGAGACCGTGTGTTCAAATCCCATAATGGCCATTATCTCTGGCCATGACCCTTGCTCGGTGACTTTTGGCCAGTCACTCTCTCTTAGCCCTATTCATCTCATAGGGTTGTTGCTGTGGGGAAAGTAGGAGGAAGAAGGTTGCTGGGTACATTTACCACCTTGGGTTATTTTTAAAAATAATAAAGGCAAGATATAAATACATACATACATACATACATACATACATACATACATACATACATACATAAACATTTTATTCCTAAAGTGTTATTACACATGCCACTAACAGTAATATAAAATTGAAAGCATTTCTATAAAACTAAAACAATTTTGAACAAAATATACTTTACATTGCACTGCATTTAGATCTAGCAATGGGTATGGTTTAATTTCATTTGAATTTTGGTTCAGAAACTAATTTATCTTTCAAAATATTATAGCAGTTTATTTTTCAAAATATTATAATAGTTTGTTATCTTCCAAGACCTATTTTGGATTCTATTAAGATGCTATGCCACGTGATATTAGGATACCTCTTTGTTAATGTGAGCATTAAAACTCTAGTACCATCACTATGTTCTGCCAATATAACAGCAACAGTTCTCTAGAGTGACATCATCTTCTGGAGCTTGGGGAACTCCATTCCTTGATAATTTGGAAAAAAATAGTGAAAAGTTCCAACAAATGATTTTCAGAGAATAGTTGCTAGTTCTCCACAGCAATAACTGTAGGACAAAGAGTAAAGATAATTCCTGGCTGGAAACCAATAGACAAATACAATATGAACTATGCCAGAACCAAACCTGTAACTTCCCCAAGTTTCAAATTCACAACTTCTGTATTCATATCACACACACAAAGCAGAATGAATTATACAGCTTTAGCGATTCCACCGTTTTCCAATAGAAGATGCATCTCATTTTTTCCTTTCTCAGCCCCAATCAATTTTATATTCACAATTTCACTGAAACTACTTTTAACAAAAAAATTAATATTGTCTACTTTATAACAGGTTGCCATACCATCCACACTCCATTTAACCACTTATTCAATTGTAAAACCATATATTTGAAATATTCATCTAAATGCATGTCTCAAAATTCTCCAAGCTGCTGCTGCTTATTATATATTGTTGTTGTTGTTGTTGTTGTTGTTGTTGTTGTTTCAGGGGAATTATGTTTCTAAAATTATATGTGTGTGTGTGTGATGTGTTATATGTTATATGTTATGACAATGGAGTACTTCTCAATTGTATTTGAAGTATTTCTTCATTGAAGAAATGAGGGAATGCTATAAATGAATATTTTTTCTTTAGTTTCCTAGGATTTTTTCTCAGTATCCAGCAGATGTAGACGCATCTTAACAGCATCCAAGAAGGAGCTGTCACAGAGAAGAGGGAGTCAATTTATTCTTCAAAGCACCTTAAGGTATGGCAAGAAGTAACAAGGGGAGATCCTACCTAAAATTAAAGACCAATTTCTTGACAGTGAGGACAACTAATCAATGGAACAGCTTGCCTTCAGAAACTGTGGGTGCTCAATCACTGGAGGTTTTCAAGAAGAGATTGGACAACCAATTGTCTGGAATGGTATAAAGTCTCCTCTCGAGCATAGGATTTGTCGAGAAGATCTACAATGTCCCTTCCAACCTTGTTATTCTATGTTCTAGGTCCTATTCTTTATCAATTCATGATGAATATATATTGTAGCACAGAAGTAAACCATTGTTAAGTTGAAGGTAATTGCAACCAAACTTTGTGTTTGCCAAAATATTGCTTATAATTTTTACATTAATTGGTTTTGCTATCCTTTCATTTAACTTAAATACCTATATCAAAATGACAGTAGAATTTAAAGATTTTATTTAAAATATAAAAATGAAACATAACGAATGTGAGATTCTGAAAACAGGAACCCTTAAAATAATATACTTCTTTCTATTAAAAGGAAGTGAAGCAATTATTTGTTGCTGCCAAGCTGATCTCATCGAATTTCAGGAGCAAATTCTCCTCATAATGCTTTATGATGTAAATATGACACTCAGGAGTTCAGTCCTCACATTACACTGAAAATATATCCATCACTGTGATTCAGTGTACAATATAAAGTCTGCTATGTGCCTTTTATTAAATGACTATGCTGAACGGACTTGATGCATCTGTATTTTTAGCACAGAAATTATTCTTCCCTTTCCCTCTTTAAATTAATCTTCCATCTTTGACCTTTAGACCATCAAAAGATGAAGGGAAGAAATGCTACTACCTAGCAATCTCCTACGTCTGAGAAGTAGAAATAATAGCCACAAAGTTATTTCATTTTATGTAAGATGTAAAAATCCATTATGGATTTAAAGTTGGGGATACAAATCAAGTCAGTAAATAATCTGTGGTTAGATTGTGTCCATTGTTATTTGACTGGTGACAGCCTTTTCTGTCAGCTAAAGCCACAGAACTGCTGTTATAAAACAGACACTATCCATTGTTTGTGGTTCTTGATACCTACTTAGTGCAAGCATTTGCTGGGTGACACAATCTTAGTTAGTAAGATACTTTGTTTTGTACTGTCAATGAATTAAACACCAAGGGGCACAAAACAGATATGTGATAGCAAACTAATTAGTGGAGTAACAGATTTGATAAGAGCTGCAGGATCCTGGATAGTTCTAAGCAATCAATACGTTTGAACAAGTTTTAATCTTTTGGAGCAAGATGATGATAATTTATTTGTTTTATGTTCTATGATTAGTCTGATGCTGTCCAATTTCTGAAATCATACATTCTCAATATTCTGTGAGAGTAGGTAGACTAAACAATTTACTTCCCACAAAGGTGCTGTTTATTTACACAATTATTTTCAAAATCTTATAACAAAAATCCTAACATTCTAAATTTGTCCCTTAATTTAATTCATTCTTGAATTAAAGTCTTATATAGGTTTTTATCATTTATTTCCAACTCGTAAACTTAGTTATTTTTTATTTATTTTTTCTTTTATTCTGGAATGAAGGTAAATTTACCAAGTGGCTTTGCCAACTTGTCATTTTGAACATCTCTATTAGGCTTAAGATAGTTAAACAGTTAATTTCCAAAACTGATCAGAAACTGATCAGTGTCCTTAAAAAACTTCTGTCCTGATGGGGAGTTTGATGGCTTCCGTTCATCTGGTGATCAGACTTACGAGAAGCCACTATCTTGCAGTCTCCTCACAAGAATCTGGACCTCAAGCAGGCCATTTCCTGCCCTCTCATTATCAAGAGTGATTCTATGAGAACAGTCTATTTGTTGATCTTTCAGTCATGGCTGTGAAGTAGTCACTGCTCATTCAGAGACATGTGTCAGGGTTTCAAGTAACACCCCCAATGAAAGAAGACTCCGAGGCTTTGAGGCGAAGTTCCTCAAAGTTCCATTTTATTAGAAATGTCATACCGGCACATCTGGGAAAACCCGAATCTGAAAGTTTCCAGATTTTCCCTCCCCAAAGGAAAATCCAAGTCCCTGCCCAACACCCACATGTCTAGCACATGGTCTGATCAGAGCACCAGCCCAACTGGTGATGCCTCCCAGTCAGAACCCTCCAGGTGAGATGTCCTTGACTTTCTGAGAAAGGAATGTTATTATGACTATATATCACCCCTGCTCCATACAATCCCTCCTTCCAGTTTCTCACAGCAGTAAATGTGGCAGGCCTCAAGGCCCAATGCAAAAGATGGCTTCCAGGCCTGACAACATTACCTTGGCATTCCTCACCTAGAAGTTCCAGCACGTATTTTCAATTATAAAAACAAAAGGAATAGAGGAAGAAACATTGAAACTATTCTAAACATAATAGGAAGAACTTAGAAAATTCATGATAATTAGCATACACAACCAAGCGGAACAAATTTCAAAATGCTCGTGTTGCTTCCCCTGCATTTACTTGCTTAAATATAAGCTAGCTGAACTAAAACACTGCATGATAGAGTTCAGTCATAAATAAATGGCACAAGAGGTGGTAGCTAAGCAACTAAGCAACTTTCCTGATCCCAAAGAAATGGGGTTAAACCTTGTTAGCTCTTGAAGGAGAGATCACTAAGGAATCCTAGAACCGAAGGGTAGACTAGAAAGGCAAAGGCAAAGAAGCTATATACTGTTACCAAGAAAACAAAATAGAAAATTTCACGTAGTCATCAGGACTCAAGTTCAACTCAAGGTATTTCTACATGATTCAGTAAGAAGTGTACATTTATTTCTAAATTCCATACCTCACGTTTCTGTTCTGTTTCCAGAAGAAGAAATGCATTCTGGAAGATATGCACAGACCGAGAAGTCTGCAGAGGGACAGTTAAGAGCAGGTGGGATTGATGAAATATGTGTCATCACTCCAGTGCAAACCACGTGTTTTATGTACCTACATCCAACACTGGGATACAAGCGGAAAAGGCTGGGAATTGTATTATTATGTTACTATGCATGTGTCATCATTGTAGCTGCCAATGTGCAGAGGGCTAACGTAGGATAGATTTCTCATTAAAAAAAAAGATAGATGGCTTTAACTTCTGATGTAAACTAATTCATTAGCTGGGCATGCAAACAAGGCAGGCTAGACAAAATTGGGACTGGCAATTCAGCAACATCTCATCATGTTACCTGCACATGTTACGTGAACATTAAACAGTAAAAAGATGTGTTTGTTTGTGCTATAACATGTTATATAACATATAACATGTTATATGAACACAGAAATTGTATTTTGTTAAGTGAGGATTAAGGTGTTGTCTGAACACAACCAAGCTATTAGTAAAGCTGCAGGTTTGGTTTTTATGGTGTGATGAGAAACTAATTACTGAAAAAAATCCCCAATTTTCATGAAACAAAGCTAAATTGATTGACAGACCCTAATATTTATTTCATGGATCTTACTTTCTCTTATAAGTACTACAGAGACTGACTTATTAGATTGTTCTTTATCCAATTAATTAAAACAAGAGACTGGTTGAACTACAGGTAGTACTCAATTTAGGACTAGTCACTTAGTAACTGTTCAAAGTTACAACAGAACCGCCCCCCCCCACTACTTACAAACTGGTTCCAGAGTTCTGACATCTGAAGACATAGTCATCCTGTAGTCACATGATTGTATCAGATGCTTGTCAATCATCTCAATTATACAGCCAGTTACAAGTTTCCATAGTCACATGACCATGATTTATAACTTTCTTTGCCGTTTTCTGCCCTTTTTGGCTAGTTTCCAGGGAATATACCCATAGGAATACATTAATTTATGTAACAACACCAGTAGTCACTTAACAACTGTTATGACATTGGGTCTGGTCTTCCAGGCAAGCCACAATTATAATAATGAGGAGAAATATTCCAATTTTCTGAAGGTTGAGATAAAAAAAATATGTTGTTTTACTTCTAATTTGGCTGTCTCAGAATACAATGAAATTAAATAATGGGCAAAGAAGATGTAACACTGAAGGTCAGTCTCAATCTCAATTGTCAGAAGATATAATTGTTCTCAAGGATTGAAAAAGTTAAGGAATCCCTCCATAAAGAGCAATTTTAAGCAAAGTTTAAACAGAAATTAATCCAGAAAATAATTCCAACCAGATCATTAGAATTCACAAATTCATAGATTACTGATGACACACCAAGAAGCACAAAAAATAACATTAATGAACTTCCATCACTAGACAATTTAAGTTTTTCTAATGATCAAACTGCAACAGATATTTGGCATTCTTTTTTTAAAAAAAACCCTGTACTTTAATTTAGAATAGTTGATGAGCTGCTTCTTCCTGCTACAGTAAATAACAAGGACTGTATTGTAGAAAGGATGTTGGCATCATCAAAGGACTGGAGAAGAGAGACAGGGTTATTTGCCAATATTGGAGAGCAGCAGAATTCATTTCTAGAGAAATCTTGACCTGCAGCACTCATACACAAGTTGAAAAAAAGCTATACAGATAGTCCTTGACTTATGACCAAATAGAGCCCAAAATTTATGTTGGTAAGTGAGACATTTGTTAATTGATTTTTGCTCCATTTTACGACATTTCTTGCCACAGTTGTTAAGTGAATCACTGAAGTTATTAAGTTAGTAATGCTGTTGTTAAATGACTCTGGCTTTCCCATTGACTTTGCTTGCCATAAGGTCAGAGACAGAGATCCATGACCCTGGGACATAGCAACCATCATAAATATGAACCGGTTGCCAAGCATCTGAATTTTGATCACACGACCATGGGGACGCTGCAAAGGTTGTAACTGTGAAAAACAGTCCCAAGTCATGTTATTCAGTTCCGTTGTAACTTTGAACGGTCACTAAATGAACTGTTGTAAGTCAAGGACTACCTGTATAGAATGCATCCTTTTTTAAACTGTCAAATAGAGTGTTAAGGTTTCTGAGGCTTTTTATGTACCATTGTAATTACATAAGCAACAATCTATTGCAAATACTTCCAGGTTTTCTTGTTTTCACAATAGTGTGAAATAGAATCAAACGATACATTTAAATCAATAAAAATACCATTTAGGGTAGTTGGATGACAATGGGAGAACTTTTTTTTTGCCATTTCAGGCAACACAGAGCAAGATTGTTTGAGTCACATTAACCATTTTTGCTCCTCTGCTGCCAATAATACCCACATTAGCATTCTTACAAAATTTAGAATGGTTTCCATTTATGTTTCTTCTTTCATTCCATCCATTTATCTTAATAAGTTATATCCAAATGCAGTGAGCAACCTGGGTTACCCTTACTGAATTAAAATGCTATTCAATAGTATTTTCCTGTCTTAGGAGGTTCGCAGGAACATTTTTTTTTGTTCTTGTTGTTGAAGATACGTCCAAAATATGAAAAATATTTTCAAAATATTTGGCAACAAGTGGTCAAAACAGGCAGCACCCTATCAAATCTTGCATCTGTTAACAGCGATGTTCCCCAAGGCAGCATTCTAGGTCCAACACTCTTTCTGCTTTATATCAACGACCTTTGTGATCAAATTACAAGCAGCTGCGTCCTCTTTGCTGATGATGTTAAACTAAGACAACTCTGCTACCCTTCAAAATGACTTAGACTATGCATCTGAATGGTCAAAAAATTGGCAACTCCAAATCTCTGCTAACAAATGCTCAGTCCTGCACATTGGCAATAGAAATAAGAACATCAAATATTTGCTGGTTGGAAACAATCTAAAAGTTGACCGACACTCTGTCAAGGACCTAGGAGTACTCATTTCAAAAGATCTAAGTCCCAGAGCTCACTGTAACATCATTGCTAAAAAGGCATTAAGAGTTGTCAATCTTATTTTGCGAAGTTTTCTCTCTGGTAACGCTATACTTCAAACTAGGGCATATAAAACCTTTGCCAGACCTATACTTGAATACTGCTCACCTGCCTGAAACCCTCACTGTATTTCAGACATCAATACATTAGAGAGGGTCAAGAGATATTTTACTAGAAGAGTACTCAAATCTTCTGCTTGAAATAAAATTCCCTATCCCACCAGTCTTGAAATTTTAAGTGTGGATAGCCTCAAACTATGCCGTCTACGTTCTGACCTATGCTTAGTTCATTAGATTATTTACCAAAATGTTCTACCTGTAATTGAGTACTTTAATTTCAACCATAATAACACAAGGGCTATCAATAGATTCAAACTCAATGTAAATCGCTCTAATCTTGGTTGTAGGAAATATGACTTCTGCAATAGAGCAGTAAATGTCTGGAACACTCTACCTGATCCTGTTGTTAATCTCTCTAATCCCCATACCTTTTACCTTAAACTGTCTACCGTTGACATTTCATGTTTCTTAAAAGGTCCCTAAGGGGGCATGCATAAAACCACCAGTGTGCCTACCATCCCTGTCCTACTGTCCCCATTTATATGTAATGATTCTATGTGTTTATGGCTATGTTTTGCCTATTATATCAAATTTTTTTTGTACCAATTTTTTTCATGTGTCCATGTCTGAGTCTATTCTGTTACTTGTTTCCTTATATGTGTTGATAAATAAATAAATAAAGTATGAAAACAAAATGGCTGTTATGTAGATAATGAGTCATAATCATCCCATTTATTTTTCAATGGAAACAGAAAAACACACTCCCTACTTCCCTCTCAATGTTTCAAGGGCATCAGCAAAGACGGGAGTTAAAAAAATTAAGAAGAGACTACAATCATATGATCAGAGCTGCCAACTTCCTTTGTTTGACCTCCCCCATAGGCTGCCAACACTTTTCTTTCCCCATTATATTAAACTGTTCCACATAAATTTTTCCTATTATTTCAGGATACCCTACAACCTTCTCTCCATATCCAAAAGGACAGTATTTTCTTATTTTAAAAACACGCGAATTGCTGGCAAAGTAGAAGCACTTAGAAATACAACAGTGACTTTTAACCAAAATGTCTTTATTTTCTGATACGGTATTTTATATGAGTTCTATGGTGCCCAGGATATTTTGTAAGAAAATGACAGGGGATTAATTCTTCACTTTGAAACTCTTTTGACCATTAAAATACACATTTATTTAAAACATGTATATTTCATCTATCTTTATATCATTCTTGACTACTCCTACTCAGTCATTCTAACCTGTCACACATCAGTGAGACAGATGACCATTACACTAAAACATTGTATCTAATCTTCTGGAGCCAATTAAACTGCAATTTAAAACATTATACATTCAAATAATTGCATCATGTAAGCAAATGAGAAATAAGGCATTGAGAGCAACTAAGCACTAATACCATTGTTTCCATAAATTATTTTCATTCTCTAGCCCATACAATATATACTTGATAGATTTAACTAAAATTAGGCAAGGGGGATTCAAGTAGTTCATGAATACTTGCTTCTTCACCATAGCTTATCATACACTGCTGTTGATATTGATGGGCCTTTTAACATTTCTACAATTGTATGTTTATTAAAAAAAACATTTCATTCAGAAGCAGAACAGGCCAATTTTGTTTACCATGAAGGGATGATGAATGTGCAGCTTGATGATGAAAACACGGTGCTCAAGTAGCCAGATACATAGTCAGACTATAGCAATATATTTTGTCGCTGCTCGTATTATTTGCTTTTTAGTTTGCTTCTAAGCACATCTAAGATTTCACTGTGTCATGTCAGCGTAGCAGCAGCTAGTACAATAAAGGCCATTACTGACCTTTCAGCTGAAACAATCCTGCAATTAAGAGCAATATACTATTGGATGCCATTCATTCAGCTCTAGATCTTCGGTCTAATATTTTACACAAAATCCCATCTTTAATAAATCCTCATTTACTACTAATCACATTTTGCTAATTATTTCAAAATACTGTAATCTTACATTATTTATATGTTAATTTTTTTTATCTTACAGGAACAAGGCATCATATCATTGTAGTATTTTCAAAAAAATACTGACTGAATATTTGGTAGATGAAGCTTCCATAATTATAGACCATAACACTCATTTAAGAATAGGATGACACAAAGCAAAGAACATACTGTTCATCCTAGTATATACTTGGTCTTGAAAAGAAAAGCTTAAAAATTAAGAACCACATGTGAATCCAAATTCAAACATGAATTAATTATGTTTTTCAGATGCAAAGATCATCAGATAAACATAACTGATAGCCTTTTCCGCACAAGGTGCATGTCAAAGTAAACAGACAGTCCACTTTAGAAAGTGTCTAGTGAATTGATTTAACAAGTTTAATGTGAGCATCAGTGTGTGGGGCTATTACTGATCGTAAGCTTTACTGATGTTATTTGTTCGCTTGGAAAAATACCGCTCTTTGGAATGAGCACATTAAGGCTAAAATTGCAGAGAAAACCCTATTACAACTTTATTGCTGGCAAATTGGAACCAAACCTTGTCTGTATATCAATTACTTAGAGTTACCACAGAGATAAATCCTTTTTTTTTGTGCAGACTCAATCTTGAAGACAGTGATGAGAAGCTCCTTATTATACCCTACCAACATCACTAGGTTTTCTTAGCAATTTCAAGAAATTGTCAATTAAGTTCTTTTTATTAGGTTCCAAAAGCTGTTAAGTCAAACTTAGATCTATCATAAGACTTGCAACAGCGTGTTATTTAGGCAAATTTCTGTTTCACTTTTTCATTAGCTACCTTCCCAGACCCTAATCAAAAGTTACTATAAAGTGAAAGCATTTCCAGATTAAAGTTCGAGGCCATATACATACATACATATATATATATATATATATATATATATATATATTGTAAAATTGGAAGTGTCTTGGCGATGTTTCGGCGAAGTCTCATTCGTCATCTTCAGGCTTCAGCTTCGTGCTTCTGGGAGCAAGGAAGCTGAAGCCCGGGAAGGAAGCTGAAGCTTCTGGGAAGCTGAAGCCTGAAGATGACGAATGAGACTTCGTCGAAACGTCGCCAAGACACTTCCAATTTTACACAGGAGAAAACCCAAATAACCAAAGACTTACATACAAACACCCGCAAAAACCTCAGAAAACACACACACACACACACACACACACACACACACACAAACAACTATTACTTCCAATTAATGCAAGCTATAATTTAGAAAGTAAATAAAATAATGGAGACAATTTTGGCTTTTAACAGATATGTCTTACATGACACTTGAATAGCCTTTACACTGCTATAAAACTCTATTAAACTCTGAATAACAGAAATTAGGAAATAAGTTTATTAATGTAGCAGAAAGCATGTAGGTATTGTTCCTTGCTATTATTTCATTACAGCAAAAGATTAAGGTATCAAAAGAGATTACAGCTTTAGAGCATCAAGAGCTCCAAGATTATGAAGGGAGTTCTTTTTAATCTCCCTGCACTCTAAAGGCAAAGAACATTGTAGGAAGAATATTGTTTGCGCCTTCCAAAAAGGAATGAATATCTTCATTAGCCCACGAAGGAAGCACACAATAGAAAGTCATGCAGGTTCAGTACCATGACATCAATTTACTTGAATTTATAAACTAACTAAAAACATCTGAGAAAGAAAAAAATGAAAACCAGAAGCTGTAATATTTAATAGGATGGCTGAGTTCCTATTAAGGAATTTAGGGTTACAGTCTTTTTGTAATATCCCTATATTTTTTGCTCTAAAGGAATACAGCAATGCACCAATTCTCATAATTGTTGGAGTCAAGATGCCCAATAAGATTTTATTATTTTTTTGTATGTTTTTTTGGATTTTTGGTAAAAAAAGAAAAGAAAAGCTGTCATAATGAGGAATTCTGGGAGTTAAAGTCCACACATCTTAAAATGGGTAAAGTTGAGAAACACTGAACTAGATGACAAGGATGCTAAGAGAGCGTGGTGAGGAGTAACAGCACTTCTAGTGAATTGGTGTTCAATGAATGACCATATCCAACACACCTTCCAATTTTTTTAGTCTCCTGAAATAGACAGCTTGCTTTATACCTTCCAATACAAAGAGAGCCTCCTCGACTATTTATTGACAGTAGATATAACAAGATATGTCAGCCCTATGAGGGAAACTGGACCAAGAGACTCCATAGAAGACTAAAAAATTACTCTTATTTCATTGGCTACAGAGGTAATCCTCAATTTATGAGCCCCAAATTTCTGTTTTTAAGCAAGACAGTTATTAAGTGAATTTTGGCCAGTTTTATGACCTTTCTTGCTGCAGTTGTTAAGTGAATAATTACAGTTGTTAAGTTAGTAACACAGTTGTTAAGTGAATCTGGCTTCCCCGTTGACTTTGCTTGTCAGAAGGTCACAAATGGGATGGACACTGCAACCATCATAAATATGAGTCAGTTGCCAAGCATCTGAATTTTGATCACATGACTATGGAGATGCTGCAATAGATGTATGTGTGAAAAACAGCCATAAATCATTTTATTCAGTGTCCTTATGATTTCGAATAGTCACTAAATGAATGGTTGTAAATTGAGGACTACTGGTACTACAATAAACTTGCATCTCTGATTATGCTACTCTTCCTAACCTTTTTATGTACATGTGAATTAGGGAGGTGTCTAAGATATTTTTATAATCCTCACTCATCATTTGGACTCCCAGATTTCTTCCAGATGCAATTCAAGTTTATCCTGTTTAAAGCTCTACACAACAGGAGATCTGGTTATTTGCAGAACTGCCTTCCCAAAGAATATCTGCCCATCCCACTAGATATGATAGGATGGGCATGCTCCAGGTCTCCTTCCTGAAATTTCACCATTTAGCAGGATCCTAGAAGCATGTCTATTTTGTGGCTGCCCTTATCTTGTGAAACAATATCCCAACAATGATCCAACGCCCCCACCCCCACCCCTTCTAGTCTTTCAGAAGGCTGTCAAGACCTGGCTATTATTGAGGTACTGAGATTGTATGGATAAGAGACACAGGAGGAGGATAGGTGAACCTGCTCTGGAGCATCCCAAGCGGGGCAATTATAGTGCAGGGTTGCTCATTGTTTTTATGATTATTTTATATATTTGCTTTTTGGTTGTTGTGAACTGTACAGAATTACTTAAGATAAAATTCATTAAAATAAATACATAAATAATTGCAGAAATAAAATAAACAATGTTTTCATTTTCATTGCTTTGGCAACAGGTCTTCCCTTTCTCCATCAAGGTCATCGTCTTTACTGTCTTTAAAATCTCTTACCTGAAATAGCTTTCTTGCTGGTTGTCAGGCATGGATATGGGTCATATTTTATTATACTATATTTTTTATAGGGATAAACATGGCACCTTGATTTCTCTTTTTCTAGAAGGTCTACTTGATAACCAATCTTATGTAATGGTTAGGGCACCAAGGTAGAAACCAGGAGACAATAGTTCAAATCTGCCCTAGGCAAGAAGCTAGTTGTACTGGTTTTTGAGCCTATGAGCTTCTTTCTTGGACCTCTTTCTCTTTCTCTAGGAAGAAAGACTGGCAAACTAAACCAACATTCTTGCGAAGTTTACTTTGTTCAGGAAGTTGTCAGGACTCAAGACTGAAAAGAAAACAAAAAAAGAGAGAAAAGGAATAGGAAAAGGGAAAGGAAAGTCTACAAGGTAGAAAAGATGAAGTATGCATCTTAATTTCCTTTATCAGATAATCTAGGCCAGGCCTGTCAAATTGGTGGCCTGCGGGCTGGATACGTCACGCGCAGGCAACTCCCACCCCAGCTCTGTAAAGGCAAAAAATTACATCACAATCCAGCCCATGACGCAATAGAGTTTGACACCTGTGATCTAGGCCAATAACCAAATTTTGTTCAGCTGCACTGAAAATCTACTCTCAGCTGACAACTTTCATATTGAGATTCTGAGTAAATCTATAAAACCCTTTAGACTGTCAATTGCCCAATTTCCAATTTCTTTGTAACAATTGCATATAACTGCTCATTTTGATATATAAACATATATAAAGTGAA
Organism: Ahaetulla prasina; assembly: GCF_028640845.1. NCBI lineage: Eukaryota > Metazoa > Chordata > Lepidosauria > Squamata > Colubridae > Ahaetulla > Ahaetulla prasina. Next base: position 316,175,354 of record NC_080539.1, on the reverse strand, counting down.
TTTTATTTTACTGTTTTATGACAATACTGACAATAATTTGATTTCAACCAGATTATACATTTTAGATTTTTATACCTACCACCCACTTTTGTATCTCTGTTAGTGTAAAATTTTCTAACCACCCACCGGTTCCACAGTAATGCGCCATGTATCATCGTCTGTGCATGCCTTTCACGCATCGTGGATTGGGTTTGGGGGGGCGCTGGCTACCAGCTCTGCTTGTCTGTTACAGCTGGGTAGTGTAAGGGGAGACGCGCGAGCTATTCTGGGATGAGGCTCTTTTGTTTGCAGTCACACTATAGTGCCATTTAGTTTCACTTACATAACATGAACTAAACTTATGCACGAGCGATACAAATAGTATATTTTCAGAAATTTAAATTGTCACAGGGAATTTTATGAAAACCTAATGAAAATGTTTTTAAATAATGCTATGATTTTTTTAAAAAAAGTCAATTAAATTAAAAAAAAGGAAAGTGCTTCAGTATCGGACAAAACCCCTACCGCCCACCATGAAAGCTGGAACATTTGACTACCACTGGTTTATACAGTCCTTACATCAGTGGTGGATTGCCCCCGGTTCGGACCGGTTTCATAGACAGGTAGTAAAATCGGCGGAAGCTCTGCCCACTGACCCAAACGTCATCAAAACTCTTGTACACATGCGCAGAAGAGCATGCGGGCACGATGCGAACCAGTAGTAAAGGTAAGTAGAACCCACCCCTGCCTTACATGTTTTAGCTTGACAGTATGCTACATATTAGATTTGTTAGATCGTTTGTCTATTGTTTTTGTATTGAATTGAACAGCAACAATAACAACCAGCACAATGATAATGATGATGATGGTGATACTTGATAGTATTGTCTCAGGATGTAAACTGTCCCATGTAAAGCTGCCTCTTGCAATTAACTGATATTGACAAAATCATCAAAAGTCAATTGCAAAAGGCAGCTTTACTTGGAAGAGTTTACACTTGGCAATGATACCTTTAACACCATCAAACAAATACCAAATCCAGGCTAATGGTTGTTGTGTTGCCAGAAAGTCCAGTTACCTCTTGAAAAAGTACCTTTGGCAAGATATACATCTAATAATAAACAAATTATAAATATAAAGTCTCTCTATAGACATATATGGCCTTTATGTGTAACAACTCAGGATGGCATTACCCTAGCCTAATTTACATTGGATGACAGTGGGATTAGCATTTTGTGCTAAAATGTGACATTCTTTTAATTGGTTTTCTAAAACTAACTCTTTTATTTATTGTATATCAAATTTATATTTTATGAATATCTTAGAGTGTCATCCTTAATTTCTTGTTTTATTGTACTTTCATAGGATTCGTGACTGGGATATTTTCATTTATACATAATGTATTTATTGGAGGTTTTTTCTTCCAAATTGTGTTGCACTGTGATTTTGTAAACACAGATGCTAATCCATGCTAAATATACAGGCAAAAAAAAGGATTTTTTGCTGGCATTCCATCTATTGTACTTGGACCCAGGCTCTTAACATATAAAGAAAAGAAAGGTCAAATCTATCGTTGTAGAGGTGAAAACTAATCATGGTGACAAAATAAGGTTTTATTTATTACCCTTAATACAAGAAATCTTTACTGTGGAATATGACTGTACTGTCACTACACACCAGAGATTTTTAATCCCCAATCATTTTGACTTATTTTACAGTTCATTACCTTTTCAGTTAGATATTGCAACAAAGACTCTCCTGAGCTTAAACAAAAGCTTTTAAAGCTGCTATTTTTGTATTAATTTTTCTGCAGTGAAACAATAGTAAAGTTGTATATACATAAATACCTGCATACATATACTATACATATGTAGAGATAAACATATAGACACACGCACACACCACATATAAATATATGTCCTTTAGAAAAATTAGAAACTTAGAATAATAATTTGTTAAAATAATTTTGAACAAGTTCTAATAATAAACAGCAACCAGTGCCATTTCAAGTTGTATTCACAGGTTCTAGAGCTACAGTATTAAGACTCTGTTAAGCAGAAATAGAGAGAAGAGGGACAGCTTTCAAGCAAATACAAAGCCATGTGAGAAAAAAAAAACCAGAAAATATGACCTGTTATGATTCTCATAAGTTATAATAAGTGTCATTGTGAAAAGGTAAGCAATTGTATCATTGTGAATTTTGCCCTGTAAAAAATCCATCATTTATGGACATATTTCATGCATTAGTGCTCCAGGGTCTTCTCTGTACTGACAGAATACAGAGTTCATAAGCAAAATAAAAACGATACTCTCAGTGCTGACTGAATCAATGGATCAGGATATAGAAATATAACGGTATACATTCATTCTTGCTTTAAGGTAGCTTTTTTAAAACATGAAAAGTTACATGATGAAATGATCGTAAAACAGATAATAACAAAATAAATTTAAGCTACACTGAAGTTTTATCACTTTGGGACAAACATAAATTGAATCCAAGCTTACCCCTTACACCTAATGCAATCATTGAAGTCAAGGAGACTTGTGGTAGCCCTGACTACGTTAAATATAGATCCAGTAACATTATGTTGAAACCTTCCTTCCAAATAATAAATAGGTAACTCCCTTATTCTAGATTAATCAATAAAAGTATAAATATACGAAATAGTCCTAATGGACTAATATTTTTCAAAACGGATAAACATGCTTCCGCAAATGCATACAAAATTTAACCCCAAAAAAGTATACATTAAAAAAGAAAGATATGTTGAAATGTATACAAATATTTTTGTTTCTTCTTCTGAACCTTTAAACAATGCAATCAATTAGAATTTGTGGTAGTAAGAGAAGGCAAAAATGGACTTGAAAGAATCTTCTATTTTGTCCCGGGTAATAATTGTTGTTCAGTTGCTAAGTTGTGTCCAACTCTTCAAGACCATATGACCAGAGCACGCCAGGCCCCCGTGTTCCATTGTCTCTCGGATATACCCAAATTCATGTTCATTCTGTTGATGACATTATCTAATCATCTGCCGTCCCCTTCTCCTTTGCTTCAATCTTTCCCAACATTTTAAATTTTAAATTTTAATTTTAATTGGGGTTGAATTAATTTATATTTAATATGAATTTTAAGGGTTTTTAGGTCTAAATGTTTTAAATTTTTGCCAATTACATAATAAGTTTTTTAATTTCTGTTTTAGTTGTACATTGTTATTGTTTTTATATTGGCTGATTTGATTTCCTTGCAGTCCAAGGGACTCTCAAGAGTCTTCTCCAACACCACAATTTGAAAACAACAATTCTTCATGTTCAGCCTACCTTATGGTTCAACTCTCATGGTTCAACTCTCACAGCCATAGTTTATCATGAGAAAACCATAGCTTATGACTATAAAAGCTCAGTTTGCCCAAGGAGCTACTGATACAGTTCTACAGACGAATTATTGAGTCTGTCATCTGCACCTCTACAGCTGTCTGGTTTGGCACTGCAACCAATCAAGACAAATACAGGCTTCAACGGATAATTAGAAATGAAGAAAAAACAATTTCTACCAACCCGCCTTGCACTAAAGACCTGTATACTGCACAAGTCAAAATGAGGGCTGTGAAAATATCTAAGACCCCTCACATCCTGGATATAAATTGTTTCAACTTCTACCCTCAAAATGACGCTATAGGGCACTGCATATCAAAACAACTAGACACAAGGACAGTTTTTTCCCCCATGCTATCATTCTGCTAAACAACTAAGTCCCACAACACTGTCAAACTATCTAAAAAGGCAGTATTACCATCATTATTCTCATCTTCCCTATTACTTATCTCCTTATCTTTTGACTATAACTTTGTTGCTTATCACTATTGTTGTATGTACATTGAGAGCATACACACTGGAAACAAATTTGTTGTGTGTCTAATCACACTTGGCCAATAAAGAATTCTATTCTATTCTATATAGACCTTTGTCAGCAAGGTGATGTTTCTGTTTTTTAATATGCTGTCTAAGTTTGCCATAGCTTTTCTCACAAGGCAAAAGAGTCTTTTAATTTCATGGTTGCAGTCATTGTCTTCAGTGATCTTGGAGCCGGCTGCTTCCATGTCTTCCTTTTTTATTTGCCAGGAAATGATAGGACCAGATGCCATAATCTTAATTTTTTTTTAATGCTGAGTTTCAAGCCAACTTTTGCACTCTCCTCTTTCACCCTCATTATACACTTTTTAGGAACAACAGAAAATAAAATAACTGAAAACTGCTAATAGACAAAATGACATTATTCTTTAGGAAAAGAAAACATAGAAGGGTGTTGATAGGCAGTGCCCTATCAAATCCTGTTCCTGTTAATAGTGGTGTCTCCCAAGGCAGTGTGCTAGGACCAAAATTCTTCATATTAAACATAAACAACCTCTGTGACCATATTATAAGTAACTGTGTTCTCTTCACTGATGATGTTAAACTATTTAACACTACCAACAATGCTGCTACCCTTCAAAAAGACCTTGACTTTGTGTCAGAATGGTCAAAAATTTGGCAACTCCAAATCTCAACCAACAAAGGCTCTGTCTTACACATTGGAAAAAAGAATCAGAACACTAAATACAAGCTAGATGACCCTCACTCTGTCAAAGACCTTGGAGTTCTCTATCAAATGATCTAAGTGCCAAACCCCACTGCAACTACATCGCCAAAAAGGCATTAAGAGTTATAAACCTAATCTTGCGTAGCTTCTTTTCTGGAAAGATTGCACTATTAACTAGAGCATACAAAACATTTGCTAGACCAATTCTCGATTACAGCTCATCTGTCTGGAACCCACACTGCATTTCAGACATTAATACATAACACAACACAACACAACACAACACAACATAACATAACAACAGAGTTGGAAGGGACCTCGGAGGTCTTCTAGTCTAACCCCCTGCCCAGGCAGGAAACCCTACACCATTTCAGACAAATGGCCATCCAACATCCTCTTAAAAACTACCGGTGTTGGAGCACTCACAACCTCTGCAGGCATGTTGTTCCACTTATTGTTTTGTCAGGAAATTTCTCCTTAGCTCTAAGTTGCTTCTCTCCTTGATTAGTTTCCACCCATTGCTTCTTGTCCTGCCTTCAGGTGCTTTGGAGAATAGCTTGACCCCCTCTTCTTTGTGGCAGCCCCTGAGATATTGGAACACTCCTATCATGTCTCCCCTAGTCCTTCTTTTCATTAAACTAGACATACCCAGTTCCTGCAACTGTTCTTCATATGTTTTAGTCTCCAGTCCCCTAATCATCTTTGTTGCTCTTCTCTGCACTCTTTCTAGAGTCTCAACATCTTTTTTACATCGTGGCGACCAAAACTGAATGCAGTATTCCAAGTGTGGCCTTACCAAGGCATTATAAAGTGGTATTAACACTTCACGAAATCTTGATTCTATCCCTCTGTTTATGCAGCCCAGAACTGTGTTGGCTTTTTTGGCAGCTGCTGCACACTGCTGGCTCATATCTAAATGGTTGTCCACTAGGACTCCAAGATCCCTCTCACAGTTACTACTATTGAGCAAGGTACCACATATACTTATTTATTTATTTATTTATTTATTTGTTTGTTTGTTTATTTATTTATTTATTTATTTATTTATTTATTTATTTATTTATTTATTTATTTATTTATTTATTTATTTATTTATTTATTTATTTATTTATTTATTTATTTATTTATTTATTTTGTCACAACAATATATGTAGGTATCATACAAAAAGATTATATAGCATATAAACACATATATGAGTAAATATTAGGAGGTATAAGCATATATATATATATAGGAAGAAGAAAAGAAAAACAATAGGACAGGAACATATATGAGTAAATATTAGGAGGTATAAGCATATATATATATAGGAAAAAGAAAAGAAAAACAATAGGACAGGAACGGTGGGCACGTTTGTGCGCTTATGCACGCCCCTTATGGTCCTCTTAGGAATGGGGTGAGGTCAATAGTAGAAAGTTTTTGGTTAAAGCTTTTAGGATTATGAGAAGAGACCACAGAGTCAGGTAAAGTATTCCAAGCACTGATGATTCTGTTACAGAAGTCATATTTTCTGCAATCTAGATTAAAGCGGTTGACATTTAGTTTAAATCTATTAGTTGCTCTAGTATTATTGCAATTAAAGCTGAAGTAGTCTTTAACAGGAAGGACATTACAATAGATGATTCTGTGAGTTAAACTTAGGTCTTGTTGGTACCTGTTGGTACCTTGTTGGTACGGTACCTGTGCATTTTGTTTTGTTTTTTTTGCCTAAATGTAGAACCTTACTTTTTTCACTTTTGAATTTCATTTTGTTAGATAGCGCCCAATGTTCAAGTCTGTCAAGATCCTTCTGTATCTTGAGCCTATCTTCTGGAGTGTTGGATATTCCTGCCAGCTTGGGGTCATCTGCAAATTTGATGAATATCTCCCAAGCTGTATCTAAAACATTACTACTTTCCCTTATTTCACTTATAAGCTTCTTGACAGAGAAAGATGAATTCAAATTCAAAGCAATTCAATGCTTTATAGGTAATTTTTAATTATTTATAGAGCATTTTATAACTTGGAGTTTAATTTTGGATTATTGGATGTTAATTTTGGTACTATTCCAGATGTAATTTGTCTACCAAACCACAGACAACATTTTTACTTCCTGTAGCTGCTACCATGGGGGGGGGGGGAGAGACTTGAAGTAGGTAACAAAGTATCCAATGGTTCTGAAGGCAGATAGTTTACATGTGCGCTCTAGGGACAAGGGAATCAACTATTCTCTCCTTATGTGTTTCATGGTTTGGAGGCCCACAAGAATCTCCCATAGCTACACAAGAAAGGGCAGCTGAGAGGAAGCAACACCCAGTTCTGATATATAGCCAGGAATCTATCAGCTTATTTATTATCTGCCATTATAATTTTTATAAATAAGGCAACAAGCATACCCAATGCTCTTTCCTTATCCCATTTTACCAATGACAACAACCCTGTGAGGTGAATTGGACTGAGAGTGATTGGTCAGAAGTCATGCAGATCAGTAGTGGGTTTCAATTTCAGCCGCTAGTAGTTTGCTCATGGGCATGCGCACACTCACACACGTGACACTTCTGCACATGCGCAGAGATGTCCGGGCAGGTGGGCGGAGCCTGCCACCACTATCCAGTTTGCCAATCCAGGGCAAACTGGTAGCAACCCACCACTAATGGAGATGGCTTTCATGGCTAAGGTAGCACTTGAACTCATAGTCTTCCAGTTTCTAGCCTAGTATCTTAACCACTAGACTAAACTGGCTCAATGCACAGAAAATTATCACAGCTAGCAAAAAGCAAATTAAGACAAACATCACACTGTTATTATATCCCTGGTCTATTTTGCATTTATTCCTAATTATGTTGGCTTCCAAATCCCTCGCTATCTATTACCGTATATACTCGAGTATAAGCCGAGTTTTTCAGCACGTTTTTTGTGCTGAAAAACGTCCCCTCGGCTTATACTCGAGTATATACGGCTTATACTCGAGTTTTTTTTTTTTCTTCTTTTTTTCACATTATACCGGATGGTGCAAACTTGGCGGGCTTTTGCATTAGCGCGGGGAAGCCCTGCCGGTGCAGTGAGAGGGCGGGGCGGGGGAGCCGCCAGCCTTCTCGGCTACCGGTAGCTGCCTCATTTCCCTCCCTCGGCTTATACTCGAGTCCCCAGTTTACCCCAGTTTTTTGGGGTAAAATTGGGGACCTCGGCTTATACTCGGATCGGCTTATATTCGAGTATATACGGTACTTCCTCCTGCAGAATCAGACAGTGAGAACTAACAAAAGTTGCCCCTGATTTGCTCCTGACGAGTCTTGGATTAACTCCTGCTGAGTCCTCAGAAAGTCTTCCTGCTATTGAAATATATTAAAATGGGTTCAGGATCAAAGACGAAAAAGGGCAAAGGCAGAGGTTGCAAACCTACCAAAGGGCCAGGGGCTTACGAAATGGAGCACACTGCCCTGCCTCTTTCCCTTCTGATCCTGTCAGCTAGGCCAGACTGATGTAGGAAGAATAATCATGTTAGTAAAGAATTAAAGCGCTTGGAGATAGATGCAAAAAAAATAACAACAAATCTTGTATTGGCATTCATAACTGCAGTGATCACTGGGCTCTTTGCCAAAGGAACTCAGAAGAACCCCAAAACTCACAAAATCACAGGTTATATACCAAGGACATACAAAACTAGTGTAAATTACCTGCTTTTAATCACAGGGTGATTACAACAGGTGACCTTACTATAGGCTGACCAGACATCTCTACATTCTTCCCCATACCTGTCATTTCAACTGATACTAGCACCCCCTAACATAACAATGTCTTTTATTATACCTGTACATTGCCAAACTGCACACCATGAAAAAGACAACAACCTGGCATTTGTCTTCTTAGGGTCATCAGGCAGCTACAGTTTATCTAGTCTGTCTAATGTACACTTCAAAATCATGCATTCTGTATGCAGATAGAATTTTTTTTTGTCCTCCACAAAGTAAAATTAAAGTATTATGATTTGATAAGGTTTTGAAAATTATTTACCGTGTCTGCACCTACCTCTAAAACTCCAAGAACTGACTCTGTTACTTCTGTATTTCTGAAGATCAACTTCAAAGCCAGGAAATCTGTCATCTCACAGACTTTCAATAATTTGGAGTAGTCTGTATAGATTGTTTTCCTTTAGCATGTTATATTTATGCAAATGAAGAACTGCTCTATTTCCTTTATTTTGAGCCTGAGCCCAATATTCAATTACCACAAAACAGATTTCCATGAACTGAAATGGTGTTTGCCCCTGCCCAAAACATTTGTCCAAAATTCCCATTGTCTGGTGAATATTTTGAGAGAGGATAAACTAAGAGAAAGTAGCTGCCCATTTAAAGAAATAACTCTGGACAGTTCACAATCCAAAACAATAAAAAGCAGCGTAATTACAACAAAATATAATGTATGTAGTCCTTGACTTACAACAGTTCATTTATTAACTGTCTGAAGTTATACCGTCACTGAAAAAAATGACTCATGACTGTTTTTCACACTTAAGACTAGCATCCCCATGGTCACATAATCAAAATTCATGGGCTTGGGAACTGACTCATATTTATGACAGTTCCAGTGTCCTAGAGTCATGTAATCCACCTTTTGCAACCTTCTAACAAGCAATGTCAATGGGGAAGCTAGATTCACTTAACAACCATGTTACTGAATTAACAATTGCAGTGATTCACTTAAGAATCATGGCAAAAAAGGTAAAATGTGGCAAAACTCACTTAACAACTGTCTTGCTTAGCAATGGAAATTTTGGGCTCAATTATGGTCATATGTCAAGGACTATCTGCAAACTGAAAATCCAAAACACAAAAGCCCAGATATCTCACACAGAAATCGCAATATTCATCAAAGTTGTGCTCTATTAACAATCCAGCCTTAATGATTGTGGGAAAAGCCAGGTTTTTCAGTTTTCCAGTAGACCAACAGGATGAGGGCCATCCAGATGTGCAATGGGACACAGTTGCATAGAGTATGGTCTGAAATAGAGAAGGAACATCTCCTGGGTCCTGCAAAATGGCTGTTTCACTGAGAGGACCCAGAGCATCCCCAGCCTGCCAAATCTGGGATAGGAAGAAACAACTGAAAACAGAAGTAATTTGGTCCTATGCGTGAAGGATTTTAAAGATGATAATTAACAACTTAAATTGCACTCAGAATCCTGGGAGCCAATGAGAGTCATGAAGCAAAGCTGTTACATGGGGGAATCTTGATATAGTCTATGCTGGATCCACTGAAATATCAATTGCATAAATAATGCACAATATCTTTATGTAATTTCTATGAATTTCCTGAGATTCTTTACTTTGTGTCCATCTTTTAAAAACACTACCGTATCTTGTAACATAACTAATGATCTACATACAGGTAGTCCTCAACTTAAGACTACAATTGGCCCCATATTTCTGTTGCTAAGTGAGACATTAGTTAAGTGAATTTAGCCCCATTTTACGACCCATTTTGGGAAAGTTGCTAAGTGAATCACTGCAATTGTTAAGTCACTAACACGGTTGTTAAGTGAATCTGGCTTCCCCATTGACTTTGCTTGTCAGAAGGTTGCAAACAGTGATCACATGACCCTGGGACTGTTATAAATATGAATGGTTGCCAAGCGTCTGAATTTTGATCACATGACCATGGGGACACTGCAATGGTTTAAGTGTGAAAAACAGTAATAAGTCATTTTTTTTAGTGTTGCTGTAACTTCAAATGGCCACTAAATGAAGTGTTGAAAGTCAAGGACTACCTGTACAAAAGACCAAAATAAAAATGTCTAATGTTCTATAATCCTACAAAATCAGTTTGAAAACTCCTTTTAAGAAATAAGAGATAAGAGATAAGAAATAAGAAATAATAAAACTCTGGAATGTCTCTGACTTGTTGATAAACATTGAACTGAGGTATACAAGAAAACGAAAAAAAATATTTTCACATTATATCAATATTCATGTCAAGACTCTTGCTTAAGAAAACTGTTTACCATGCAAAGTTTTTAAATGCACAGTATCAAAGAATAATTTTTGACATTTGATTCATACATGCTTATAAGGCTCCAAGACAACATGGTTTAATTATGAAACATATTTCTACTGCCTTAGTCATGCCAATTAAATTTGATTGGATACTTTCCTTATTCAACAAGCCCCTTTCATGTCATTTTAATTTACTGTCAAAGCAGCCTGAATATTGGAAACTAAATTATTTACTACAGTCCATAAGCCAATAATGTTCCATTTGTCTCATACAGAGGGAGACTAGACTAACAAGATTATTAAGGACATTACTTGTAATACTGAATGTCCTTCACTTTATTTGAGCTTCATGCTGTGCTTTCAGAGATCATACTTCAAAAGAGCTCCATTTCATTCTGTTGCGGAACCTCTGAAACAAATTATTCTTTGCTAGCTTTGTAATGTACTGATCACAAAGAAAACAAACTTGATATTGTTGGGCAAAAGCAGAGTCTCTTTTCTTCTCAGATGACTACATTAGTTTACTGGTGCTGAACACCTTTGATGCACTCTCATACTGCAAAAAATACAAATGGGGGGTGGGGAAACACTGAATTATAAGACAAAAAAAGCTCACAATCTTAAATCACAAGGACTTTGGCTCTGGTTTAGCTCTATACGGATTCTCCACACAGTTCTGAATTCTAAAGTCTAATGCCAGATATTAACTCAATCCTATGAACTCAGTCATTAAAAGATAAATTAATATACATCACCTAAAAGAAGGATTATCCCAAAACACATTTCTAATTCAGTCTGGTTTATATATATATATCAGGACTAAAATTATGTTAAGCAACAGTTTTCATTAATAACGTAACAATTAAATTCACTCCCCAACATACTAAATAGGCTCTTAGCTCTGGCAGAATGGTTGTCTGAAACTTTTCCTCATCTTGCTTCTTTCATAAGCTATATAATGAAACAAACGGCCCAGTCAAATGAAAAATGACAACATGATTCTTGGAATGTTACTTTTATTAGTTTTGCTGCCCTAAATTAAAATTATTGATTCATCTGACAATTTCAAATAGAGAACCATACTTGGATTGTCCACCTTTATTTGCAACTGGGCACACTGACTTTCCACCCAAGAGGCTTAATGGAAGAGGCTGGAATCAAACATTAGAATATTATATAAGAGTCTATAAATTAGATACATATTTGACTGTTGAATGTATTGATTGAAAAATCAAGGATAGAGATAGCAAGTAATGACAAAATCAGAAATAATGGTGATTATACACAAACACACAAACCTTTACAAGAGTGTGGATGTGTGCAGTAAGAATTAATTAAAACTAGAATTCTCCAAAAAGAAGCAATCTTTTAACTCCAACAAACAATGCCTAGTAAAATATTTTTCTCCCCATAATTGCCAGACCAAAATGCCAGCGACAAATCAAATCACTTTCCAGAAATTGTTTCCATCTCCATGTTAATGCATATTAATGCACATGTATTTAAAAAGCAGCACTACAGAATTCTAAAATACATTTAAATTTGCTGAAATAAAATTTTGTGATTTTAAATAAAGCATTACATTAAACTGCTGCAAGATTAGCATTAATCTTAAAATATACTTCTATATAAAACATAAATCTGAGCATACTAAATGTTTATTATACACCATTGGACTACCAATTGCTTTAATGTTTCGTTTAACATTTTCCAATATGTCAGGAATAGATCATTCACAGCTCTATCCCTTGAGATCACCATCTATTCTTTAAGATATTGAGCCTTGTATCTAGAATATTCTGCATGGAAATTCCCACCTTTCTGTTGCCTCTTTTTGAGCTATAGAACTTATTATATATGAATATATTAAGTATTGCTGAAATAATTTGATAAGAGATTTTATATTAGTGTCTGTGTTATGGAATATGCTATAACTGCATAATTTCCATTTACACAAAAAGCTTCATATACCCAACTAATAAAATTGTGGTTTAAACAATATAGCATTTGGTACTAGAGGTTCAAATTGTAATCTCATCACTTTTTCTATCTAAAGCACATGGTTGTTTACAAAAACGGAGGAAATAAATGATTCTTTTTGACATTTCAGTATAAAAATTATGAGTGCATGAAATAATGTTTTTTCCCTGATTGAAGTTTATACACGATGCCCCATTTTGACTAAAAAAAAGAGAAATAACAAGCATGTTCCCTTCTCTGAAGCCGAAAGCAATTTCCTTTTCTAATTTTAGTTATGCAAAGCCTATGGGCATCATCAGCATTTAGTAATTAGTTTTATAATTACTGCTGTTTTGCTCACTGTCATTCAATTTTTCTTACAACATGGTCTGGGATTGAAACATCCCACATCCACAGCTGTGTAAATTGCCACCCATTTATAATACAAAAAAAGCAATATTCCACATTTATCATTATTTGGATACAGTAAAATTTCATACTTTGGTAATACTTCTAGTATATTAACTGCCTTTTACAAAATAAGAGAATTTCTTAAATTCTGGCAAATTTTGTTGAATTATTTTATATCAAGGTGATTAGTAAAACAATATTTTCCTTAAATTTTACTAAATACATTGAAGATACTAATAATATGAATTTTTACACATGCATTTTTAAGTACATATATACGCTGTTCTCTTTTGGGCAAGCAATGGTTTACAAAGCACCAAAAAAAAGAAATAATAAACTAAGAACCTTAAGACATGAACTAAGAAAAAAAAAATCTGAAATAGAATTTGCAGCAATTCAGTCATGTAAACTCTCCTTGCTTTTACCCTGTCCAGACACGGCCTTTTATATATAACATCTTAGATTTCTGTTTTCAGGATCTCATCAATTCTATACAAACTTTGTCTTCCTGTCAACCATTCACGCTTCCTTCAAATATCTGTTTTGCAGTTCAGTCCCCATTCATTCTCTCTATGTCTAAACCATTGTATTATACTCTTTTGAATTCTATTTTTTAAAACATTCAGTACATATTATTCAGTTCTTATTCCTTACTTACCTGATCTTTTCTTATTTTAACACGTTTTAACACAGCACTCCTATCACCCATCTCCTTCCACTAATGACTATATGACTGCAATTTTGTTGCTTGTATCCTTACTATTTATATTGACTTTTCCTAATATGATTTGATTGCTTATTTGTACCCTATGACTATCATTAAGTGTTGTACCTTATGATTCTTGACAAATGTATCTTGTCTTTTTATGTACACTGAAAGCATATGCACCAAGACAAATTCCTTGTGTGTCCAATCACACTTGGCCAATAAAAATTCTATTCTATTCTGTTCTATACTTTTCAAATTGCTCATTCCCAGTGAATTCAATTTTCCTTCTTTGGGCATTCATAAACATGGCTTCCAAATAACAAAGTGGAAAGAAGGTCATTCATATTTTCACTTCCTTCAACAATAAATACATTCTTGCAACAGATACAATCTTGCTATCTGCAGTTGGACTCCATTTTCCCTATGAAACAAGACCTTGGCTTTGATACATTAATTTTCAGATTCATACTCCTTGTTGTGTCGTTCAATCTATCTAATATTGGCTAAAAAATTATTCAGGTTCTCAGCCTCACACAGTACCATCTGCATAAAAAAGTCATCCATATTCACATTCCCAACAAATACACACTTAATGCCACCACATGCATTCCTTATACATTTATTTATAAACAAGTCAAACAACTAAGGAGACACAACATATCCTTAGATAAATGTTTAGGTACAATGTCATTTTTCTTCTCATGCATGATTTACTTTCATCACATACAACTTTTAATGCATTTAGCAATCAGTCTTCAACCCAATATTTGTACAAAAATCTATAAATCAAGCCTATTCATATTTGTATTCATTTTCTGTACATGAACAAATCTAGTTTCTTTCTCACATCGATATACTTCTTAATGACCGTAATAGTGAAATTCTAGTATTAAGAATTCTGTCCAACATAAAGCCATAAAGAATTTTCAAAATTTTACTTGTTGTCTCTTAGAGGTTCCAAGTTTTGCCAAATAATTTCCCAGGAATATTTAACCTACAAAAACACATATTCCTATAACATCTGCATTCACTTTTACTACCCTTTCTGTTCTACAGGCAACAGGAAGAGCTTTGTTCCAAATTTCAACATAGATTCAATCTTCATATATACATCAAAAACACTAAAAACAGCTCATCAACAATATTTTAGCTATACCATCTACACCTGCAGCTTTACAATTTTTAAATATTTTCGCAGAATTGTTGACTTCATTTTTTAAATATTTTATTATGAATTATACTAATACACACACACACACACACACACTGTGGGGAAAAGTATTTATTTATTTATTTATTATTTAAATTTTTATACCGCCCTTCTCCCGAAGGACTCAGGGCGGTTTACAGGCAGATAAAATAAACAGTACTATTACAAAATAAATACTATTAAAATACTACTAAAAAACTTATTCAATTTGGCCGCAATTAAAATTTAGCAAATAATAAAACCCATTAAAAACCCATTAAAAACCCATTTAAAACCCCTTAAAAACCCACGAATTTAAAAACTAATCCAGTATGTATGAAAAAATACTTCCCCCAGATATGAAATTTCTCCTTTCATCCCCAGCAAGCAGATTCAACATTAACACTTTATTGCTACCTCTTAAATTACAACCGGATACATCTTCATTTCATACCACACCCCATTTTCTATAAACTCATGTCTAAATCTTCAGTTCTCCTTATTGATCAACAAAGGCCCAGTAAATATAAACAAACAAACAATACATAACATAAATATATAATCCCTTTTCATTTAGTCTAAAGCCCCTCATTGTTTTGCATTTAAGTGTAAGGAAAAAAAATCCCACACAAGACACACAAAAATCCCACACAATTGCACAATTAGTTGCAAAGACTTTCTTTAAATCACTTTCATTTAAACTCTTTAAATCAAGTCTAAAGTCACTCCTTTGCTGTATATTGCAAAAAGATACCCCTAAAATTTACAAAACTGAAAATATATAGTTTTCTTTCTTTTTGAGTGGATTGAAGGGAAACTTCACCCAGCGACTTGAAGGCTTGCGGTTCCAAAGGTTTTTCAATTTTAAAGAGGCAATACAAACATTAAACTCCAAAATAATTAAAAAATGAGGGTTGGTCAAACCTTGAGTCCATAAAAGACTACATTTACAGTTTAGAGCACAGGTGTTAAACTTGATCGCATTACGTGGCATCATGTGATGTACTGTGACTTTTTTGCCTTTGCAGAGCCGGGATGGGCGTGGCCTACACGTGATACATCTGGCCCATGGGCCACTAGTTTGACATCCCTGGCTTAGAGCATGATGGAACCCATAATTTCAAGCTGATCACAAGCAAACTACAAAAATCTCTGCTATCTATTCATAACAATCAGCTGTTGAGGAGTACATATGGGCAATCTCCAGATATTTTTTTATTCCAAAGAGAAGTTCAGCAGGCTGGATCACACATCCAGCTGCCTTTCTAATCAAAAGCCCCTTTTAATCTGCGTAAAGCAAAGAAAAATTCAGGTGTTATCTTGCCTCAGTGAAAGTACATTAATCGTATTTATTCAATGCTCCTCTTTGAAATACCAATACACTTCCCTAAAATATTCCACCGCACATTACTTTTTCAAGTTCATTTAGTTGCTTTCATCTAACTTTTCTTAATCTTTCTTTGCTCTTACTACATTCTTTGCTGTGACTTTTTTCTCCATATATATTATATATTATCTTTCTCTTATCTTGTTTTGCAGTGATCATTCTGTTATACATGGTCTTGTTCCTCATCCACAGTTTTCTCTCTCATCATTTAGCCAAACATTCTTTTTCACGCTCAATGAACTCCATACAGTTCTGTAGCATTCTATAACATAATTCTTTTCATTCTGTTTCAAGCAGCTTCTGTGTGTCCACTTTTCTTATCTTTACTTTCCATTAATTCTGCTCTGAGATTAATCTGTTTTCCAATAGTTTTCAATTTAGCATTTTGCACATTCTCCTCCTGAACTACTTTCATTATAGTATCTTTTTCCGTCCATTTTTTTCCCAAGACCCCCTCCTGATTCCAAATAATGTCTGTTCCAATTGAGAATTTGGCATCGTTCACTAAGAAAGCTAATAGAATGGGGTGTTCCAAATTTTGGAGGAATAGACTACTTCAAAGGGACAGGGCAACCATGGAAAAAGCATATTTCTGAGGTACCACAAGGTGGTAACATTTAAGGGAAAGGACTTGTTTGATCCTGGTGAAAATGAAGATATGGTCTTCCAAACAGCCACTTAAGAGCTTTAGAGGTAATAATCAGCATTTTGAATTCGATCGAGAAAGCAACTGGAAGTTAAAGTAGCTTGTGCAGTAGGAGTTGAACATAGGTGAAATATAAAGCACCAGAATTGTCTACACTGATGCATACTGGACCAGTTGTAACTTCAGATGATCTTGAAAAGCTGCCCAATGTAGAGTACATTGAAATAATCCGACCAAGAGGTGACCAAAGCATGACTGAAAAGGAAGTCCTCTCTATCCAGGATTGGGATTGCAAGGTTCCAAGAACACATGCAAAAACAGCACTAAGAAGCTGGAGTATTTACTACGGTTTAGGCAGATAACATGAGACAGGAGTGTAATTCAAATGCATAAAAAAGAGTGCTTGCCTAAAAAATGCCAAATACAGTCAAAGAAGCAATAATGTTCTTAGAATGTCCAAATACATTCTAAGAGTAACAGAATGCCAAATCAGGTAATATGCTGGTCCAAGAGACAAAGGGTCATGAACAAGGAACAAGAATTGAAAGCTAAACAGTTGTTTCCCAAAAAAAAAAGACGACAAGCAAAGGACATAACTAAATCTATTTGCAGACAGCTGACTGCAATTAGTCATGCCTTGCCCATGCTAAGGAGTTTCATTGAGGAGTGTTGCTCTGTTCACCTCTGTAGGCATCTAGATTTGGGGCTTGGAAGTTATATCTCATCATTTGACCTTTGTTATGGTCCGCCAGCAGCCTGTGGAGCTGGCAACGGAGTCAGACAGCAATGAGGCTGAGGAAGAACATGGGTCAGTCCTGGAGGCTGGGGAAGGCCCGGATGAGGGCTCTCCGTCAGAGGCAGAGGTGGGGCCAGGGTCATCAGGGAGTGAAGTGCGGACTCCAGAGCCTCCAGAGGCTGACAGTAGTGAGGCAGAGGAATAGAGGAGGAGCCTGTTCCTAATGCATGCATAAGAAGAACTGCCAGAAGGCAAGAGCAGCTCAAGCAATGAGGACAACTCGGAAGTAGGGCCAAGAGATGATTGGCCCCTCCCATAATGCTTAAAAGACCAGCAATGGCATTTGGACTCTTTGCCGGAAAACAACATTGAAAGCTTTGTCTTGTTGCATTTGTTTTGTATCGGTGTCTTCTGAACGTTTGCCAAGAAAGATCTTTGGCAGTTTGCCTAATTGGACCAAGGTTGGTGATAGGACTGAGGAATTATGTTGGGAGGAATTTGCTTTAATTTAGTTGGACTGCGCTGAAAATGAATTAATTCTCAGCTGCTCTAATAAAGTTTGTTTGTTTTTACACTGACTGAATTTCCTACTACCTACTTGGGCCTCGGTCACAACACTGTTCCAGCTGAACAGAAGATGCCTATGGCTGATCAACTTCAGTTGAATTCCTGAAGCTAACAATCCTGAAGCACAAGCTCAAGTGGAGTAAATTGATCAGTTTAATATAATCTTAAGGATATCAGTCAATATAAATTTTAAGGATACCAGCAACAAGGTTACAGTCATACAGTCATAAGTGGGAGGAGATGGGTGATAGGAACAATGAAAAGATTAAGATGAGCAGACTTAGTAACTAGTTTGACAGTGTTGAGGGAATTATTTGTTTAGCTGAGTGATGGTGTTCACGAAAAAACTGTTTTTGTGTCTACTTGTTCGGTGTGCAGTGCTCTATAGCATTGTTTTGAGGGTAGGAGTTGAAACAGTTTATGTCCAGGATGCAACGGGTCTGTAAATATTTTCACAGCCCTCTTTTTGACTTATGGAAGGTCCTCAATGTAAGGCAGGTTGGTAGTAATTATTTTTTCTGCAGTTCTACTTATCCTCTGAAGTCTGTGTCTGTCTTGTTGGGTTGCAGAACCAAACCAGACAGTTATAGAGGTGCAGATGACAGACTCAATAATTCCTCTGTAGAACTGTATCAGCAGCTCCTTGGGCAGTTTGAGCTTTCTGAGTTGGCATAGAATCTGACTTGGAGTAACATTTTCATGGGCATGTGGTATACATAAATTTGGAACAGGAATGTGGTTCTTTGTTCTCATTCCTATACTTCATTGTTCTAGTAGAGGTGTGGACCACTCCAAGAGGTCCTCTGGCCAATTCAGTAAGGCTTACTTCATCAGCAAGCAGTACTAGAAATAATAATCTTAGCTGCAATGAAGGAATTGGAAATTGTTTTCCAATACCATCAAAGCTAAAGGAAACAATTATAATTACTGTAATATAGTTTTGTAATTTAATAATATGTATTTGATAATAAAATTTCATTGACAGTCAAAGGGTTAAAAAAATACCTCATGGATTGCTATATTCAGAAGAATAATTAACTCAGTATGTTTATTTATCTACTTTGCTACTTGATTAAATGAATGACTGATGACAGGTTCCTTGTTTTCTTCCTTTTTGCCAGGATAAATGTTCAGTATTAGCTTAAATGGCAGTACTCAAAATAATTATAATGAAATTAAATACAGTGTAATTGTGTTTATAGGCTTTCAACTTAGTTAAAAAAATTAAATAATGTATTAAATAATATTATTAAAGGATATAATTGACAAACTATTTCCTGCACTCACATTATACTACTTTTTAAAATGGCCATACCGTGTAATAAAATAAAGAGGAAAAAAGAATGCAATTGGAGAAAGAGCAGAAAAAGGATATAGAATAGTACAGTACAGAAGTTAAGCAAAAAAATGCACTGAAATGGAATAGGGGCTGAAAAGAAAATTGTGGTCCAGTGGTAAAACTTTTCAGTGGCCTTCAGATGCACTGTTGATCTAGTAAAAGTAATCAAGCATTTCTGAACAATTAGCTCACTTTGTCATTTAGAAACTGTTGAGGAAAAGCAGTACTTCAACAAGACTTCTTTCTACTGTAGAAGGAAATAGAAAAAGTGACCAATCTCGTGTTAGAATAGGGATAGAGTACATTACAGAATTCTCATCCACAGTTCATATTGGTAAATAAAGTTTATATAAATCTGCAGACTCAGTGCAATAATTCTGATTATAGATAGACATGTATTTGGTTCATAGCTGATATAAGCTTAGTTAACTCACATATCCTAATCTACAATACATACAAATCAGTAATAGTATAATAAAATAACTGAACTTGAAAAGGTAGGTAAAAGTGAACTGAAAATTTTTTAAAATTTTGCATTATTATTTTCAGTTCTAACAAAGCAGAAAATATATTTTAAGAAAATGCATTTACTTTAGAAAAGGTACCTTCTAAAAATATTGTTGTTGGACTCAGTGATATCCAACTCTTGGTGACTTTATAGGCAAGTGCTCTCTATGCTACCACAGCATCTTTCAGTTGTTCGATGTTATCTTTGTATAGAGTTTGATGTTATCAAGCCAGCATGTTCTTTGCTTGCCCCTTCTTCTTGTTCCACTAAGTATTCCTAGCATCATTGACTTCTCCAATGAATTTGCAGGCATTACAATAAAGGCTGTGCAAAATGCTCTGATTACAAGCACTGTTAATGAAATGTGTTCCGATCTATATCGCAATCCTGTACAACAGCAGCCCCCAACTTTTTGGGCACCAGGGACCAGTTCCATGGAGAAAGGTTTTTCTGTGGACCGGTGGGGGCATGGTTTTGCATACTGCCTGCATCCCATGGATGAGGCTTCGCTTGTTTGTATGACCCCATTTCTGGCATGCTGCAGACTAGTGCTGGTCCACAGATCGGAGGCCCCTGCTGTACGAAATATAGGACATACTTTCATTGGGAAAATGAGTAAGCTTGATAGAATCATTCCTTGTTCAGATAAACAAGTTAAGAATTCCTTTTACTTTTCAAAATGATCTGATTCTTTTGATACTGTATGTCAAATCTCCTCTTCTCAGTTAGGGTTATGCAAACATTTTATACTGGCAGCCTTCAATAGCAAATGTAGATAACCACCACAAATAATACAGAAAATAATGTGTGTCATTATATAATTCAGTGAAATAACTGCCAGCTGAGAAATGTGCACTGTTCATTCTCTATCTTTAAAAGGGCAAAAGGAAACTAGAAAGCATATAGAGACAGTCAGAACTATTATTAAGGACATCAAATAACTTTCAGAATAAAAAAACTGCTATTAAAAGATGACCACTTATTTTATTAAAGAGTTCAGAACCAGTTCACACAATTAATGGCACACCTGCAAATGATCCCAGGATGATGCTGTTCAGATAATCTCTCGTTTGTACCAGGTTCTCATAAAAGCATTGTCACTGCTTCTCTTTAGTTAATTCTATAACACTATTATTGTTGTAGAATTTTACAATTCAACAATACCATCTATTATTGCAAAAAGAGATAGCTTTGAAAAGCCTGATTCAGGCAATACCTTTCAGGAGAACCATTTCAAGTCACTCAAACAAGTGTTACTGATAGCAACTGTTCCCGATAAATCTGGGTCAAATCCTACCACCCAATTTTTCAGTATCCTTTACCATTTTGGAAATTTAGGCAAGTCAACATGACAGAGGTTGTAAATATATCAGTGCAATTGAGGTGCTTTGTTTCTTGCATGGTCTTTCAAAGATTGATCGATCAGCTATCCACATAGCCATTTTATCATGGTCAAATTCACTGATGGGCAAAAAAATATGGAAAGTTCCACTATGTCCAGACAAGCATTTTTTTAAAGGGAAAGTGGGAAGGATAAAAGGATTCAAGGTAACAAACAAACTTTACCTCCAAACGACTTTGTGTCCTCCTCCGTGAATCTAATAAGAAATGAGCATCCATTTTCTTTTATTATTGTCTCGTATTTTAATTTCCCCAGTCCAACTTCATAATTGGTGAATTAAAAGGTATGAATGAAAATTTAGAGCATGGATGTCAAACCTGATTGTGTCATGTGAGGTATTGTGAGGTATTGTGACTTTTTTGCCTTTGCGGAGCTGGGGTGGACATGGCCTGCGCATGATGCATCCGGCCAACAGGCCACCAGTTTGACAGGCCTGGTTTAGAGCAGCTACAGTACAAAATAACTTAAGGCCTTTTTTAAAATATTTTTTGTCTTCCAATACTTTCCTGTCACACTTCTATGTACCATATTGTACATATACTGATCAGACATGCCTCTTACATAAATGTGTGCAGCATCATGATGCGCATTACAAAAACCACTGAGATTGCATCACAACACAATATTCATTCCATTCATTTCTTGATTGTTAGAAAAATACTGAGACTCGAACAATGCTTACAGAGATTCTACAGTGATGGAATTAAGTGCACACAAGTCTCAACTTACAACAATTGGGATCAAAATTTCCATTGTGCGTTGTTACCACTGTTAAATTAAATTATGCCCAACTTTATGACAAAGAGGAACAGCCACACAAGGCAGCTCCAAAAAGAACAAAGATGTTGTCCACAAAGTGCCTCATTAATACTCAAAAAGTAACAGGAAATTTAAAGTGACAAAGCAATACATTTATGTAAAGGTCAAACTTCCTATCAAAACCCTATGCTTGGGAAGGAATGACCAAAATTACTGTTTTGTGCAGGATTGTGTGTGTGTGTGTGATTGACAGTGACATTAAATGTTAGCTGAAACATTAAGAGATTAAGGCACCACATTAGACAGCAGGAGACTATGAGTTTTAGTCCTGTTTTAGGCATAAAAGCCAGGTGGGTGACCTCAGGCTAGTCATTCATTCTCAGTCCAACTCACCTCACAAGGTTGTTGTTGTGGGGAAAAGAGGAGGAAGAAAAAGTATTGGACATGTTTTCTGCCTTGGGTTATTTGTAAAAATAATAAAGATGGGATATAAATAAATACAAATAATATGAAAGCAAAATTCAACTTTTCATTTCTAATGCTTATATTAATAGTCAGAGCAAGCATGAATAGCCAAATATATTATTCCCGCTGTACCTTAACTGTGAAAACATAATGCAATGTCTCAAAACATTCATTAGACTTAGATTCCCTCCTAGAATTTGTTCAAAAGTACACCCACAGTAGAATCTCAGATGATTCTGGTCAGAGACTAACTATATGATGTATTAAATGTGTCATTTGAGTTGCGACAATAATAAAGATTTTTTCCCCCTTTAGGCTTATGCATAAAAAGGCCATTTCAATAATGACCACAATTGGGAGATTTAATACATCCCTGTCCTACTGCAATCCCAACAATAATAAAAATCAGCTGTGCTACTATAGAGATCCCATTGGAGAATAAATATGAATACACACACATATACCCAATTACTTTCGCACTGATTTGCAGTCAACTGAGCTTTTAAATGGAGCAGCTATAAATGTAACATCCAGTCTGAAAACTCCTGGGATTCTAAGGGCTTGCACATTTAGCTTCAAGTACAACCTGCATGATAGGTAAAATCTGGATTGTCCCATTGCTTCTTAGTATAACAAAAGGGAATAATTTAAAAACACACACAGAGAGAGAATATGGTGGCTTGGGATCTACTGATTCCACAAGCAATCTGTCACAACCCTGCTCTCACCAACTCCACAGCTCGACTATATTGTTACCAGCTATTTTCCTCTAGAGAAGTTGTCTTTGCCACTGATTTACCAGGGAGAAGGTAAATGGTAATCCCTTTCCTTCAATATCCTGATCGAAGGGAACACACATGTTAAATCCCTTTTCCAAAGTGAGCATCACTGGTTAATTCTACATGTTTTACACTTTATAAACAATTGTTTTCTGAAGTTTGCTCTCAGCTGCTATAAGAAGTGAGGATCTAATGCAGAGGTGGGTTTCAGCAGGTTCTGACCAGTTCTGGAGAACCAGTAGTGGAAATTTTGAGTAGTTTGGAGAATTGGTAGTAAAAATTCTGACTGGCCCCGCCTCCATCTATTCTCTGCCTCTCAAGTCCCAGCTAATCGGGAGGAAATGGGAATTTTGCAGTAACCTTCCCCTGGATTGGGGAGGGAATGGAGATTTTACAGTATCCTTCCCCTGCCACACCCACCAAGCCACACCCACCAAGCCATACCATGCCCACCAAGCCACACCCACAGAACCAGTAGTAAAAAATTTTGAAACCCAGCACTCATCTGATGGAAGAACCCACATGAGAACGAATTTTCAAAGTTCTGATTTCAATCCATAAACAAAATATAAGCTATACTAAAACTAATAAATCACTGATTCTAGGTTGATGCTATTAGCTCTAGTCCTGATACTGGCTAGCTGAAGTTTTGGTCTTCCATGGTAAATTGGAGACTGCCTTCTATTTTTGAGGGAAATTCTATTTTTGAAGGAAAAATCCTGATTGATTTTTCAGTGTATGATTTTCACAGACTTCAATCCCAACAGACTTGGCATTCTCTGAAATTAGTTATTTTCTTGCAGATGTTTCATTACCAAACCAGGTAACATCATCAGTGTTGTTGATGTTACCTAGTTGGGTAATGAAACATCTGCAAAGAAATAACCAAATAACCAAACATCTGCAAGAAAATATCCAATCTCAGAGAGGCACCAAAGCACCCTATTACTTGAATTGACAGGCCTCTTCTCTTTCAGTGTCTGAACTCTTGAAACTCTTGATTTTTTCCCAATATTCCCAATATTTGTCTATTTGTTTACCTTGTCATAGGTAGAGTGAAACTGATCCCTCTATTATCCTATATAACGCTATATACCAGATTTAGGTAAAACACAATGTTTGGGGGAAGATGAAGAATATAGAATGGGCAGAATCACCTAATACTTGTTTTGGGGGAAGAGAGCTTTTACCCTGTTTTCTAAATGCAGCATGACTATTTTAAGGTGTACACTCAGTGGTGGGTTTCTACCAGTTCGCCCTGGATGTCATCACGGACGCTCACATCCGCCCACCCACCTGCATGTCATCACGGATGCTCTGCGGATGCACACCAAGTTCTATGCGTGCACAGAAGCGCCGTGCGCATGTACTCCCAGTTCTGAAACAGTAGCGAAGGTAAGTAGAACCCACTACTACCTATATTACACATCAACAAGTCATCTAAAAAGAAATATTATTTTACTTATTTTTAAGTAGACATATATGAGAGATTTTGGTTTAACGAAGTATATGATAGAAGGAGAAAAGCTAGAGAGAAAACTTTTTAAAAAAATAATACCGTGTTTCCCCCAAAATAAGACCCTGTCTTATATTTTCTGAACCCCGAAATAAGCGTTTGGCCTTATTTTTGGGGACGTCTTATTATTTTGGGACACATGTAGGAAACCAGAGGAAATGGCAGGGACCGGCTGCTCATGCATTTAAATATTTTTGGGGAGGGCTTATTTTCAGGGGGGGCGTTATTTTAGTGCATGCGCTCAAAAGCCCGATTGGGCTTATGATCAGGGGTTGTCTTATTTTCGGGGAAACAGGGTAGTTTGATATATGTAGGAAGTTTTACCTTTAATAGTTCTCTGGCATGCAACCCCTAGCTCAGTAACTAGTGTTCTGAACTATGTTCAAATATTTCAACTTATTTATTTTATTAAATTTTTATACCGCCCTTCCCCCGAAGGACTCAGGGCGGTGTACAGCCAGAAATAAAATACAAAATATATACAATTAAAACGAATTAAAATATAGCAATTACTAAACGGCTGATAGTTAAAATGAATTTAAAATTTAAAATATTAATAAAACCCCAATATAAAATCAAACTGTTATGCCAGTCCCGCTTGAATAAATAAATATGTTTTTAGCTCACGACGGAAGGTCCAAAGATCAGACTTAAAACTAGATCCCTACAGAAACTATTAAATGTCTATTTCCCACTGTGTAATTCTAAAAGAAGGTGTGGTTAATGTAAGCTTATATTCTTATTGTAATACCTATTGCAATAATATCTGAAGATGAATTGGAATCATTTCTCCTTTTGAATGGAAATTAATAATTCATTTCCTCTTGACTGATAGCTGGTTTCACAGCAGTTATTATGTGTTTACAAGATTCCTTCTAATATGGAACCCACTGTGCTTTACACAAATGACTACAATACTTGAAATTTACTTTTCTATTTACTTAATGGACTTGTTTTAATGTACAGTAAAGATGCTGGAAGAATTAAAATTAAGTGCACTACAACTTAATACTATTACTTTAGTATTACTGAAATACTATTACTGAAATACTATTACTTTAATTTTTTTTCTGATTACTTAAATTATTTAAACTAATCAGTATAAACTGAGGTAGGGAAAATGTAAGAATAAATCTCTGGTAAAATAAATATCTAACTAGTACAGTGTGAAATAGGCATGTAATAGTTTTCAGATGGGAATATTCAGGCTTCTAATTAGCCATTTCCCGGCTGTACAGGACAAGTAAAATTTGTCTCTTGATGACTACATGGGCCGGCACTGAGGTTTAACATAACAACCAAAATGTTCAAGTTTTGTTTTTCTAGCTACAGATGCAGAGAACTATGCTATGGCTATTGCACTCACTTAGTCTCTCCGTCTCCCTCCCTCCCTCTCTTCGGTAGACCATGAAACACAGAGCTAGTTCCACCTGCACAAATAGCTCTCCAACCCAGAACTGCATGTGCAAGGAATCAATTCATATTACCTGAACACTCACAAGTTATATGATCCTGAATGAATTATTTGTATATTATACTGCTCAGGCAAGTAGACCTTCAACAGAATGGTTATTTGCTAAAGTGACAGTATTTTCTATCAATCAAAATCTACCATACACTGTGACAACCTAGTCTAGGGACGGCAATGTTTCACCAAGCTAATTTCCTGCAACAACTCATGCCAGTACAACGATCTCTTTAACTTAAGCAGGTCAGGTATTATTCCTGTCCTGCTATCTGTCATGACCCATAAAATTGAGATGGTAGCTGGGGAATGTTTAGCAGCTTCTGGGAGTATCTGAAAGCTAATCAGATGTCCATTGCTGCTGGAGCCCATATGACTAATACCATTGCTGGTTTGGGGAGGGAGGGAGGGAGGGGAGAGAGAGGGAGAGGGAAAAGGGGGAGGGAGGGAGGGGACGGAGGGAGGGAGGGAGGGAGAGAGAGAGAGAGAGAGAGAGAGAGAGAGAGAAAATGTACAGACTCTGATGAGTTGATCCCAGATGTCACATGTCACATACTACAAAATACATATTATAAAATACAATTACTATAAAGTATTAAAACCTCTATTTAATTCTGATTCAGCTGTATCGTTTGAATTCAAAATCCTACACTAAAGTTTGTATAAAACAAGCAGCAACAAGAAATGTAGAGAGAGAACCTGTACTGTAACATCTCAGAGCCAAAATGGACAGAAAGGCTGTTGCATCCAATACTATAGCCAACCTCACTTTTTTTTTTATTTATTTACATTTATATCCTACCCTTCTCCGAAGACTCATGGCGGCTTACAGTGTATAAGGCAATAGTCTCATTCTATTTGTATATTTACAAAGTCAACTTATTGCCCCCCCAACAATCTGGGTCCTCATTTTACCTACCTTATAAAGGATGGAAGGCTGAGTCAACCTCGGGCCGGGCTTGAACCTGCAGTAATTGCAGGCTGCTGTGTTCTAATAACAGGCTTCTAACAGCCTGAGCTATCCCGGCCACTGCTCTAAATCAGCAAAAGCTACGACAGCTGACATGGTTGATCATGAGCAAAGTGCAATAATATTTACCTACTATAACTGCCAGCACAAAACATGCCCTGAAGAAATTAGAACATATGCTAGAAAACAGATCAGTTTCTCACATTCTCACAACTAAAATGCTATCCAGCATTTCCATGTTTTAGTGATCTTTGGATAATATCTGCCTTTGTCTCTGTCTCTGCCTCCACTGTCTATTCTGTATGCTCTTCCTCTCTTTAGGTCTATCTGTACAACTAAAATAACTATTTGAGATAACCACTATTGTACATTATTTTGTTTAATAACTTGGAACTATGCTGGCAGCCAGGACATCCTGAGATATCAATTTCTGCAATTCAGAAATAGATAGTATGTGGTTACTTTTTTATATCCAGAATTTCCCAGAATTAAATTTTATCCAGGAAAGATAAAATCTTCCTCACCTGGTCATTATGCATGTCTCCACACCATGCATAATTACATATACCTCAACTTTTGTTTTACAGTAAATATTTCCAAAACAGCATCTCTTTTTTTGGGCCTTCTTTAAAGTTCCCAAGTTGCTTTGTTTGCATTTTCTTTCCCCCTTCCATTCTTGAAATATATGGAACATAACTCAGCAGAATCTCCTAAGTAAGGGTGTACTGCAAGAGTATATAAGGATATTACATACTGACAATTTTCTGTTCTTTTCGGTCCCCATACTGACATAAGGTAAGATGAGCCTCAGCTGGGAGTGTTGGGCTGTCTTTCATGGAATTTCCTCACAGGTATAAGTTGGTTGTGGTATTCAAGTCTCTGGGGGTGATGAAAACCACTTTAGCAGACTTTGAGAAGGACAGGGAAGGACAGATTTGGTCTGGCAGCAGCCATACTAGTCAATAGGTTTCCATTCAATCCCTTTGATGTGCACATAGATGGTTAAGACATCCTTCTTGTCAGCCCTGGAGGCCATCCTTTTCTTTGGATGTTCAGGGCTGCCACACTTAGTGCTGTGGGAAATTGGGAGGGGGGATAGGATAGAGTGGTAGAGATATTTAGCCTTAATAACATTCCTTTCTCTGAGAGTCAAGGACATCCAGCCTGCACCTGGAGTGGCATGACTGGGAGGCATCTTCAGTTGGGGTGGGGCAGGGGAAGGGACCATGGACCATGATTGGACCATGTGATGGACATGTGGGTGCAGGGGAAAGGACTTGGACTTTCTTTTGGATGAGGAGAACCTGGAAGCTTTCAGATTCGGATTTTCCCAGATGTGCCAATATAACATCTCTAATAAAATGGAACTTTGAGGAATTCCTAGCCTCGGAGTCTTCTATCATTGGGGGTGTTATTTGGAATCCTGACACTTCTCTTCCCCCTCACATTAATGAAGGCTAAAGTTATTTGGACTACTTCAGAAAAAAACTTTTTAAAAAGTTAAAATTAAATATATGGGTTAGCTTTTCAATATTCTAATACCTTCTAAAATTAAAGAATTATGGGATTTAATTAATTAGTTTGATTTCTATCTTGCCTTAAACTATTCAGTTCTTGGCAGCTTACAAATACAATTAAAACACAGTACAATGAATAAACAATAAAACCCCCAATACTATCAATCCCTCAACTCAAGTAATTCGTGCAAATCTCTCCAGAAACATGATGTAAATTTAACACTGGAATCTGAAACAATAAATTTACCCATACTTTTGTATTGGAAGTTCTGCTCAATAAATAGTTTGGCATCTTAATAAAAAAATTTCACAGCAGCCAAAACACAGATCAAATACTTAACACTTAAGTCAGTAATAAAATTATAAATGGTTGTTCAAATAAGGAGAGAGCATAAGTTCCTAACTGGCTTAGCCAAAGCAGGCTTGGGAAGATAGCAAATGTGGCAGGAAGGTTTATTTTAAATACTGGAATACTTAAGGTAAATCAAAAGCCAGATGTGTTCATCAAATTCAGCTATAAAACTAATGCAGATGTTTTAACCCGTCCCCCAACCCCACCCATTCACCTACCCAATGCTGCACATAACTGGAAACCCTTGGAATTGTCAGGCTAGAGTAGAGTCCACTTCAATGAGATCCAATTGAATGCCATTGGATGAAATTCTATAAATCCAAAGCAGGGAGATTAAAAGCATATTGTTTTCCAGGTTAACATGCAACCCAGAACATTTCTGGCATGTTTAGTATGGGCTGCTGGATTTTCAGAAAAAAATTGAAATATTTTTAAATGGAGCACAAGAATGCAGTGTGTCAGAAAATATCTTCCTCATAAGCCTCATAAATACAAGGAACAAGTCAAAAGCTGGATAGTATCACTATGTACTCAAATCTCCTTAAACCAGTGTCAAAATTACTTAAATATTCATGATTCTCCTTTATATAGATCAAATTATCAGGTTTAGTCAAAGTACTTGTCTTTTGGAAGCTTCCAAAACATCAAACCTAAAGAGAATTGGGTAATAATCTCAACAGACTTCAGAAGAAACAAGGGACCACTCTTATGGGAGTGGTCCTTTATTTTTTCTTGACAAAGAAAGTAGGTTGTGATCAAGAAACTTTCTAAAAGGCCAACTCTTGGGCTTGATAAGAATCTAAGCTCCTAGAACGAAGGTAGTAGTACAATCATAGAAATGTAGCAATAGGTAGTGTCCTCATTTCTCAATATATCAACAAAGTGAAAATATTTCATTGGTACTCTAGGAGGACTGACCTAAAAGAAATGGTGATGGTGCCTTTGTGCCTGCTACAGTTGACACATCGGTGACATAAACAACAGCTGCTTGATTTCAGTGAATATGAGGATTATGTGTAAGTAGCCATTCCATCCATGATAATGAGGACATGAAGGAAGAAGTTAAAAACAAGTTCAAGACTTCCAGATGGTCATTTATGATGAGCTGAAGTGGAGTTGTATGTTCAGGGATGCAATGATCAGAAAAGACTTAAATTGATAGTTTTAACATGAATTATCTGTTCAATGATCAGAAAAGACTTAAGTCAATAGTTTTAACATGAATTATCCAGTAACTATTATCAATAAAAAAATAGAATTGCACTGCACTTGATTCTAATAGTGCAAAACTAAATGTTTCACTCAGGTTGAGGATATAAAAACACATGCAAAATAAACGCTGTTTCTTGATATTAGATATTTGGGGTTCTGGATGGCTATTTTTGAATTCCCGAAGCTTGTTTTTTTATTTCCCAAATCTTCTAACATGGAAAAATTAACAATCCCAATGGCAACAGGTCCCTTAATTTCAGAGGTGCAGGGTTTCACAGCTAAGTCAGATCTTGAGGTAGCTCCATAAAGGGATCAAACATCTATATTAGTTCACTATGAATGACATGGGGATTCTAATTGATCCCAATTGTGAGACACATCTAGTAGAGCATGGGTGTCAAACTTGCCGCATCACATTGCCATCATGTGACGTTTTGTGACATTTTTCCCATTCGCGGAGCCGGGGAGGGCATGGCCTGCCTGTGACACATCCAGCCCACGGCCACTAGTTTGACATCCATGCTCCTGTAATAGAGGAAATAGATGTTGAAAAGATTTAAACATCTTCTCTTTCGATTTCCTGAGTGTCTCAGCTCTTTCAGCTCTCTCTGTATAATCATACAGCATTGAAACAGATCCTTTAAGTTGTCCAGTGTCCCTTGCAAACTAATTTATCTTGCAATTCATTAGTCAGACCTTTCTAAAATTGATCTGCTAAGGCCAAGTCATTCCAACTATGATCCCTAGCATAAAATTACATTTCCAGTATATATTCTTCCATGCTCTGCTCTTACCTTAGTGCGTTCAGTAAATCTCCTACTCCGGCACTAGCTTTTCCAGCAGTCATCAAAGGCAACTCTAAATTTCTATGTAAAATTGTTGCACAGTTGTTATCCATTGTGAAATCACTATTGTCTATGACTGCAACTGCCCACTTGGCAGCTCCTTCTATCAAAAGAACTAGAATGAAGGCTAATCAAGGCCGTTCCATGGGAAATTCAGCTGGTCTCCCATAAAACAGAACTTGCACTGGCTTGAACTAATCTTGAGTTCCATTAAATTTGCCCAATAAAGATCATGGAGAGTGAAGCAATATGGATAGATGACCAGAAACAACAGTAGATACAGGTAGTCCTCGACTTACAGCTGTTCATTTAGTGCAAAGTTACACAAAGTTTGAAGTTACAAAGGCACTGAAAAAAGGGACTTATTTCACATTTAAGAGCGTTGTACCATTCCCATGATCACGTGATCAAAATTCAGATGCTTGGCAACTGACTCATATTTATGACAGTTCCAGTGTCCCGGGGTTATGTGATTGCCTTTTGAGATCTTTTGACAAGAAAAGTCAATGGGAAAGCCAAATTCACTAACAACTATATTACTAATTTAACAACTGCAGTGATTACTTAATAACTGGGGCAAGAAAGATCATAAAATGGGTCAAAACTCACTTAACAAATGTCTTACTTAGCAACAGAAATTTTGGGCTCAATTGTGTCATATGTCCTAAGTTGAGGACTACCTGTACAACCTTGGTAGGTCCAGCTAGTTTCAGCACATGGCATATTTGCAAAATTATCTGAATAATGCCACTTTTCAAGCTGCTGATCTGGACATCCATCTGTTGCTATGTTGAAATAAGTTACTGGCAACCTGTTCAGCTGTGCTCTCAGTATGCCAATTGCCATGGCCTAGGTTATAAACATGAAACTAGGTAAACTCCATTGTAAAGGGAGTAAAGAGTTCTTTGAAATTATTATTGGGTTCTGTAGAAACTTCATTCTTTTTACATTTATAGATTGTTAAGCCTTCTATACATTTTATATCAAATGCTAACAATATTAGCTGCTTCTCCTCAGTCTATCAAGTTTCTACTGTAGCTATGTTCTTTTTTAAAAAAAAAACAACAGCCTCTAATAAAAGCAAATCTATAATCTTATTTTACCCTACACGTCAGTGCGAATAGCTATAGCTTTTGCCTAAACATAAAATTGAAATAAACAGGTAATACAGTTATTGGGGTAAAAAATCCCAATAAATATTTTTGTTGAATAACTCACATTATTATTTCATTATTTCTTTTTAGCACCAGGTTTTTCAAATGAAAGAGCATGTTCTCAAATTTTATTGGACTCTTTCCATGCTCACACCAATATATTGAACATGGCATCAGTGGATATGCTACCATACATAAATTTTATGTTTCCTAAATTACCAATAAAATGTTACCTCTTTATATAAAATTAAAGTATTTCTTCTTATTAGACTATTATGGCGGCACTTAAAATTTAGCATTATATGTTTCAAGCACTCTGCTTTATCACATATGCACATGCAAATACAAGTGCACATACCACAAACACTTAGAGAGAAGTGGAAATAAAGAAAAATGTATTTTTTTGTTCTGTTTTCCAAACTAGCTGATACATTATCTTTGTTTCTTCAGTTAAATCATAATTAAGACTTATCAGAATCAGAATTCAAACTTAATGACATACTAGTTAATTGCAAAAAACAACAACAATTGATTGATTCCTTCCTTGCAATTTTCCACTGTAGATAAAATAGGGAAAACAATGGTCCTAAGGAGTTCATCCTATATAGTTAAAACTCACTCTGTAGGGAGAAGTAACTATGCTGAAGTCAGCTTTCAAATGTTAACCTATATGATCACCATTAAGTATATACAATACATGTATATACAGTTGAAGAAAAACTATCATTTATGACACACTTTATAATATCATGGTCAAAATTATTATTTGAAAATGAATATAAGTCTAGGACAGGGGTATCAAACTCCCATCATCACAGCGTCGTCATGTGACATATTGGGACTTTTTTTTCCCTTTGCTAAACCGGGTGGAGGCAGGGCCAGCACATGATACATCCGGCCCGCGGGCCACAAGTTTGACATTCCTGCTGTAGGAGATGCCTTCCTAGCAACCTGATCATTAAAATTAAAAACAAAAACTAAATAATTTTGTCTATATTTAGAAATGCAGTTATAAAGGTAAGCTCATCCATTTTAATATCATCTTTCATGACTCAAAGAGCAAGGTAAGAAACATTTCCCAAATTCTCCCAACATCCATTTAAATCACATTTTAGTTCCATTTTTGATAACAGAATGTAGGTGGAGAACCAAGCAAAAACCTTTTTTGTCTAAGAAGACAATCAGGTAAAAATTGGCTTGTTAACTATTGTATACAAACATTTTTTGAATCTAGGAAAGGAACTTTTAACTCATTTAATACATGTTTATTCCTGTTTTGGTTAACAAGTGAACTTTTTTAT
The DNA here is from genome assembly GCF_028640845.1 of Ahaetulla prasina. NCBI lineage: Eukaryota > Metazoa > Chordata > Lepidosauria > Squamata > Colubridae > Ahaetulla > Ahaetulla prasina. Next base: position 316,141,638 of record NC_080539.1, on the reverse strand, counting down.
ATACAGTTAAGCAATTGTAATAGATATAAAATTTTCATTAAAAAGTATAAAACACAATGATATAGAAGTAATGGTTCAATACTGCAGCTTGAACGTTTGGCTTCTTGTAACCCAATGTAAGCATCATGATAGAGCTATATTCGGTTAGCTCTTTCTAATACCAGATTTGAGTGAAATGGTATTTATATTCAAATTAATGTCTTAAATTTTAAAGAAATTACTTTCACAATAAAATAATAACCAGGCAGAAAAATAAATAACCCCAATTAATTCTCTAGACAAAAATATATCACCAAACTACTACTCTTATAACAAAATAGGTTTCATTTGTTCCACTCAAAAAAGTACTACCTATTTAATAAACAGGAAAAAAACCACATAACAGGGCTATTTTCTTTCTCATAATCATGCAAAGCAATCCATTTCACAGCTATAGTTCAACACAGAATTAAGCATACTTAAGTTAATTGTTTCAAATTTTAAAGACACTAAAGATCTAATCAATTTTAAAAACTTATCTCAGAGTAAACCCCACTGAACTCAGTAGGACTTATTCTGATTAACTATGTACTGCAGAATATTGTTTCAGACCAGGATTAGTGTTTCTCAATCTCAGCAGTTTTAAAATTAAACTAAGACCTAAATTATATAAATATGCATAACTCGTCTCATTTTCCCAGAACATTAGTTGTGCTTAGTTGTCCATGTTAAAATAAAATAAAAATAGAATAAGAGTTTATTTCACCTTCACATGGTGTCTTTCTCATGCAGACCTCAGATTTCCATATTTGTATCCCTTTAAAGGATTTGATATGCAGGGAGAAAAGAAAGGATGGTAAACATTTCAATTCAGAGATCAGTTTGGCTGCCACATTCCATGTATTATCGCTATGCAAACCCCATACCTTTCACTGATGTGTTGGGAGGTGGTCCTTCCATACGCAGGTTCCATGGAGGATCCCCTTGATTAGCAAAGTCCCTCATCTTCAAATAGCTAATTGTTAATCGGATGATAGATGCCTTGTCAAGCTGGCTGGTAATGGCAGCAGGGAGTGGCAACAATTTGGCCAACTCATAGAATTCAAAATTTTCTTTTCCTCTTCGAGAACGAGCAGCATCTCGGGATTTTTCCTTTCTCAAGGCTTGTAAACTGGGGGAAGAAAGAGAGCAACATATTTATTAGTACTGTGTTTTCTGACAGAGCCACTGTTCTTCAGAATTCCTTGTCACTTCCTTGTGCTTATATCCCACAAGCACTATTTAAATATAGATACATGATCTATAGGCATATATGACCCATAGGTGCTTTTTCAAAAGGCAAGTGGTTAAAATTGGCAATGCTCTATCAAATCCTGTTCCTGTCAAGAGTGGCGTTCCTCAAGGTAGCGTTCTTGGACCAACACTCTTTATACTATACATAAATGATCTTTGCGAGCATATTTCAAGCAATTGTGTTCTCTTTGCTGATGATGTCAAACTATTTAACACCGCCGACAATACATCTACCATTCAAAAAGACCTTGATCATCTAACCGCTGGTCTAAAACTTGGCAACTCCAAATCTCAACCAGCAAATGCTCAGTCTTACATATCGGAAAAAAGATCCTAAACACTAAGTACATGCTTGATGGACATTACCTTACAGATGACCCCCACCCTGTCAAAGACCTTGGAGTTTTCATATCAAACGATCTAAGTGCCAAAGCCCACTGCAACTACATAGCAAAAAGGCTCTAAGAGTTGTAAACCTAATCTTGCGTAGCTACTTTTCCAAAAACACTACACTACTAACCAGAACATATAAAACATTTGCTGGGCCAATTCTTGAATACAGCTCGCCTGTCTGGAACCCATACCATATTTCTGACATCAATACAATTGAACGTGTCCAGAAATATTTTACAAGAAGAGTTCTCCATTCCTCTGTAAACAACAAAATACCTTATCCCACTAGACTTGAAATCCTGGGCTTGGAAAACTTGGAACTCCGTCGCCTTCGACAAGACCTAAGTTTAACTCATAGAATCATCTATTGTAATGTCCTTCCTGTCAAAGACTACTTCAGCTTTAATTGCAATAATACAAGAGCAACCAATAGATTTAAACTTAATGTCAACCGCTTTAATCTAGGTTGCAGAAAATATGACTTCTGTAACAGAATCATCAGTGCTTGGAATACTTTACCTGACTCTGTGGTCTCTTCTCATAATCCTAAAAGCTTTAACCAAAAACTTTCTACTATTGACCTCACCCCATTCCTAAGAGGACCATAAGGGGCGTGCATAAGTGCACAAACGTGCCTACCATTCCTGCCCTATTGTTTTTCTTTTCTTCTATACCTTTATATACTATATAACCTTTCTGTATGATAGTTACATATATTGTTGTAACAAAATAAATAAATAAATAAATAAATAAATAAATAAAAATAAAATACAAGAGCAACCAATAGATTCAAACTTAATGTTAACCGCTTCAATCTAGATTGTAGAAAATATGACTTCTGTAACAGAGTTATCAGTGCTTGGAACACATTACCTGACTCTGTGGTCTCTTCTCATAATCCCAAAAGCTTTAACCAAAAACTATCTACTATTGACCTCACCCCATTTCTAAGAGGACTATAAGGGGCATGCATAAGAGCATAAACGTGCCTACCGTTCCTGTCCTATTGTTTTTTTCTTATATATATATGCTTATACTTCCTTATATTTCCTTATATATATGTTTATATACTATATAATCTTTCTGTGCGATGTTTATGTATATTGTTATGACTAAATAAATAAATAAATAAATAAATAAATAAATAAATAAATATAAAACTAGACACCACCTATCTCTTGTTTACAACACAGTCCTTCCCGCATTCCAAAATGCTATTCAGGTGACCCTGAGGACACAGATAAAAATCCAAGTGGTTTCAAAAAGGACTCTCAAAAAGAGTGCTAATGACCAGATGATCGCAAGGAAGATAAACCCTTCCATTCTCCACCATTCAGTCAGAACTGAAGACAATTTCTAGATGAGAAGTGAAACGTCTTCAAGGAAAAACAAAGGAAGTCCAGTTTACTTTTGAGAAAGCACCTTTGGGGCAATCATGACCTAGATGACTGAGAATCTTCACAGGGGTGTGTGTGTGTGTGTGTGAGAGAGAGAGGGGGGGGGGGACAGATCGATCAAAGGTGGATTTCAGCAGGTTCTGACCAGTTCTGGAGAACCGGTAGCGGAAATTTTGAGTAGTTTGGAAAACCAGTAGTAAAAATTCTGACTGGCCCCGCCCCCATCTATTCTCTGCCTCCCAAGTCCCAGCTGACTGGGAGGAAATGGGCATTTTACAGTATCCTTACCCTGTAATGCCCACCAAGTCACACCCACCAAGCCATGCCACACCCACCAAATCACACCCACAGAACCCGTAGTAAAAAAAAATTGAAACCCACCACTGATATAGCTATAGAGATAGATGGATAGATAGATAGATAGATAGATAGATAGATAGATAGATAGATAGATAGATAGATAGATAGATGAAAGTTTCATGTATATTTGAGCATCATTAGTAATCCATTTATTCTTATTTGAGCAGTGCTAGACTAAATGCCAGAGAGCAACTTTCTGAAGTGTCTACATAAAAAGATTTAGGTAGCAACACAAATATGCAAGATTGGACCAGGGCTTTGGATCTATAACCTCTCCAGAAGAAATTTCAATTAATGTGGTATCTCAGATCTGTGATGGGACTAAATATTTTGCCCTGAATGGGCTGGAGTTTCACTGAAATAACAAATGCAAAGCTTGGAAATATTGCTGGACTATCATTATAGTTTCAGTAGCTGAGATCACTTTTGGCTAGCCTGCCAAGAATTACAATCTGGCCCGAGTGGTTCATACAATCTAAGACTAGAGCAGCCAGACTATGTCATGAACACCAATTATGAATAGCACCTCATTGTGGTTAAAATGGTTGAAAACACATTTCTATTCCGAAACTTCAGACTGGAAACTGAAATGGTGAAGGGACGTGAGAGGAGCAACCTTCTTGATATCACATCCTTGTTATGTAAGGCTGTCTACCAAAAGGCTGTGCTAGAGTCAATACTGGATTTATGTTGAAGTGGGAAATTGGATTTTCAGTCAACTTACGATCACAATTGAGCCCAAAATGTGTGTTGTTAAGTAAGAAATTTGTTAAGTGAGTTTTGCCCAATTTTACGACTTTTCTTGCTGTATTTGTAAATGAATCACTGAAGTTGTTTAATTAGTAACACCGTTATGAAGTAAACCTGGTTTTCCCACTGACTTTGCTTGTCAGAATGTCAAAAAGGCAATCACGTGACTCCAGGACACTGCAACCATCATAAATGTGAGTCAATTGTCAAGCATCCGAATGTAAATCACATGATCATGGGGATGCTCTAACAGTCATAAGTGTGAAAAACAGTCATAAGTCACTTTTTTCAGTGATGTTGTTAGTTCTATATTTCTCTCAGTAGCCAATGGAAGGCCCACAAGGAAGCCTCTAAGCAACACTTATTAACCCCAGCAACAGGTGTTAGAAACCTATTGCCTCCATTACTGGAAGTAATATGTAATCATTAGAATTAATAATTCCATAGTCCATGAATTAATGACATCGCCTTTTCAAATTCTAAATATACTAATTATTTCTAAATTATAAATGCTAAATATACTTTCTATGAAGAAAGATTTTCTTTTATCTGTACTACATCATACATAGGTTTATATATCCTTACCATGTTCTACCTGTTTTCTCTCTTAATACTTTTTCCTTTCTGCATTTCTCAGTTCTACAATATCATTTTTGAGGTGTGGCAACCTGAACTATAAGCAATATTCTTAATGTAGTTGCACAAGAGATTTTCATTGAGCTGTGTCATCATCCTGCCCAAATCCCATTTTAGGAGAATAGTCATATCAGTGACATGGTGGCAAAGAATCATAACCTTTACTTTATGTCTTTTAATAAAATTTGCCAGTCAGAAAAAGTACAAGATTTTTCTGGGAAGACTCCTTTCTGATTAATCATAACTAGCCCAGATCCCATATCAGTATATTTGAATTCAGAAATTTCCTATCTTATGTTTGTCACTTTGTGACACTTTAAATTTGTTATCACTGAACTATGTTATCATTCTAACTCCATTTCTATAGCTGTGAGAAATCTTTATTCTCCTTTTTTTGTTTGAATAATTCATAATAATTTCATATCATCTTCAGAGTTGGTCAACTCATTATTTAATTCAAACTCTTACTTATGAACAAATTAAAAATAACCACCAATACAGTACCAGTCCTAATAGATGAAATCATCTTTTGTCTATACAATTGCGAGTATCCCAATTTTCCATAAGTATTCCAAGTATTCCATAGCCTTTACATTTTCCCATTCCAGTCTTCAGCAAGTTGCAGTTATGCCAAAATGACAATGGCAACGTCATTGCATATGTGCCATGCTTACCTGTCTGATCCTAACATGATACAAATGAGTATGTCATGACATTTGCTCCCCTGCAAATGATCATATTCCCATATATAAGCAAACCAATTTTAACTCAATTTCACCCTTTAGGAAACTCATTTTTTAAAAGCAGACTCTTGCATATCATTACAGCTGCTATGCTCGTTACAATTGTTATGCTACAATTTTTGCATTACAACAATCTTTACTTTTATTCTTGAAATGATAAGTATCACCCTACCTCATTACACACATTTTACCAAAAGTCTTTTGTAGTGGCAGCACTGTACTTGTAATAAATAGTGATTGGCTTGGAGGACTATAACCATAAAATAAGGCCCTAGAGGCTGAAAGGTTGTTCAGACTATGATATAATGGCATAAGGCAGGGGGAATGACACAGCTTGTACATTAATCTAGTATCCATTTGCATTAGCTACTATTAGCAGGCATAGAAAGCTGATGACAGCAGCCAGACTCGCTACTTCTCCTTGTCTTCTAACTTTCAGGTAAGAGAATTGCAAGAGTAGCCCCCACGGTGTGTGTTTTCTTTTACAGCACTAATCATCTTGGCCTTGGCTGCTTCCCAATCTTTTGTATAGAGGAACACACAGAAACAGAAATTGAATGAAAAAAAGGAACTAAGAGAAAAATCAGGAAAGGGATATGTGGGTTGCTCACTTCTCTCTGGTTATTTCCAAAGTAGTGGGACTTGGCTCAAACCAATGTTTAGTGTCAGAGTGTTTATGGAATTGACACATCCAAAGACCTCAGAATTTTCTTTATTAAAGTGCTTCACATTACTTTGAAGACTTGTCCAAAGGTTTTGCAAGGCGTAAGTGGCTTTCCCACATGCTCTTTTGCTAAGTAAAATTCCCAGGTAAGGCATAAGAAGCAAGGAAATACTGCTTTTTTTAAAGGGGGGGGGCATCCTGAACTGCAAATCAGCTTCAGAGGGTACTTTGCATTAATCTTCATCAAAGCAAAACATACATTCGAAGGTTTGCACAAAGCTATTGTTTGTCATTAAAGTTACTCCTAGAAGAAGAACATCTGAGCTTCTATATTGGTAATGTAGCATTAAAAACCAGATCCCTATCTTACAGAGAGAACAGGAAACATGAACCATATATTGCCACCATCACAGGTCTGTATGAAGATTCTGCATCTGTAATCCGCTTAAAAAAGAAAAGGAAAAAAACCCAACAACTGACAGAAGTGATGCCTGACAATTTCTGAAACTGCTGGCTCTTCAAAGTTATAAAGAAAACTAATGCCATGTTCTCTCTCTCTCTCTCCCTCTCTCTTATCGATCTATCAATCATCTATCTATCTATCTATCTATCTATCTATCTATCTATCTATCTATCTATCTATCTATCTATCTATCTATCCAGAGTTTATAAGACTATTGTTAGTTCTCATACCACTTACTAAAATTGACATTCCTCTAGATTTCTGACTGGGAAAAAGATTTGGATACAAGTGCTCAAATATTGATGCAATATTTCTCTTTAATAAAAATGACTTTTCGTCATAAGAAAATAAATCCTGTTTCTGGAAAAGAAGGAAGTCAAAACCTTTCATAATTCTTCTACAAAGAAGGAACAACTAAGATCTGAGGAGATATAGATAGACAGACAGACAATAGATTTGTTTTCTTAGAAGAATCTAGCACTGCAGAGCTGTACTAGTTATCAATTAATGTGGAATGCAGACTGAAAAAAGGTCTATATTAAAAATTCAGCCATTAAAAATTCATCAAAGATTTCATCATTTTAACTTGCATTCCTTTGAACACCTGCTTTACTTGTCAGATCTCCGGTCAGAGTTAACAGTGGAATCTATGGTTGCTACAGAATCTGTACCACTTTTGACATGAACTGCATGACAACATTTGCGGGTTAGCAGTTTAAAGCAACAAGAAATAAAATAAAATCTGACAAACTATGTTGCTCTACCAAACTTTTCAGGGTAGTTATTGGACAAACCTGAATGTGTCCTATGCCTCAGTAAATGTTTTGAATGGGTATGAATGAATTTTTTCCCATACTATATCACTTTTAACAAAATGCAAAATTTAGGCAAATACGTAAATAAATAGTAAATGCTGTTATTTATAGCAGAGCATAATTTCTTTAAACCTGTCCAAGAAAAATGCCTTAATGTGCAAATAAAACTGTCTAGAATATATGCTGGAACTTAAACTTGGAACCTTCAAGTTCAAGGTAAAAACTCTGCTGCTTAACTAATGCACTACTCATAGCTGTCATCATTAATTTGTGTTAGCCTCTGTAAACATCAAGAGTATAATAGGCCAATTTCACAACTAAATATAGATGCACATTTTGTCCTTATATAAATGGCAGATTGCTGCTGTAGATCATCACTGCAACACGTCAGTAGAGATGCACTGTTTGATGCTCTGATGATCACACAATATATAAAACCAGTTGTAATGGTTGTTTGGAAGCAAAGTGTAACACAGCAGCAAAATTTCATTTGTTCCACAAACTCAGGATATATTAAGCTTGGCTGACAAAAACAGTTTGATGTGCTAAATCAGTTTGACCTTCATTTTTACTTTATATTTCCTATTTGACACATTAAATACAAAACCGGATACCATTACATTTATAAAGAAAAAAAACTGTGTCAAATATGTGCACATAGCAAGAAGATTTTGCAAATCTTTAAAGTTTATATTTGAGATGTTAATACTCAAAGGAATGTTGAGTTCTTCTGGAGAAAAAAAAAACATGACAGATGTTAGCAATACCCTATATTCTTATTTGTATACAGACTTTTTTGCATTACTCTATTCTTGGTTCAAGCAGCACTGAAATGAATTGTTATTAACTGTATCACGAATAATAATTGTTCATCTAGAATACAAATAGTACTATATCTTTTTCTCTACTCTCTCAACCATTCAAGTTGGCAGCTTAAAAACAGCAGAGAACTCTCTGCTCTCTCTAGTAAAACTACCTAGTTAAGTAGAACTTTTATCTTGGGGCAAATTGTACATTTCACACCTTAAATTTCTATTTACAAAATCAGCTAATCACTTCACAATTGAACTTCTCAGAACAAAAAGTTATCAATTAAAGTGGTTGAAACTCCTGCAAATTATCATTTAAGAATGAAGTAATTGCTTTCATCAGGGCAGAAATGCCCGCCAGAACAGAAATGTCACTTTAGATTAGTGTTCTCACTCCTGAAGCAATGGATGACACAGCTGATATAAGACTAAATGCCAAGACCAATCAATTGCTTTTGTGGCTCTGTTCTGAGCTGCTGTAAAAGGGGCCATTTTCTAGGATCTACTCTCCATTATAGTAAATGCTATCTCCTTGGTAACATAATTTCATTTCTCATAAATTCTGCCTGAGACATTGTCATAACAATGGATGTTTGTTAAAAAGAATGCTGTTGGTTTAACGCAAAGAATTAAGTGTGAACGGCTGTCAAAGTACTACAGTTTATTTGTTCTTAAACATAAATTGAAGTCTTCTCCATTAAAAAGAATACTCATGTGGAAATGAGCATTCTGAACAAGGGTAATATATTGTCTTTGAAGGTGCTGTATAGCTGATTTAGAGCAGAGAGTTCTTTTTTACATATACTTGCTTTGTTTCTGTTAGGCACCCTGGTCGTTTACATAGATTTGTCAGTGTAAAAATAGAATAGATAAATACTTCACTTACTTTCCCAGCAGTGTAGTTTGCAAATGTGAAATTACTGAAGGGAAAAAAAACCAGCCTCATTATCATATGACATGTTATTTGTTAGCAACCTCATCTGTGTATAAACACATCTTTTGAACTGAGCTCTCTCTACAAAGTATCTGCAATTTGTACTGTTCATCTTTAAAAATATATATATATACCAAGAATTTGACTTATGGACTCCAATTAAAAATACATCCCAAAATCTAATGTGGTGGAACAGCAGTAATTTTTATGTGATTCCTGTTTTGGCTGAGTTTCCCCCCCCCCAAAAAAAAAACAACAACCCAAAAACCTACCACAGAGCAGATTTTAATTCAGATTTTTTTTTTAAAAAAGCCTTTTTATTCTATCTAAAAAAAGACATCATTATATATTATAACACTACCAAAACAGTTAACACAACTGAGAATGTAATTTCCTACCAATTACTGTCTGTTCAATCCCAAAATACTGCTTCCAAGAGGTCACATTATGTATAGGTGCTCCAATATGTTCCCTTTGCATATTTATGCGCAAAGAATTAAAGGATTGTTTAATGACTAGTTGCTTAGTGACTGTTGAAAGTTACAATGAACCCTTCCCAACAGTTATCTACAACAGGGCTCTCCAACCTTGACAACTTTAAGACTTGTGGACTTCAACTTCAACTTTGCTGGCTGAGGAATTCTGGGAGTTGAAATCTACAAGTCTTAAAGTTGCCACGGTTGGAGACCCCTGATCTACAATCCAGTACCAGAGTTCCAATGATAGCACCCTGTCCCTGTAGTCACATGATCACATTTCAGGTGCTTGGCAACTGGCTCACTTTTACAGCCAACTGCTTCATTTCTGTCATGTGTCCATGATTTGTGACATTTTTTGCTGGTTTTTGCTGTTCAGCACAAAAGCCAACGGGAATGAATGGATTTGCTTTATGACCATTGTGTTAGCTTAATGATTGGAGCAAAAAAAAAAAACCCGAGTTGGTCACATAGGTGCCGTGATTTATAACGGTCATGAAAATTAATGAATTAATTAATGAATTTTCCGGGTGCCATTATGATAATAAGCTGAAGACTATCTCTATTTCCATGGCACCCACTAGATTACCCAGCCATATGACTTTTTACTTGTCTTTTTAAACCTTAATTTAAAGAGATGGGAGATCATGTTGCAAAGTAATGTACTGGTTCTCATGCTGTTATTTCCAAGAATAACTCTGGTCCCACAATTTTTGTAAGACAGACACCCATAATTATTGATTTTACATCTCCTTAGAAAAACCTAAGTCAGTTATGAAAGCCCAAGTCATTTATAAAAAAGAATACTGTACCATCTTGTTAGATGTATACTCCCTTAATAAGTAGGCTCCCCATGCCAATAATTTCTACTACGTGCCTCTAGCAGTTTGTTGTTTATGTATTTATTTATCCTGAAATTTGGAAGTGCCCAACTCTAAAATTAATTTGGGTGGCTAACATCAAGTAAGAATATTTTTTAAAAAATCAAGAAAAGTTACAAGAAAATCCTGTACATCCAAACTTACTCCTTCTAACAAAGATCAACTACAGGACTCCACAAATACAATACATATGTAAGAAGAGACAGATTGTTAAAGCCTTCTGAAACATTATCCAGGTGAGGGGGACAAAAATTTCTGGAGGACATCACTCCAGAGAAAGAAAAGGAGCCATGCTTTCTGACTTCCAATGATGCAGTGTTTGATTAAACCAGTGGTTCCCAATCTTTTTTTGACCATACCCCACCTAAGCATCTTGAAAGTCCTGATCTCCACCCACCCCCCATGACATATAATTCTTACTATTCAAAAAGTGAACTACTACTCACATGGAGGATGCCTAAAAGGCCATTAACTTGATTTATACAAGGTTCCAATTGCCCCCATTAAAAATCAAATTCCCTTCTGTGGGGCCTGGGCCCCAAGTTGGCAACCACTGAATTAAACTGATCAAAACATACCAATTATGTCTAACCTTACTGGATGAGCAAAAACCATGGCAGAAAGGCAGTTTTTATTTTGGAAAGCATTTGTTCTCAAAATGTCCTATTGTACATAACAACCACAAAAGAGGATGACCCTGAATAAGTGGCTTCTCATATAAATAGCTTGTGGGAAAACAGTTCAAAATTATAGTATTCCCTGGTTACTTACTACATAGAAATTATCTTCAAATACTAAATAATTAGTATAACATAACAAGCCAAGTATCTAGCATGTTATCTATCATTCATCTATATTCCTTTCCTAATTTATCTGGATGGCATTTTGTAGTTATATGTGTTTAAAACAAGTATGTAAAGTTCTACTTGTGATAATTATAATTAAAAAAAAGATTTATAGATACGATGTTTAAGAGAATATGGCATAGTTATATAAGAATTGATTGATCTCTAAAATTTAAGCATCTTTTCACATTAATTGATATCCTAAGTCTAGAATTACTGTAATTTCTTATCCCTGATTTTCTCTTCCCCAAGCTAAATAAAACTACTAGTATTTAATCAGGAAACCAAGCATGAAAGGGGAACCAAACTCTGACCTCTAAGCTATGCAGGAAAAAAGTATTAGTTGCTGAAGTTTAAATGTTTGAAGTACATGAATGCATTTTATTAATGTTTTGACTTTTCCCTACTGTCAAAGCACCATCTAATAAACACTAGAAATCTATAAATGATAAAACTTAGCCTCTCTCCTGAGTTTTAAAAATATTAACATATGCAGGAATATGATAGCTTTCTATTTACTGTAAATATAATACATAATTATAATACATAATACTACAGCAAAACAATAGCAACAGCACTTAGACTTACATACTGTCTCATAGTGCTATATAGCACTCTTTAGTACATTTACATATTGCCCTCCACAATCTGGATTCCCATTTTACCGACCTTGGAAAAATGTAAGTCTTTGTCAACTTTGAGCTCCATGAGGATTTAAACTCTAGGCTCTGGCAGAGTTTGCCTGCAACACTGCATTCTTATCACTGTGCCATCAGGGTTCCTAAGCATATTATTTATATTCTCTTCAAGCATATAAATAATATAAATCCTAAACTTTTTTAATTTAAACCAATCCATAATTCTCCAAATTTAACAGTACTTCAGTTTGTTCCAGTCCTTGCTTAATGACAGTAATTGAGAGCTGCAATGTGGTTGTAAAGCATAACCTGAGATGACTGTAGCAACTTACAACAGCAGTCCTAGCTGACATCATTAGGCAGCAAGATTATTAAGCAAATATCACGAGATCATTGTTTACAACCTCCTACCAGCTTCAACTTCCATTTTGTCACAAAGGTCACAAATGGTGATCATAGGATTGTAGGGAAGCTGCAACAAATGCAACTACAAGGAGTGGTTGTAATCACATTGTTCAATATCATTGCAACTTTGAACACTCACTGAATGAATGCTTGTTAAGCAAGGACTACTTATATCTGATTAGATATGTTCTCTTTGCACTTCTTCAAAATGCTTAAGTTCCTAAATCATTTTCTAAAAAATTAAAAGATGTCATACATACTTAGAAAATCATAAAATCCTGAAAAGCCTAAAATCTAATGATGGAAGAAGCATTAAAGATCAGTACATAGTAAGAGTTATGACCAGCACCTACTTTGAGCAATTATTCAAGAATTATATTTGTCTTTTTAATAACTCAGACAAGAACTATAACTAAAAATCTATAAGGTATTTATTTGTCAGGTGAGCTGGACGTACCTCACCATTATATGTTACCAGTAATATCATATAATGCTTGGAAGCTGGAAGAGATTTTGTACGCTCTGAAACATAAACCAAATTCAATATATTAAAAAAGTCAGCACCATAGGCCATTAAACCTGATAAAACATGTTTTATACTTGTGAATTATGTTTATACACTATTTAATGTTGCTAATCTTGCACAAAAAAGAATATGTATAGATTGTTATGAATAATTGAATTCACTGATGGTGTTATTTGTTTACTGTGTTAGTTGAAGGCAGAATCACAATTTAATTTATTTTATTTATTTATTTTATTAATCGAACTTATATACCGCACCATCTCCCGTAGGACTCAGGGCGGTTCACAGGCATATTAAAACAGTACAATAAATAAACATTAAAACCCAATTAAAACTAGATAATATCATGGCCTGATCACTAAAAAATAAAAAACCTATAAAAACCCCATTAAGATATGCTAAAACCTTTTATCTTAGGCTAGTCCTGCACGCTGAAACAATAGCGTCTTCAGTTCCCGTCTGAAGGTCCGGAGGTCGGGTAGTTGTCGTAATCCTGGAGGGAGCTCGTTCCACAGGGCTGGTGCCGCCACAGAGAAGGCCCTCCCCCTGGGGGCCGCCAACCTACACTGTTTGGTCGACGGCACCCTGAGGAGGCCCACTCTGTGGGAGCGCACAGGTCGTTGGGAGGCAATCGGTGGCAGAAGGCGGTCTCAAGGTATCCTGGTCCTAAGCCATGGGCGCTTTAAAGGTGGTCACCAAAACCTTGAATTGCACCGAAGACTACGGTAGCCAGTGCAGGCGCGCAGGATAGGTGTTATATGGGAACAGCGGTGCTCCCTCTATCACCAGCGGCCGCTTTCTGGACTAACTGGAGCCTCCGGGTGCTCTTCAAGGGGAGCCCCATGTAGAGAGCATTGCAATAGTCCAGGCGGGAAGTGACAAGGGCGTGAGTGACCGTGCACAAGGCGTCACGGTCAAGGAAGGGGCGCAACTGGCGAATCAGATGGACCTGATAGAATGCTCCCTGGCGGCGGCTGTCAAATGGTTCTCTAAGACAGCCGATCGTCCAGGAGGACCTAAGTTCGCACTCCTCCTGGGGGTCAGTACTTCCTCCCCACAGTCAGCGATGGTGTAAGCTGACTGTACCGGGACGCCGGTACCCACAGCCACTCTGTCTTGGAAGGGTTGAGTTGGAGCCTGTTCCTCCCCATCCAGACCCGCGGCCTCAAGGCACCGGCCCATCACCTCGACAACCGTTGGGGTGGTTCGGGTGAAATGTACAGCTGCGTATCATCAGCGTACAGATGATAATCCACCCCGAACCCACGGATAACCTCACCCAGCGGCTTCATGTAGATGTTGAACAGGAGGGGCGGGAGAACAGACCCCTGAGGCACCCCACAAGTGGGGCGCCTCGGGGCGATCTCTGCCCCCTGCCAACACCGTCTGCGACGGTCAGAGAGATAGGAGGAGAACCACCGATAAGCGGTGCCTCTCACTCCCAATCCCTCCAACCGGCGCAGCAGAATACCATGGTCGATGGTATCAAAAGCCGCTGAGAGATCTAAAAGGACCAGGACAGAGGAACAACTCCTGTCCCAGGCTCTCCAGAGGTCATCCACCAACGCGACCAAAGCCGTCTCGGTGCTGTAACCGGGCCTGAAACCGGACTGGAACGGGTCCAGATAGACAGATTCCTCCAGGTGCTGAGGAAGCTGATATGCCACCACACTCTCAAAAACCTTCGCTAAAAACGATAGTTCGCTAAAATAGCCGGGTCCAGGGAGGGCTTCTTAAGGAGGGGCCTCACCACCGCCTCTTTCAAAGCGGCAGGGAAAGCACCCTCCAACAAAGAAGCGTTGGTAACTTCCTGGAGCCAGCCTCGTGTAACCTCCCGGGTGGCCAGCACCATCCAGGAGGGACACGGGTCCAATAAACATGTGGTGGAGTTCAGCCTACCCAACAACCTGTCCATGTCCTCAGGAGTCACAGGGTCGAACTCATCCCAGATAACATTCTCAAGACTCGCCTCCGCCATCCCACCTGAATCTATCCAATCAGTGTCCAAGCCATCCCGAATCAGAGCGATTTTATCAGACAGATATTGAACAAAATCCTCAGCACGTCCCTGTAATGGCTACTATACAGTACTAGTTTGTTTCCAATTTGGGATTCCATATATTTCCCATGATTCAAGAGTACTTTCCTACAAAAACTCAAACCTAGTTTATTCCTGAAATATTTGGTTCTAGTTCTTGTTAGATTTAACTTAGCTGTATGAATCCCAGGCCTTCAGTTAAGATGGTGGTTGAAATCTTTGGTTTTGATCCTGTTTTCTAGTCAACTGTATTCTGTATATGTGTGTGTGTGTGTGTGAAAATTCTTTTTAATTTTTTTTTAATTGTAAACTGCCCAGATTTGCACTGGAATTGGCCAGCCTTAAAATTGAAATAATAAATAAATCATATTTCAGAATCCATATTCTTTGCCAATGGAAAAATCAATTGAAGATGTATAGATACATGATTTAAAATACATGCTTTGAGCAATCTTAATAACAATACACATATTTCAGAGTCAACATTTTCTATTAACTTATTTCATACACATTTTATCACTTCAACTTCTTTACATTCAGAAAATTATATCATAGTACAAGCAATTATTTTATTTATGATAAGACAAAAATGGAAATACAGCAAAATAAACTACTGAAAAGTTATAATGTTAGAGCTTCAGTTTTAATAATATTGAAAGTCTTTGTTTTACTTTTCTTAATCCCCTTTCTACTCAATGAATAATGCTATATTTATTAGAGAATGGAATATTATTCAATCACACCATTTCCAGTTTCAAATATTTTAACAGAGAGTTGAGTATCTTTTCTAACTGTAAATCTCCTAATCATAAATGCCATATAAAATTACTATAATTAATTATTAAAATTATTATTAATCTGATGAATAATTTATAAGGCATCTGCTTCAGACATTAATATATAAGCACAGTATCAATATAGCCATATCTGATGTCATTGTATTAGCTATTTTCTACCTAATATGTGTGTGGGTGTGGGTGGATATGTTTGTGTATACACACACAGACATACATGCTATACATACATACACTCTCCAACAAGCAATATGAAGATGACAGCTAGCCTCATTCCAGAACATATTAAGAAATACAGAAGGGTTTTTTAGATGGTAGAGTAATGAAAATCTTACCAGTAAAAACAGCTGTACAATTAATATGGATATAAATGGAACATGAAATGTCAGGGAGAGGATTAAGCAAAAAAGTTAAAATGTTCACTAATAGTGAAAACCATAGAGAGTTTCTTTTATTATCTTCTACAGGGTAATGTAATAATTGAAAAAAAGATAAATTTCATTTGAAAATACTCTGTTCCCAGCTTTCTTTAAAAACATTGTCACCATCTTGGCTGGTATATTTCTGAATGCTTTGCAATATATGCTGTCAATTTTAGTACAGAAAGGAATCTACTTTCCCAAATTGAAACTAAGGCTATCTGATCAAAATAATACCATGTATTAGGTATAACCTTAAATTTAATGTTGGCAAAACAAGCCCATAAAAATTCAAATTTGCTTAAGATCTGTGTACAACTAATATTACCTAAAAATCCTAGCTGTGTAAGTTTGACTGTGCTTCTGCATCAGAGTTAAGAGTAGGAAAAGGAAAGGGTAAATGAAGAAAGTATCAAAAAGGCTATTACACCTGATGGGCTTCAAACAGGACAGATGAAATACAAGCTTCAGTATTCAAAATACGAAGGATACAATCTTGTGTCTGGTTAACTTACAGGAAATGGTTCCATAGACAATTTTACACTAACTACAGTGATTTGAGCAATTTTTAAAAATAATACCAGTCAATTTCTCTCCATTATATTTTGCTGGCAGAAAATAAAACATTTTTCTTTGAAATGATTGCCTTTGGTTTTGTTAAATCAAGCAGTCTGACAACATGTGGTCACCATTTTCACATGATCTTTCTGCTTCTTTGGAGAAGAATGAATTTGCAGACTGATCCTTGATATAAATATGTAATATAGCTTCAGTTAAGGCAATTTCCATTACTTCAAGAAAGGAAGGAACCACTGTCCTGTATTATGAAGAAATCAAATTCATGCTCAAACTGACAACATATTCAACATGGGTGTTTGTATTAGAACTAATGCTAGTAACTGCTTTTGGAAATTGCAATCAGAGGATATTTTTATGAAGTTCAGAACCAAATTTAATAGATATATTAATTCTACTTCTTTTAGTATGCATCACAGAAATGCTCAGGGATTCACAGAAAGTAAATATAATGCAAAACTAAATCAAATAAAACTATTTTAAAGTACCAGCAGTTCTGTAATATCATTGTAATGGAACAATTATTTTTCTCTGAAATAGAAGTTTATATTAATTTATATTAACTGTGGGATTAAAATATGCAATTGTCCCCCTGGCCAGTGTCTCTTTTCATTTTTACCATTGGGCACAAGATACAGAAGTATAGCCAACCAGACAAATAGGTTTAAAACAGCTGTTACCCATGGGCTGTCAGACTCCTAAACACAATATAGCACCAGAAACAGATTAATATGATGAATTTCACTGGTGCCAGTGATGGCGAACCTTTTCGGCACCGAGTGCTGAAAAGGATGCATGCGCACTCGTCTGGACTGCAACCCAGAAGAGGAGCTGCCAATGGTGCATGTGTTCCCCCGAAAATGAACTTCCTGTTTCCAGCGTGCACATGCACCCTGGCCAGATAGTCTTCTGGGTTTCTGGCACGGATGCGCAGGTGATGATCAGCTGGCCAGCGCACATGCTCACGCAGGAAAACAGAAGACCAGCTCTTCAGGTTTCTGGCACTGCCACACACAAAAAGGCCAGTTGATTGTCGCATGCACATGTGCGCCAGAAACCCAAAAGAGGTATGGGTTTGGTATCACAGGTATATACCATGATATAAGATTATACACCAGAGTAATATACATGTGGCATAGAATATGACATACACATGGAAACGTATGACTGGGGTTTTTTTTCCTGACCACTTGCATCAGGATTATTCTTTATATTATTCATGTGGTCTTGTATTCTTGTATGGACTGCACCAGTAGAGGCTAAACTAATTTGGTTGTATACATGTTGTACAAACTATTCAACAGCCTCTGGTGGCTCAGACTGCTAAGACAGTCTGTTATTAACAGCAGCTGCTTGCAATTAATGCAGGTTCAAGCCCCACCAGGCCCAAGGTTGACTCAGCCTTCCATCCTTTATAAGGTAGGTAAAATGAGGACCCAGATTGTTGGGGGCAATAAGTTGACTTTGTATATAATATACAAATGGATGAAGACTATTGCTTAACACAGTGTAAGCCGCCCTGAGTCTTCGGAGAAGGGCGGGATATAAATTCAAATTAAAAAAAAAACAACACCACAGACAACTTTGCTACTCTTCAAAATGACCTTGACTGTATCTGAAAGGTCTATGTATCTGAAAGGTCTAACAATTGGCAACTCCAAATCTCTGCTAACAAATGTTCAGTCCTGCACATTGGCAGTAGAAATAAGAACTTCAAATATTTGCTGACTGGTAATGATCTAAAAGTTGAACCACACTCTGTCAAGAACCGAGGAGTACTCATTTCTAAAGATCTAAGTCCCAGAGCTCACTATAACATCATTGCAAAAAAATCTTTAAGAGTTGTAAATCTTATTTTACGAAGTTTTCTCTCTGGTAATGCTGTACTCCAAACTAGGGCATATAAAACCTTTGCCAGACCTATACTTGATTACTGTTCACCTTCCTGGAACCCTCAGTGTATTTCAGACACCATTATATTAGAGAGGGTCCAGAGATATTTTACTAGGAGTTATCAAATCTTCTGGTCAAAATAAAATTCTTTATACCACCAGGCTTGAAATCTTAGGTCTAGAAAGCCTCCAACTTCGTCGTCTACATTTCGACCTATGCTTAGTTCATAAGATTATTTACCAAAATGTTCTACCTTTTAAATATACCTAATTAATACTTTAATTTCAACCATAATAATACAAGGGCCATCAATAGTTTCAAACTCAATGTAATTCACTCTAATCTTAATTGTAGGAAATATGACTTTTGCAATAGAGTAGTAAATGTCTGGAACAATCTACCTGATCCTGTTGTTAGTCTCTCTAATCACCATACCTTTTACCATAAACTGTCTATTGTGGACCTTTCATATTTCTTAAGAGGACCCTAAGGGGGCATGCATAAGCGCAACAGCGTGCCTACTGTCCCTATCTTACTGTTCCCAATTTTATGTAATCATTCTATGTGTTTATGGCTATGTTTTGCCAATTTATATCTTTTTTTCGTGCCAAAAAATTTTCAAGTGTCCATGTCTGTGTCTATTCTTTTACTTGTTTTCTTGTATTTGTTGACAAATAAATAAATAAATAATAACGACAATAAAGACTTTGACTTTGACAAATTATTTTTGTTGTTTAAGAAAAGGTTTGAACAGTGGTTTAAATATTTACTGTACTGTTACCAATGTCCTCAATATCCAAAAATAACCTTTATAATATAGAAAGTGCTCGAATTTCACGTTTTAGTACTGTACTTTCTTATTCTTTGAAGTGAATATTTGTATAAATGCTTATATCATCATTGCGGCAGATTGAGCCTAACAAGAGAAAATGAAATTCATACTAACATTCAAAGACTGGGTAGTGAGATTTAAACATATTTAGCTCATGTTACATATCTATACTAAGGAGATACAAAATAGGATGAATTCGGGTCCTGGAGGCAAAAATAATACTTTCTATTTCATAAATATTCCTGATGGTTTAGTAAAACCACCCCTCTTTTGTTCCTTCCTTCTTTACATACGTCTCTTTAATTTATTGTGTTCTACTCCTGGCCCTTGAAGATAGGAAAGTCTGAATAAAATCCTCTGTAACTATATGAAGAGTTCAATATGTCTGTCATTAAAAAGAAATACTGATCTTTTAGGAAGGGTTTCTGTGAGTATCTATGCATGGGGTGTTTTTTTTCCTTTTTCATCCATTTACAAGATTTCTTTTCAATCTAGTATTCTTACACCACTACCTAATACCTGCTCAGGATTCCAATTAAATTTTTCTTGCCTACATTTCTGAAGCGTCAATATCTGTGAAGGAAAATAATACCTGTTAACCATAAATTACTACATTTTCAGTACATGCATATATGAATATGACCATGATACGGCTCCTGAAGAATTCCCTGTGGTATGCAATATTCATATTTTTGAAAAGTGAACTGCAGGAGGTAAATTTCCTAGCCCTTTACTTGTTTAAGTATCAGAAAACGAATTCTTAATATAATTTGAATTCTCCTTTTCCTGATCTGAAAGACTTATAATGCCTGGTACTGGAAGGTGCTAGAGCTGGTTTAGAGACAGATTTATCCTGTTGCTAAGGGCCAATGGGCAAAGTCTACAATACTGAATCTTCAAAAGTATTTATGATAAGTAATGGAAATAATTTTCAATTGTAGCATTATCAATGATGGAATAGCTGGATGGAATAGCTAAATGGAATGACTATGATAACTGTGATATATACTACAATTTCAATATGAAAGTGCTAGAGATCCCCAGTTCTGGAGAAGCTTTATCAATCATAGCAATTTGATTTCTATAGTTAACAAACTGTTGCTATAGTTGTATCCTAGTTGGACACTGATGGGACACAGC
This sequence comes from Ahaetulla prasina, assembly GCF_028640845.1. Taxonomy (NCBI): domain Eukaryota; kingdom Metazoa; phylum Chordata; class Lepidosauria; order Squamata; family Colubridae; genus Ahaetulla; species Ahaetulla prasina. Next base: position 316,120,939 of record NC_080539.1, on the reverse strand, counting down.
TCTACTATGAAGGTAGTAGATAAGACTTTTTGAGATTCACAAAAAGGACAAAGAAGTAAAATAACAATAATCTGCTACTTAACAAGAAGCCCGTTATCTAGATGTTGGAAAATTAAAAAATACTTCTAAAAATAGTGAGGTATTATCAGATTCTTCCTAAACTTGATAAAAATCCTAAACATTATCTAAAGCTAAAGAGACCACCCCTAAAGGCCATGGAACAGAGACAGAAGTAGAAGAATTATTAGTGGCAAAGAATAACACAGTAGTAAAGTTAAAACAAGAAACTTAAGGTCTATAGATAAAATGTTTGATCCTTGTGAGACAGTAAAATAGATCATCTAAAATTTCACTGATTAAAAAAAGGGAACTGCTAAAATAAAAGATATGTAGCAGCCTCCATGCATGTAGTACTTGCTACTACATCTGGCTGTAATTTTGAATTTCTGCAGCCTATCCAACGAATTTTCTATTTAAACATTTGTGTCTTTCAAAGGGGAGATATTTATCTGTAACTTCATATTGAAGTCTTAGTAGTGCTACCAGTATGTACTTTGCGTATAATAAATAGTCTTCATTCCAGATCCCTCATCCTAGCTTGATTTGCTTTTTAGCAAATTAGCAAATTTTTAGCCATGGGGAAGAAAAGATTAGGAATATGTTTTTTTGCTATTTGGACATCTTTTCACCAGGGGATGCTAATATTTGAGTAGACATTCTAGATCATTTTTAAGATAAGCATTCTGGGAGCACAACGGCTCAGTAAAGACACTGAGCTGAAAGTTGAGTTCAGGTTCAAGACCGGACAGTTTTGCTCCCCAGCTCCTGCCCACCTAGCAATCTGAAAGCATGCAAATGTGAGTAGATTAATAGATACAACTTCGGTGAGAAGGTAACAGTACTTCATGCACCTTTGGCATATAGCCATGCTGGCCACATGACCACAGAAAATGTCTCAAATGCTGGCTCCCTCAGCCAAGAAACAGAGATGAGCACTGTGCCCTGGAGTCAGAGACGTCTGAACAGTGAAAACTTTACCTTCACCTTAAGCATTCTGGAGGTATATCATTTCATATATGACTAATTTTCTTCCTTCCTTGTCAAAACAATGTAATCTTGCACCCAGAATTGCAACTGTGTTGACTCCATCCTAAAAGGATGAAGTTGTTCACATAACTCAATGCTATAGAACTACCATAAATAGGCTACAAAAAGATGTCACCAGACAATTACAATTAGAATTTTCTGTATGTCTTTGATATAAGGTAAAAATAAAGGTTCCCCTCGCATATGTGTGCTAGTCGTTCCTGACTCTAGGGGGCGGTGCTCATCTCAGTTTCAAAATCAAAGAGCTAGCACTGTCTGAAGATGTCTCTGTGTTCATGTGGCCGGCATGACTAAACTCGAAAGGCACACAGAATGCTGTTACCTTCCCACCAAAGGTGGTCCCTATTTTTCTACTTGCATTTTTTACGTGCTTTCGAACTGCTAGGTTGCCAGATGCTGGGACAAATAACAGGAGCTCACCCCATTGCGCGGCACTAGGATTTGAACCACTGAACTGCTGACCTTTTGATCGACAAGCTCAGCGCCTCAGCCACTGAGCCACAGTGTCCCTAGTAATTTTTTGTCCCTAATGAAAGTCTTTGCTATACTTAGGCTTTAAAAGTTCTAGTATCTGATCCAGCATGAGATAGGTTGAATAAAATAAGGCTTAATTCAAGATTATTTCACTAGGAATTTAATGACTACTACTAATTCAGAAATAAGCAGAGAGAGGGAAGCAATGCCCTGAAACAACAAAAACCGACTACAAAAAGTATGGCTTCTATGTCTTTAGTCCAGATAAAACTTTTGTATTACTGAATTAGTTTAGCATCAGTTATTCTGTGATGCATACAACGCTTCAGTAAACCTCCTTGATAAAGATATATTAGAGGCATCATGAGCAAAAAAAGAAGAAGAATCAGAATATTATTTATAGACAGTGAGACAAGCAGAGACCACAAAGTCAGTGCTGAAGAGATGGTAAAGCAGGTTAAACTATTTTAGACCTGAAATCATTTCCTATTCAGTCAACTACCTGGTCAATATGAATAAGGTTACAGGGCTGTGGCAACAGAGTTGTAAGGGACCTTGGAGGTCTTCTAGTCCAACCCTGCAGGAAGGAGATCCTACAGCATTTCAGACAAATGATTGTCCAATCTCGTCTAAAAAATCTCCTGTGTTGGAACATCCACAACTTCTGGAGGCAACTCATTCCACTGATTAATTGTTCTAACTGTGAGGAAACTTCTCCTTAGTTCTAGGTTGGTTAGTTTTCATCCATTTCCTTTCAATTCTGTTATTCTTATGAATATTTTTCTGGATCTACAAAATGTTTATGAAAACCATGCAGACATTGAGAACAACTTTACTTATTACCCAACAAATATTGTAGATTCAAGAATGCTGGGATTTTAAACATTGATATGTCAACAATTACAATGCTTCTGGTCAACTTAGACTTGTCTGCTCAGGTCTTTTTGAGGTTGAATGTCTTCAGTATTGTGAGAAAGGCCTATGGCAGGAACCGCCAATTTATAGATTACAAAAGACTCACTACGGGGGCCCATGTCCACAGTGTGCTCTTCCCCAAAGTCTACACACACTTCTTGTTTAATTACCGCAATCTATTCCAACCACTTGGAATGATCACTAAGTGAACATATGACAGATAGAGAGAGAGAAGGAGGGAGAAATAGAGAAAGAAAGAGACATGGTTATTGCCATCTCATTCAGATAAAGTTCCTTGTACAGGTAGTCAACATCTTATGGCAACAATTGAGCCCAAAATTTATTTTGCTAAGTGAGAAATTTGTTAAATGAGTTTTGCCCCATTTTATAACTTTTCTTGCCACATATGTTAAGTGAATCACTGCAATTGTTAAGTTAGTAACATAGTTGTTAAGTGAATCTGGTTTCCCCATTGACTGCTTGTCAGAAGGTTGCAAAAGGGGATCACATGACCCCAGGACACTGCAACCATCATAAATGCGAGCCAGATGTCAAGTGTTCGAATATTGATCATGTGACCATGGAGATAATGCAATGATCATAAGTGTGAAAAATGGTCATAAGTCAGTTTTTTCAGTGCTGCTGTAACTTCAAATGGTCACTACGCGAACTGCTGTAAATCAAGGACTACCTGTACTGCTATGACAGTCTTACTCTATCATGCATTATTGTCAGGCATGGAAATTTGGCCATAACAACATACATTGGTTTAAAAAAAATAGAATAGAATAGAATAGAATAGAATATTTTAATTTGTATACCGCCCTTCTCCCGAAGGACTCAGGGCGGTGAACAGGCAGATAAAATACAAACATACACAATAGTAAAAACAACCCTTTAAAAACTGATTTAAATTTGCCCGAATATTAAAATAACATAAACCCCCATAAAATTACAAAAATTTAAATTTTAAAAACCCATCAAAAATCAATTAAAATTTAAAGATAAAAAATCAGGCTAGTCCGGTCATATGAAATAAATAGGTTTTAAGTTCGCGGCAAAAGGTCCTAAGGTCTGGTAGTTGTCGAAGTCCGGGGGGAAGTTTGTTCCACAGGGTCGGAGCCCCCACAGAGAAGGCCCTCCCCCTGGGAGCCGCCAGTCAACACTGTTTGGCTGACGGCACCCTGAGGAGTCCCTCCCTGTGGGAGCGCACCGGGCGATGGGAGATCGAGGCCGGCAGTAGACGGTCCCGTAGGTAGCCCGGTCCTAAGCCATGGAGCGCTTTAAAGGTGGTAACCAGTACCTTGAAGCGCACCCGGAAAACAACAGGTAGCCAGTGCAGTCTGCGCAGGATAGGTGTTACGTGGGAGCTCCGAACCGCTCCCTCAATAACCCGCGCAGCCGCATTCTGGACTAGCTGAAGTCTCCGGGTGCTCTTCAAGGGGAGCCCCATGTAGAGAGCATTGCAATAGTCCAGGCGAGAGGTAACAAGAGCATGAGTGACCGTGCATAAGGCATCCCGGTCCAGGAAGGGACGCAACTGGCGGATCAGGCGAACCTGGTAAAAAGCTCTCCTGGAGACGGTCGCCAAATGATCTTCAAAGGACAACCGACCATCCAGGAGCACGCCCAAGTTGCGCACCCTTTCCATTGGGGCCAATGACTCGCCCCCGACAGAAAGCCGCATCTGCAGCTGACTGTACCGAGATGCCGGCATCCACAGCCACTCCGTCTTGGAGGGATTAAGTTTGAGCCTGTTCCTCCCCATCCAGGCCCGTACGGCTTCCAAACACCGGGACAGCACTTTGACAGCTTCACTGGGGTGGCCCGGGGTGGAAAAGTACAGCTGGGTGTCATCAGCGTACAGTTGATATCTCACCCCGAAGCCACTGATGATCTCACCCAGCGGCTTCATATAGATGTTGAACAGGAGGGGTGAGAGAATCGACCCCTGCGGCATCCCACACATGAGGCACCTTGGAGTCGATCTCTGCCCCCCTGTCAACACCGTCTGCATCCGGTCAGAGAGGTAGGAGGAGAACCACCGATAAACGGTGCCTCCCACTCCCAACCCCTCCAACCGGCGCAGCAGGATACCATGGTCGATGGTATCAAAAGCCGCTGAGAGGTCTAATAGGACCAGGGCAGAGGAGTAACCCTTGTCCCTGGCCCTCCAGAGATCATCCACCAGTGCGACCAAAGCTGTCTCCGTACTGTATCCGGGCCGGAAGCCAGACTGGAACGGGTCTAGATAGACAGCTTCATCCAGGTGCTGGGGTAGCTGACATGCCACCACACTCTCTACAACCTTCGCCGTGAAGCGAAGATTGGAGACTGGCCGGTAATTCCCTAAAACAGCTGGGTCCAGGGAAGGCTTCTTGAGGAGGGGTCTCACCACCGCCTCTTTCAAGGCAGCGGGAAAGATCCCCTCCCGCAATGAAGCATTTGTAATCCCCCGGAGCCAGCCTCGTGTCACCTCCTGAGTAGCCAGTACTAACCAGGAGGGGCACGGATCCAGTAAACATGTAGTGGCATTCAGCCTACCCAGCAACCTGTCCATGTCCTCGGGAGTCACCGGATCAAAGTCATCCCAAACCACCTCAACAAGACGGGTCTCGGAACCCTCGCCTGGATCTACCCAATTTTGATCCAATCTGTCCCGAAGCTGAACGATTTTATCGTATAGATAACCGTTAAACTCCTCGGCACGCCCTTGTAGGGGGTCCTCCCGCCCCTCCTGATGAAGGAGAGAGTGGGTAACCCGAAACAGGGTGGCTGGGCGGTTATCTGCCGACGCAATGAGGGAGGAAACGTAGGAATGTTTCGCATCCCTCAGTGCCACTAGGTAGCTCCTACTATAGGACCTAACTAGTGTCCGGTCAGCCCCAGAACGGCTGGATCTCCAGATACTCTCTAGGCGTCTTCTCCGGCGCTTCATCTCCCTCAGCTCCTCGGAGAACCAAGGAGCTGGCTGAGACCGACGCCGGGTCAGAGGCCGCAAAGGCACGACACGGTCCAAAGCTCCAGCCGCGGCCTGTTCCCAGGCCGCAACTAGTTCTTCAGTCGTGTCATGGGCCAGGTGCTCGGGAAACGGCCCAAGCTCCGTCAGGAACCTCTCCGGGTCCATCAGGCGCCTGGGACGGAACCAGCGCATTGGTTCCGTCTCCCTGCGGTGGTGGGTAGCGGTCAGAAAGTCTAGACGAAGGAGAAAATGATCTGACCATGACAAAGGTTCAACAACTAAATCATTTAAAACCAGATCATTCAACCACTGGCCAGAGATAAAAATCAGGTCTAGAGTGCCTCCCCCGACGTGGGTAGGGCCGTCGATTAGTTGACTCAGGTCCATGGCCGTCATGGAAGCCATGAACTCCTGAGCTGCCGAGGAAGCTGTACCGGCTGATGGCAAATTGAAATCCCCCATGACCAGCAGTCTAGGGGTTTCAACTGCCAACCCGGCCAGCAACTCCAACAGCTCAGGCAGGGCTCTTGTCACGCAGCAAGGAGCCAGGTACGTGATCAACAAGCCCACCTGAGTCCTACAACCCCACTTCACGTAGAGGGTTTCACACCCAGCTATCTGAGGCACAGTGGTCTCCCTCGGCTCAAGACTCTCCTTAATAATAACCGCCACCCCGCCACCCCTACCCTGGGCCCTCGGCTGATGGAATGCTCGGAAACCTGGTGGGCACATCTCCACTAGGGGGACCCCCCCTTCGGTGCCCAACCAGGTCTCCGTAACGCCCATCACGTCCACGGTCCCGTCCTGAATAAGGTCTGTGATCAGGGGGGCTTTATTAACCGTGGACCTGGCATTACATAACATCAGCCGAAGGCCCAGGTCCCGGGCATTCTGGCCACTCGGGTCACGGGAAAATCCTGGAGGGCCAGAGCACGCAATCGCTCGTGAATGTAAAATCACCTCAAAGCATGAAATGAACAGCAAATAAATTTAACAATAAAAATAATAACAAAAAATATTACTTTTTATTATGGACATATTTGCAAATGGTCACTATCTGTCAGGTTCCATAGATCATTATCGGGATGCTGCCATTCTGGTGGGAGGGGGAGGTTGGGGGTTATGCTTGCATGGGATTTACCTTTGTTCCTTTCTCTGTTTTGATGTACCTTGGGGAAGTTGGGAGAGGAGAAAGAATGTGCCTTGGGCCATCTGTTTTATCTCCACACTGGAGGAGCGAGATCGTGGTACCTGGGAACTGCCTGTTATCACCTTCCCAGCTCGAAGTTCTCACAATATCTTCACACCTTGGAATTGGCTCAAAGTTGAACTGTACATTGGGAGGGGCCTCAAAAGAAACGGTTTAACCTAACACTTCTGCCTACACTCTCTCTGTTATCACTGTCTTCCCATAAAAGTTCCTTTTGAAATGCCTTTTGTTTCAAGAGTTCTGCTTTTTTGAGAAGACTGGCGAGGCAGGACTTTACACTAACTGAGGTAGTTAGTTAATGAGGCCTAGCAGTTTTTGAAAAAGGAATAACTATCTGACTGAGATGATGTGATGTTGAAAAGGTTTTGACTATCATGCAGTGAAGCTAACCAGAAGAAAAAAGACCAAAATTGAGAAAGAAGTAACTGCTGTAGAGCACTCCCATCTAAAACATATCAGGATGGGCAGAGTTATGCCAAAGTTTATTTATTTATTTATTTATTATTTAAATTTGTATACCGCCCTTCTCCCGAAGGACTTTGGTCTTTAGAACTTTCCAAAATGGCAAACTATACAGACTCATAAGGACTATGATAAAGAATATCAGGTAATCCATTTTCTTTTATAGATAAGGCTTAAGCTCTTATTTTACTACTTAGCATTGCCTTTTTCAACCTTTTTACCCTGAAGGAATCCTTGAAATAACTTTCATATCTCAATCCCTGCATAAAAATTGGAAAAAATACTAAAACTTCACAATAGGATTTACTTCTGATATACAGAAAATATGTTTTACAGCAACAGCAAAACAGCAGGCCAGTAGCTGAGTCATGGCACGTACAAATTTCCACCACTCCAAGTGCTAACATTGCACAGTACATGAATTTTTTGAATCACTATCTCCCACAGAACCTCTGTACCAGAAAGGCTAGCTTAGATTGTTATGTCAATTGTAATTTATTCAGCAAACTATATATAAAGAAACTATGCTGTACAACGATGTGTGAAACACATTTCGTAAACTCCTTTATGAAATATATTATTTCTTGTCTATCATTTCAGACAGGCATTCCCTATAAATTTTAGGTATTATAAAAATGAAATGTGCTTGTTTTCAGATAATTGGGATAAAATTATGAAACATTTCTTTAAAATTATTAAAGATGAAAAAATTGGCATAATAAAGAATATGGGAGAAATGGCAATCAGAAACTTATAACTGTATTTGAAATCTGAAGGATAAAGTTTTGAATATCTATATTGATTATTTTGTCTAAAAAGACATTTCATTATATGATACTTATCTGTAGACAATATCACTGATAAGCTAAAGCAATGAATATTAGAACAAAAATATTTTATTTTAAAGATATTTCAAGCTTCTTAGTTATATTAATTTTTAACAATACAACAATCCTTTTCCCCTCCTCACATTTATCAGATAAAGTGGGTCATGTATAACTTTCCATCTGTTGTTGTTTCTAACACTTGAAAGTATTGTTGATCTGATACATATTAATTTTCAAGTACAGTTACAAGAAACTTTAAAAGAAAAAAAGATTGCATTAATGTTTCAAGTAATAACAAAAGATTACATTAATTCTTGAATAATAACATTTTAAGTCTTGCGAAATATGTGAAATATGGACAATAAAACCACACAATCATTAATTATCAAGGTTTCTTGAATAATTTTTCCAATTTCCTCAAAATGTTCAACCAAAATGAGTAACTTCATGTGCACTGTCAACAGCAATTGTAATATGTGCTAATTTGATTATGAGCCTTCCAACATTAACTAGAAAGATCTTGATTAATAAATGTAATTTTAAATAGTATGGCATCGTTTGTGAATTATTCTTATAATAAGTTCTTGCCTACTTGCTGAGATAGATTTAAAGGGGATTTTATATCATAAAGAGTTGCAAGCTGAGACTTCATTCAGATGTTCATGCTTTTTTTTAACATTAAGCAAGCCTGTTATGTTTCATATGGAAGTTTTACATAATTACAAAAGACTCATCATAATTGTATTTACATGTCTTAAACTTCACACATTTTATATCTAATTCTAATTATATTATGTTAAGAGGAAGCATATAAATATTTTTACAATTCATATCCATTTCTAAGTGAATTTTTAAGTAGTAGAGCCAAATGTTACAGTAACAAAAATGACGTTTGCAAGAAAATATGAAAAGCCAATACTGTATTGCATTTTAGAAGAGTCATCCCAAAGACAGTCAAAGGTTTAAAATGGAAACAATACACGTACACAGCTTTTCCTAACTTGTTGACAAAACTCTATTAATTTCCCTCAAACCTTTCCCAGTAAAGAAGCCGCAGCAAAACAACAACTTTAATGATTCTGAATTAAAATGAAATAACGTATTACATATATTGAAAAATTAAGTAATCATTAATCTTTATATATATACATATATGTAAACCATTCTTGTATATATAACATAGTACATGTGCACTTAGAGAGACTAAAAAATCTGGACCCAGCAAATATAAGGTAACGCCTTGCAATAAATCTCATTGAGTTCAATGGACTATTAATTCTACATAAGTGTGTTATGGTGCTGCTACAGTAACACAGTTTACATTGTTTAGATCTGTCAATGGAGATTTTCTACCATCTCAAGATCCTGAATTTCAAAATCCTCACTGTGTGAAGAGCCTACATGAAGAGCAGAGATTTTCCAGTGTAAATAGTAAAAGAGAAGGAAGCAATGGGGTAATATAGTGTTCCTCATCTTCTTACAGTAATACCAGGGTACTTCATATTTTACATACTTTGAACACTATCCTCTATTACCATATTTTCCCTTTAAAAAAACTTATAAAGCAATTGTTTGGAAAAAAACACTTCCCGGTAAATATGACAAGGCAGAATGGAGTATTTTCATTCATATTACTCACAGCTTGCCATTATATTTACCAGATACTCTACTTCATTCCTTTTCACACAAACAATTTGCAACACAGCTAGATATCAAAATCCTGTTTAAGAAGAAATACCTTAAGCATGTCCTTCAATGCTTTCCTCTGGCAGTTATATAAAAATCCACATTTAAAATCATTATTCTAAAGTAAGAATTATTTCTATTGATTTCATACTGAATATTTCTTGCTTGGATTTGAATGAATTACTTCTGATTGGGGGTAAAACAATGAAAAACATATGTATGTATACAATAATTGTGCAATAAGGATTCTCTCTACTTACTCAATAATTAGAGCTATCTGGAATTTCATAGAATGGTGGAAATTCTCCATTTCATTGACAATGGACCTTCCATTGCTAGAAGCTACTAGGTCTGTGGGCTTTTCATGGCTAAGACTAATCAAGGAAGTCATGTTACAGTAGATAGTAGGTAGGAAATTCAGTCTAAAGATCCCATTCTTCAAAGTTATTTACTGCTAAAACATATATTATCCAGTATTTAATCCTAGATAAGAGTTTTGACTTGGCATGAGCAAATCGATATTGGCAGTGTCCCTAAAAAGGCAACTAGTATATCCATTATTATAGGGATGGAAGAATGAAATGCCACTCATCTGAATGAATAGAAACCCTAGCTTTTATAGAACCAAAGAAGCCATGACTCAGGAGATCACATTGGGGAAATTCATGTGATTTTTTTTTTTCTGGCCATGCAGATAAATTCAATTCAATTCCCAGATAACAGTCTTCAAAGACAAGATATGAAGGATAAATAAGTATTTTGAAAAGGGCATGGAATACTTGAATATGCCCAAAAAAAAAGAAAGAAAGAAAGAAAGAAAGAAAGAAAGAAAGAAAGAAAGAAAGAAAGAAAGAAAGAAAGAAAGAAAAGAAACAAGAGGTCTCAATGCTTAGTAATATGCAATGGAATTTCTTCCTTTTTAAAGTGAGGAGGTCTGTTTATATTCTCCTCTATAGATTTGCTTACTTTGAGGAGAAATTCTTGATACAATACATGTTTAAATGGATAATATGTAAAAAATAATATAATCAATTTTATTTAATTGTATTTATAGAAGGAGTTGCATCATCTTAAGTCTCTGATAAGAATAAAGTTGTTTGGTCTTGTCCCTATCTTTTTTTGGGAGAGTAGCTTCTGCCAGATTCACACATACAAATATGTATACGTATGCAGATATTTATCAGGTTTTAAGAGAGAAAGAAATGCCCAGAAATGATTTTATGTGGAGTTGGCAACCCTAGATTAATAAAATAAACAAGCTGGTCACCAAATAGAGTTTTTGACTATGTTTAGATATGTATTTTGTCTGTCTCTACTGTTCCTTTTTTTAAGGGGATATCTTAAATTCAGGGTTGTCTTCATCTTGAATCAATGTGGAATATGAAATTACTCATGACAGCAGAAAAGTGCTATTTTGAAGCTTAGCAAGCGATAATCAGGGTGAATCAAAATGTCTAATTTGAACTGAAAAGTCTAAAATGCAAAGCTAGGCTTTGGGTTTAAAATATGTTTTGGTTCCTACTCATCATTTCGCTGGAATCAATCATCTCCATTGCCAGCACTCTGAATTACTTTCTGATTGCAACCATCTTGACATAGACCCAGGCAATTCTCAACGGGGCTTCAGTTCATGTTGTGTTTTTTAATCTACTAGTGGTGTAGGATAAAGAGATGAAAGTCCAGCTTCTAATTACTTCAAATCTGTACAGCAATGTGAGCAACCATAATATAAAATTTAACCCAGGAGGCTTTGTACTTCAAGTACTATAAAGTGTATTTCAATCCCATTATTTGGCTTTTAAACTTCAAATTCAATTTTTTTCAACTCTATTCATTACTAAACTCTGAAAAATGTAAACTTCCGAGCTATCTTTAGTAAATGACTTATCATAAGATACTGTTATCAACTGATGAACCTATGTAACTGATATTATTCACTTTATATTGAATCTATGAACCATGTTGAAAAATTCTAAAAAGATACAATAAAGTATAATGATAATATATGCAGAGTGCTACCACAGTGACCAGGGGCTACAGCAATTCCTTTATGAAATAAGTTAAGTCATGCTTGAGACTTTTTAACAGAAAAGGGGAGAGTAAAATGGCAAGAGATTATATAAAATCATATGTTACACAGACGGTGGGCAGAAACAGGTCTGCCCTTCTCCTAATATTAGGAGCTGTAATCATCTAATGAACCTAAACCCAGAAATAGTGATGGCAAAAAATTTGGATGACTTTAACAAAAAAATTAGATAATTTTTAAAGGATAAAATTATTAATGGCTCCTAGTTACTGCTAGCTTATTACAGTTATTTGTTTTTATTTATCACCTTTAGAAACTGGCCATCTCCCTCACAGAGTGACACATAAGTTACACTGACAATATATTACTCCAGTGTCAGAAACAGTTTAATTTTCAGCATTACTTTCTGAAAAATCTAATAAGAACAAGCATGCTAGACTAGATAGAACAGATAAAATTTAATACAATCCATGATCAGACGTAAATACTAAAAAGAAAATAAAGAAGAAACAGAAAATTATACAAAATAGCCACACTGGAATATTTTACTTAAAATACAATGTTATACCTCTACTTCATTTTGAATAACCTATATTGTTACGTGCATCAGCAGCAGCCAAAACAGCAGTAACACTTTTGGTCATTTCCACACACTCATCTGATATATAAGAAATAACAAGATTCCACTCATTCTTTAACCCATATTCCCTATAAAAACTATATAAATTGAGAAAAATATTCTATGAAATGGACACTGAAGTTCTATATGCCTCGATGATTTTTCCTTCTAGTGCACATGGCCAAGCATATTGATTGAAAAAGTTGTTACCATATTTTCCCTACGGTAGGAACCAGGACAAAGCACTGAACTGCAGTAAAGTATCTGCATATTTTCAATTTAAATGTCACATTAAATAAATAGCTGTTAATATTAAATTTCTTCAGGCAAAACTTTTCTTAAGAGGAAGAGCTTATTTTTCTCAAGTTCAGTGATCAATGATGACCTATAGTCAGCTTGCATGGGTGATAGTACATCTATCCTTGTTCTTCTTGACTTCTCAGCAGCCTTTAACACCATCGACCAAGATATCCTTCTGGACAAGCCTAATGTGGGTTCTGTTTTGCTTTCTTACAGGGGCAATTCCAGCTGGTGCCATGGAAGAGGGACCGATCTATTCATAGATCTCTGCCTTTCAGGGTGATTTGGGGCTCTTAATGTGCTACTTTGATATTTTTTAGATTCAGTATCTTTTTGTAAAAGATAGCCACTCCACCACCTCTTCGGTTTTCACGATCTGATCGATAGACTTGATATTCTTTGTTTGAGATAATGGAGTCAGGAAGGGATGAGTTCAGCCATGTTTCACAAACAAAAATGATATCAAATAGAATAGAATAGAATAGAATTTTTTATTGGCCAAGTGTGATTGGACACACAAGGAATTTGTCTTGGTGCATATGCTGTCAGTGTACATAAAAGAAAAGATACGTTCATCAAGGTACAACATTTACAACACAATTGATGGTCAATATATCAATCATATATATATATATATACATATATATAAATCATAAGGATTGCCAGCAACAAGTTATAGTCATACAGTCATAAATGGAAAGAGATTGGTGATGGGAACTATGAGAAGATTAATAGTAGTGCAGATTCAGTAAATAGTTTGACAGTGTTGATGGAATTATTTGTTTAGCAGAGTGATGGCCTTCGGGAAAAAACTGTTCTTGTGTCTAGTTGTTCTAGTGTGCAGTGCTCTATAGCGTCGTTTTGAGGGTAGGCGTTGAAACAGTTTATGTCCAGGATGCGAGGGATCTGCTAATATTTTCACGGCCCTCTTCTTGATTCGTGCAGTATACAGGTCCTCAATGCAAGGCAGGTTGGTAGCAATTATTTTTTCTGCAGTTCTAATTATCCTCTGAAGTCTGTATTTTTCTTGTTGGGTTGCAGAACTGAACCAGACAGTTATAGAGGTGCAAATGACAGACTCAATAATTCCTCTGTAGGACTGAATCAGCAGCTCCTTGTGTGCCACTGTTTAAATGTGCCACTGTTTAACAAGAGGATAAATTCAGGTAATTTGTTGAGAATGCTTCTTGCATTTATCAATTTGCATTTGAGATCTGTAGTGATTGGTGTTGAAGAGGTTAGGGGTGTGCATACCTAGTTTTGGATGTTAGTAGGTTGGGGGTTGTGTACAACAGATGGTTGAATAGATGGTTGGATGGTAGTTTGGCTGGTTGGTTGGATGGATGGATGTTTGGATGGTTGGTTGGGTGGCTGGTTGGATGGCTGGTTGGATGGCTGTTTGGATGGCTGGTTGGATGGCTGGTTAGATGGCTGGTTGGATGGTTGGTTGAATGGCTGTTTGATTGTTTGGTTGAATGGCTGTTTGGATGGCTGCTAAGATGGTTGGTTGAATGGATGGTAGGGTGATTTGCACTTGATTGAATGTTGGGATGGCTGATTGATTGTTATGGATGATGGTGGGTTTGGAGGTGATTTTTTGATTGTAGGCTTTATTTTTTATGCAATCAGCACGGTAGTCGATGTATAGGTTAGATTCACCATTGTCTTGTTTTCTTTTAAGTTCTGTGCGAAGTTCATGAGAATGTATCCATTGTAGAAAAGATAGATCAGGACGTGATCTAAGTTTACTGTAGGCAGGGTTGGTTTTAGCAATTGAGTTTATGGTATAAATGAATTTACATTTGCTGTCCTCATTTATACATGTGACTCTGCAGAATCTTGGTGCTGTTGACCCATCACTGTTTTTATATTCTGGTCCATCTCTGGAGACAGCAATTATTTCATTTGGGAAGATGGTTGATGAGTTATAATTTCCAATTATGTTGTGAATCTTATTGATACCTGGTTCGTTAGTGTTTTCTAGTCCAAATAATATTGCATTATTTAGTTGGTTGGTTGGTAGTTATTTGTTGTTTAGGTTGTGTTGTATTAATTAGTTAATTAGTTGTCTAGCTTGAGTTGTAGGTTGTGTTATTCAACACCTACCTAAAGTTACTGGGAGAGGTAATCTGTCAGTATGAAGGCAGAATCATCACAGAGATGGTGCAATAGCAGTACAAATAACCCTCACTGAGCAAACATTCGAAGTTTTGACAGCCCTGAACAAGGAGACTTAAGTCTTTGTAGTTGTGGCTATTGCAGTGTCCCAACAGTCGCAGCATCTCGTAGTCATGTGATCATCATTTGCAACCTTCACTGCTGGCTTTTGACAAGCAAAGTCAAAGGGAAAGTCATCAGGGAGTCATACATGACATCAAATGTGTTCAATTCACTTTATGACCACAACCAGTATGGATGTAACTGTAGCCATAAGTAGGCTTGGTCACATGATTCTTTGTTTTATGGTTATGTTGTTTAGTTGTTTTTCCCAATTATAATTGCTAATGAGGACTACCTGTAATCTCAATTAAGACCCAACATTACAAATAGAGTTTCACAGGAAGCTAGCTGACCACTGACACTCCTAGAATCTCTCAAAAATAGCAAATACATCCTTTCTGGTGATCTTCATTCTTGCCTCTGTGGTAAACATATTCACTGATATTCTAAAAGCCTATGATCACTGTTGACTTCAGCTTACCATAACCAGAACTTTAATATACTTTTCATTATACTGAGGTTTCTGAACTGATTTGGCAACAAATCTGCAGTTAGAACTGATAATGAGAAAAAATTCACAAACTCAATTTAACTGAGCTGAATATTGATTGCATATGTTCTGAATCTGATTTAAACTGCATAAATACATGCAAATAAGATAGTCCTAGAGTTACCACCGTTGATCCGTGTTTGAAGTTACAGAGGTGCTGAACAAATGGTACTTATACCCCAAAATTATGGCCATTGCAGAATCCCCACATACATTTGATCAAAGTTTGAATATTTGGCAGCTTACCTACACTCACAGGTGCTTCAACTGACTCCACCCACCTATTTTCCCCTCATCTCTATTTGTTTGGTCCCCTATACTGTATGGTTTCTACTGTTTCCTAAAATCATAATACTAGGAGTTAGGGATAAGGCCATCCCCCATCCCTAGGGATTCTGCCATTCCTGAGTGTGGCCTCAGAAGCAGCCCAGGAGTTAATTAACTAGTGGCCATGGGCCTATCCTAGTTTGTTACAAGTCCTTCAGGTCATGCAGGTCCAAGCTGGACAAAGCAATAGCAATAGCACTTAGACTTATATACCACTTCACAGTGCTTTTACGGCCCTCTCTAAATGGTTTTCAGAGTCAGTATATTGCCCCCAGCAATCTGGGTCCTCATTTTACTGACCTCGGAAGACTTGAGGCTGGTGAGATTTGATCTGCCAAATTGCAGGCAGCCAACAGGAAGTAGAAGTAGCCTGCAGTACTGTATCTAACCACTGTGCTATCGTGACATGTCCTATCAGCAGTGCGGATAATATAAAGGGGATCTGAGAGCAGCAGAGTGCAGGGCTAAAGGGGAAATGCTTTTTTGCAAACGCAGAGCTGTAACATGCCAAGAAGCCCCTGATCCGCAGTGTGGCAAGCAGCCCAGAGTCATAAAGTTCTGGGGCAAACTGGGTTGCAGGGCAACCAAAAGGGTTGGGAAGCAATAGGAGGTTGGAGAGAATTGAACAGAAGCCAATCCCTTACCTTCTCCCAAGGCTCAAGGCTGGAAGACATCATGTCCTAAATGTTTTGGATTCAGATGGATCCTTGGCCAACAACTGCTAGGATTCAGTTAACAACAGCAATCGGGAGTGTCCTGATTGCCATCATTAAATGATATGGTCATGTCATGTCAAGGTTTACTATCTCATAAGCGATGGAAATTCCAGTCCCAATTGCCATCACAGATTGAGGACTACCTGTAAACAGTTATGAGCATAGTACATATGCTTTTTCGAACAAATGAAATAAGAACATTTATTAAAATGCAACTCATCTATCAAAGATATATATAATATTTCTTTTTCTTTTCTGTTAAAGAACATACCAGAACTATAGTAGCCTCAAAAAGTAATCATGTAGCACCTTAAAACGCTATCATTGATTAAATTTGGCCTCACCAATTAATCAAATAAAGGCTTCATTGATAAATCAACCAATTTAAAATGGCAGCCCTGTGGACTAATTGAATTTATTCATAACATAACAAAGGAATGTTAACATGTGTTATATATATTGATTCTGCACCCAGGATATAAACACAATTCTCGTATATAAACTTAATTTGAGATCATAAAAAGTTGTGTTACCAAGCCTTTTATATACTGTGCACAATTATTTCTACAGTGCATTGAGAAAGGAATTTCCTCAGGATCTGCTGCTCTGAGCTTCTCAAGTTGATACGCAATGAGAGATTCTTGAGTCATTTGAAAGGTGAAACCTTTACATACAGACAAGATAGAAAATCACAAGCCTCCTTTATGT